>NW_020172817.1:5619803-5711717 GCF_003031525.2 Neophocaena asiaeorientalis asiaeorientalis | reverse complement strand
AAAAAAAAAAAAAAAAAAAAAAAAAAAAAGAAAACTAATAATCGAAAGAAATCCTAGAAATTACAAAGAGTAACAAAAATGAAGAATGACTTCTATGAACTCGTTACTAGACTTCATATGGCTAAGAATCAGCCATAGTTAAGATCATTAAGAAAGGATCTTAAAGATAGAAACATTTAGCTGATATTTTAACTATTTCATCTTGATTGCCTTATGTTCTAATACCAAAAATACAGTGAAGCAACATTAAATAAACTTCTTTGTGATAAAGCATGTGGTAATTTACAACAGTTAACATATATTTGATATTTTAGATTAACAAAAGTGGTCAGATTCTTACATTTGTAACTTTCTTTGCACATAATGTTCTAGGTGGCATTGAGTCACAAAGATGGTATTAGAGAATTACATAAGGAGGGGGGAGAAATTAAAATTTCAGTAAATGGTACAGAATGCTTTCTAGAAAAAATATTCAAAAGTATATAATTTTTGGATATACCAAGGTAATAAATGCTGTTTATGACTTCTTTAAGTTTACATAGTACTCCAACATATTAATACCCTGTGAGCTTCAAAAAACCAAATACATTTACAATCGTATTATCGGTCATGAAAATGAAAGGGAAAGAAACTTTACAATTGTGAGAATGCATAAATGTCCTCATTAAGGCAATATTGACCCAGACAGTCATTTATTATCTGTCACCGCAAAAACAATTCTTCCAATTTTAAGGAACTGATTTGTATTACATAGGACTAAATCCCTTTCTTGTGCATTGCTTTGATATCAGAAGTATTGGTGTGTGTGTGTGTATACATATGTCTCAGTATATAATATGCATACATTCTTCATATGTATATAGGAAGAATCCTACTTGCAAAACTTAGATATAAACTAAGACATTTTTAACAGCAAAATAGAGTATTTTGGATTCTTGCATTATATCATGGCAAAGGTGGAGAGAATGTCATCAGTATTTTGAAATATAAAAATATTAAACTCTTCAAAAAATATATTAAGAACTAGGCACGTAAGTTTGCAGTGAAGCACTTATAAGGAGACTGTTTTTGCCCATTAAGTCTTATGACAGATGATTTATTAATCCCCATCCTTCTTCCATGTAGAAGTCAAACATAATAGAGAAGGAAAGCAAAACAAAAAAGAAAAACATTAACACATACACACAAAATTTTATAATAGTACTGTTGAAAATTAAAATCCACTCTGTATTTTATGTTTACAATTTAATAGCAAAAGAAGCAATGTGTAAGATATAGAGTAAAATAGCAGCCCCATGACTGACCTAAGGTATTATATTTGAGTTAAATTATAAAGTAGGGATTTTTAAAGATAAAGAAGGTTGTATCAGAAATATACATAGGGATTTATAAACACATCAGTAACTGAATTGGGTAATTTTAATAATACTGCATTATCTTGCAGTCTTTAGTGGTAATATTGTAGCAAATTACACAGTGAAAAAAAAAAAATTACAGACCGGCCTGCTCTAGAACACAGCATAGTGTTAATGGAGAGAGACTCACTTAAAATGCATATCTGCTTAAATAATGGAAATTGTTTCTTTAGATTCAATGTTTAATTAAAAATTTTGAAATTATGGGAAATAAACATAAGGAAAAGAAGAAATAGAAGTAATGGAGACACATTACTGATTTCATGAAATATATCATGTGAATAATGAAGATAATAAGATATGAAGCCAAGTGACATCAAACTCTTTCCGGGTTTATACAATCATGGACATGAAGTTAATCCTCACATTCTAGTAATATAGTCTCCTTTTCCTGAAAATATGTTCAGATTAATAAAACATAATATTTTAAGTCTCTGAGTTAAGCTATTTACACTAGTGAATCTTACATGGAAGATTATGTTGCAATTATTGTATTTTCTTTGATCCTGGAAATAATAAATACAAACACATGAAAAACCATAGGAGATTGTGACAGTAATTTTGTCAGCTTGACTGGGCTATGGGGTGTTGGCTCAAACATTATTCTGGTGTCTCTTTGAGGGTGTTTTTTAGATGATTTAACATTTAAATCAGTAAAGGAATTAAAGCCGACTGCTCCCCCTAATGTGGGTGGACCATCTCCAATCATTGGAAGTTCTGAATAGAACAAAAAGGCTGACCCTCCCCTGAATTAAATTTCCTGCCTTTGGACTCAAACTGAAATATTGGCTCTTCCTGTTTCATGAGCCTGCTGGCCTTTGGACTGGAGCTACCCCCTCTGCTCTCCTGATTCTCAGGCCTTCAGACTCTCACTGGTATTACATAATCGGCTCTCCCGGGTCTCCAGCTAGCTGAGTACATATCTTAAGACCTTTCAGTCTCCATAACTGTGTGAGCCAATTTCTTATAATAGATCTCTTTCTATTGTAAGAGATATTTGTTCTGTTAATCTGGAGAACCTGACTAAAACAGACATATCCGTAAATAAACCTTGTTTAATATAGTATTTATTATAGCATTTAATACGTAATAGTTTCTAGCTACTGTTATATCTTGTGTTAATAGTTCAAAGTATAGTATTTTAAATTTCAATTCATAATCTCTCAAACCAGTCTATCATACATGGATTTTAAAATTCATTTAGTAGGGCTTCCCTGGTGGCGCAGTGGTTGAGAGTCCACCTGCCGATGCAGGGGACGCGGTTTCGTTCCTCGGTCCGGGAAGATTCCACACGTCGCGGAGCGCCTGCGCCAGTGAGCCATGGCCGCTGAGCCTGTGCGTCCGGAGCCTGTTGCTGTGCAACAGGAGAGGCCACAACAGTGAGAGGCCCGCGTGCCGCAAAAGAAAACCAAAAGAAAGATACGGGGGTTAACAGACATGTGCTAATCTATATGTGAGAGGCCCCCGTGCCGAAAAAAAAAAAAAAAAAAAAAAAAAAAAAAAAAAAAAATATATATATATATATGTGATTTTAAAATTCATTTAGTAATGCCTGTGCTGTTCCTCACAAATTTATTTTTAATGTGCCCATCAAAGAATTATTCTAAAAGTATTCATACATTTCAAAGCTGGTAGCTCCACTCCACAGTGATGACTTATTTATTGATCATTTATATTGAACATCCGTTGTATTTAATTAGTAATAGTCAGCTATTAACAAACTGTATTTTTCTCTTTTGATGGCGATGTAATGGACTATAGAAAGAAAAGGTTTAATGACTCCTTTAGATAGTCTATTGTTAAATAATCCTATTATTCCCTATTTTGGAAATAAATTTGAAAACTTTAACTTTATTATTCAGAATTATCCAACATCAAATTTACAGTATTTGATTTATATTCTTTTCTAAAATAAGCATTACCTGCTCTTTATCATCATCTTCTTCTGATTCTTAGTAATTCCTCAATAATAGCAAAAGCAACATCACCATTATTCCTAAAACCAACACCAATTATATTTTAGTTCAGCATACGTACATAAATGTTTTTATTTGTATACATGTACATAAGGTATCTATATATGCACATGCACATATATGAGTATAAGAATTATGTGCATACATAAGTATATACATGTGTGCATGTATGTATTTTTCTGAGATATATAAATATAAGTACATCAACATATTTCATATTTATAAATATAATATATTCTTATACTAGATCACCTTGTTTACCCCCTAAGAAGCAGTTGGCAATAAATGTAGATTTTTTTCATTGTCACGACTGAGAGGGTACATCTAGCATCTAGTGGATAGAAGTCAGAAATGCTGCTAAATATCCAATAATGCACAGACAGTCCCCCCTGCCCCCCACCACAAAGAATCATGAAGACTAAAATGTCAGTGGTGGTAAGGTTGAAAAACTCTGCTCCAGAATTATCTTCAGCATCCCCGAATCCTGGTGAAGCCATATTGTAAACAGAGTCCCATATACATAAAAAGATAGTGAAAGGCAGAATATAGACAAAAACTGCTGTTCATGTTTTTATTTGAAATCACTGGTTTCCTCAATTTAAACTCCATTTCTTGAATCTATTTTCTTTTTGCCCATACAAGTATATATTTTATGAGACTGTCATCCTTTGTTTTTCTTAAAATTCTTTTTAGGACTGAAATCCAATTTCCTGCATGCTCTCAGGAGTGCACATATTACTCTGTGCTGCACTAACCCAGTTCTTCTGTAAAATTCTAAAATTTCAAAGTAATGCCCTGAATTATGGTGGCATATTGAATCTCTTCTTGTCATTTCCTATGCCTTCCCTGCATTGGAATTCAATATGCACCCTTTTTCCATGTGACTTTACAGTTCTTTCCACTTAGAGATGGACTGTGTAGTCCTCTTCTGTTGATAAAGTCATTGTCAATGTGGCCTATCTGACTAACAGACTGTGAAAAGAAGTGACAGTGTGACAGCTCCCAGATAAGCCCTCGTGAGGCATCATGGGTTTCCACTTACCCTGTTGTGCTCATATCATTCTCTGCTGAAGAACATGATGCTCTAATTAATTGCTGGTCCAAGGAGGGTGAAGGCTCTGTGAAGCAGACCTGAACTCAGGTCCTTGAACCAGGGGCTCAGAGCCTGAAATCCAGCCTAACCAAGCCAAGGAATCCACAGCCCATGACTGAAGGTTAAATACATATTGTATTTAAAGCATTGAAATGGTTTGCTTCACAGTGGACATGGTTGAATAATAGAAAGCTATTAGAAGTAGAGTATTTATTTCTTATGAAAACAAAATATGCACTATTAGCTTTGGCAACATGTGGCATGTGTCCAAGAAAACTCATATAGGAAAGTGTAAAATGGTAGCTTGTGTTAATCAGCAGCAAAAAAGTTAGAAAAATGTCACTTCAGGGAACTTGGAAGACAAAAATACAGTACCTAAAAATTATTCCAAAAAGTAAACCACATCTTCCTGTTGGAACAAAGAATGCCTTATCTTCTTGTTACTACAAAGCCAGCTTCCCACAAACCCTTGTCTGCTGTGAACCTGAACACAATGAAACACCATGTGGACACACATGGTAAGCAGTATTCAGCTACCCTGCGCTGTGAGTGTATATGGTAATAAGCTGCTGCCATTCTCATCAGTCCAATGTTGAGCGTCAAGTGTTAGGACATCTTGTGCTACTTGGAGTGAGGAATCCTTCCCTCACCAGTGGGATGATTAGAGGCAATCAGAACAGTGACCTGACACATATGGCAGAAGCTGTGAAAGATGATTAGTTCGATACTTGTGCCAATCATCTGCAACCCCCTACTGTTCCTGGAATCATGCTTTCTGTGAGTTACAGCTGAGGATTTCCTTTCTCACATACTTTTCTTCTCAGTTCTGCAGTTCCTACTCTAGCTAAGTTAACTACTATCCTTTCCTCTTACTGTCAAGGAGAAAAGCATGCTGTGTGTTATCTGCTAAAATTCAGGAAACATTGCTGCCTTTCTGGACTTACATTCTCCCCAAGTTCCTGGCCAAATCCTATAGAATGATTATTTAATCCCAATATTACACGTTGTGAATCTATCTTTTCCTTCTACCAAGTCTCTTGACCTATCCTTAGAGACATTTATTTGTAGGTTTCCTCAAGGTCCAGGGATCAAAACTCAATTTCTGAAGTTGTCCTGTAATAAAGCAAGCATATACTGACCTAATAGAAAGTCCAACTAGGACCATTCATTTTAAGTGTGCATTCCATTCTGATGCTACCTTTCCTTGTACACCATTCCTGACCCACTTGCTCCCTAATTGAACATGTGTGTTGAACAATATGTCTATGTTATCTGCAGAAACCAGTTCAAACAGTGTATATTTCATGTCTCTTGTTATTTCTCTTTTCTGTGGGTCTCAATTCCCAGGTTATGGCAAGGACACTGAGAGTCTGCCAAACCACAACCCAATGCTAGATTGCTAAATTCCATGGAAATTCCAAACAAGACATAACGATTAGTGCCAGTGCCTTGTCTAAACACATGCTTCCTCCATGTAGCAATACTGACCAATTAGTAGAATACGTAAGTACAGGAGCATATATTATTAACTATATTGCCCTAGGTCAGCTAGAGAACAACAGTTTCAAATATCCCAGAAGTTCTCAAATTGTCATGACTTGGATGAACATATCTGTACAAACTCAGGATTTCCTCCTTTACTATTGGCACATATATCTGCATTCAGTTGGTCTGCTCTTCCTGCATTGTTCTCCAGTTTTGCCTATGCATATATTTGTCAAAATTTGGCGTCTGTATCCACCATTTTTGTGTTATAGACAGCTAGTTGTGCACTAATATACATGCTCTCCTTATATTGTAAAGGACTCCTTACTTTTTTTTTTTTTTTTCTGGTACGCAGGCCTCTCACTGTTGTGGTCTCTCCCGTTGCCCGGAGCAAAGGCTCTGGACGCGCAGTCTCAGCGCCCATGGCTCACGTGCCCAGCCGCTCCACGGCATGTAGGATCTTCCCGGACTGGGGCACGAACCCGCATCCCCTGCATCGGCAGGCAGACTCTCAACCACTGTGCCACCAGGGAAGCCCAGAATCCTTAATTTTTAAAGAGACACATGACCAGCTGAAATACTGCAAACCTCAGTTCCTCACATACTGATTCTTCTATGATTAAGCCTTAATCTTCCATGATTAAGTCAGTTGGATTTGTCCTGCATCCAAGCAACAACAAAAAGTGTTATGTAGTTATTCCCCAGACAACAAGGTAAATGACCATGAGGACAGACATAGATGGCAATTGGGTTCATCTCATTATGGCTTAGTTTATTGAACTAGAAAATGATACAGAAGGGTTTTAATTCACAGATTTGTAGGGACTGTTAAATATCAAATTCTTAGCACTAATCCTGGTACGTAGTGTACACTAAGTAATATCTGACTTGTTTTCCATTTTCATCAAAAAATTGCATATTCTGAATGTAGGACTATACCACTGGTGAGATTTTGGAACTATAAGATACACAGTTGTGCCACCTTGAGTCATGGGTAAGAATAGTGTGTAAAGTGTTCAGAATTCAGACTAATCTGTCACTGAAGAGTTGGAATAGTGAAATATTTGACCTGGATGCAGAGATCAAATGAATGTCCTACATTAAATGTTGGTAATAGATATGACATCATATTAGCCATCAGGGTTGAATGGGTATTTGAGAAATTAGAAGTGCAAGGCCTAGGGTTACAGGTCAGAAAAATGAAGCAAGGAAAACACTGAAGCCATCTGTTCACACGTATAACACAGACACACGCAAACACACACATGCATGTGTATGCCATTTGAAAGCTTACTTTTAGGTTCCAGCATGGAACAGAGCAACTTGGACATCCCTGACTAAAAATATCCCCATCTATTCTACAGGTGTGTCACCCACTTTAACAGATGCTAAACACTAAAGGGCTATTCATGGAGCATAAGAGAAGAAAGGGACATATGGTTTGCTAAGCAGACGAACTAAATTAACTGTGATGGGCATGGGTGTAAGGGAGTCACAGCCAAATAAATTCATGTGAAAGTGAAGGAAATTAGGTCTGAATTGTCTAGCATTCAAAAATTAAAGTGCAAAACCTCAAGTTAAAAACCCTTGAAAAAACAGATACTAGAAAGTTGACTTAATTTTGCCACAGTATTCAAGTCAAAAGAGTTTTAACAAACATGTATGTGGCAGTCAAAAATGGCCACAGATTCTTTCTTTGAATGATCTTCATTGAGATGATGGTCTACCTCCTCTGTCTTTTGACCCTATGATAGCTTTGACAAATAGAATAAACAAAATCAGCAGCTCTGCTCTTTTCACGTGAGTCCTCATTTATGAAACACAACGGCTCTGCTGCTGAGGCTATGTAAAGACAACTTAAGACTACATGGACAGAAAGAGCATTCTCGAGGACTCACGTTCCCAACTATCCCTGGCAGGATGCCAGGCAACTGAGTATAGCCATCAGTGACTTTTCAGCACAGTTCAACTGTCATCTAAATACTTGTGGGTGACCCAATCAACACAGACCTGAAGAATCATCCAGCCAAGCCCTCACTAAACCATGAGATGTAATAAACTGGTCATTTTTTAAGCTAGTAAATTTTAAGATAGTTTGATTCAAAGCTACATATAACAAATAGAAAAAGGAAGGCATGAAGAAGTCAGGATTCAATAAAATTTGGGAGTCAAATGGCACAATGACTGATAGACATATATACTTTTGAGAACTAGAGTATACTTTTAGAATAAAAAATAGCAGATTCATAATTAGAGTCTTTCCTACTTAAGACCCCCAAATAACCTTACTATAATAAAATACAGCATCTGAAGTTCTAAGATACAGAATCATGTTTTTATAGTGATTTCATCATTATGTAGTAGAAATAATAATGGATAATTCAACAATTAATCATGTGTCTGCTCTGATCCAGAATGGGATGAGGAAGGAGAATAAGATGCAGACCCCATAACGGAACTTACAATCCTACTCTTCTGTTTTAATGTTTTGCTTATTTTTGTTCATGTTAGTGTTATAAATGGAATATCTGTGGTGAGTTAGGTGACCGTACTCAGATCGCACAGTAAAGGATGATGCTAAACTCATCTCACACCTTCTGACTCAGAGGCCACTGCTATGTTAATCTTGCTGCCTTGGTGAGGATTGCTTCAGGGACTGATGCATTGCTGAGCATAAAATTGGTGGAATAAGTGACAGAAGCCTTTGTAAGATGAGGTCAGAGGGACTGGAAAATCGAGGAAGGAGATTGCCATACACATAAGAATGAAACACCTTGTCAACTTCCAGAGTTGCTAAAAATGGTGAAGGGTCAATAAGAGTCTGAATTAAACTATCAGATAATGAGAAAGAGGAAATGATTGATAGTCAAAAGTAAGGCAGATGTTTGTTTCCTTGATCTTTCTCGGTGGCAATGAAAAATTTCTGTCTTGAGATACGCTAATATTATCGAAGAGAGCCAAATTCTCAGAAGCTGTGTGCTTGCCTAATGTCTCTTCACATTTAAGAGAAGTTGTTGTTAGACTCTTCACTGATTGCTATAACTACACAACACAGCATCTAGGGTGATCACAGAGCATGACATCCAAGAAAGAAAAAAACCCAACATGTTGACATCATCCCTTGAAAGTCCAAATTACTCCAAAAGCATTAATTATTCCAGAGGTTCCCACATTCATTTTACTACCTATTTGTTTTATTTTCAGTGATATTCATAACAAAAGAATGATTTTCAGTAGCAATTATAATAATCAGAGATGTTGTTCTACAGTTATGTACTCATATACAATCAGACCACATGAGTTCATACAGCAATGTTCACGTTGATACCTGCTATTTTAAACATTTTAAAGCTATTATTGCTTTTTCCATTCAGAAGAGTACATTAAAGTAAAAAATACTTCATGATGAGTAGGTATATTCATATGGCCTAGAATATGGAAATACTTGACACACCATGTTTTCTGTTTACTTGTAAAATTAATATATTCAAAAATAATATATTCAAAAAATAAAAATGAGTAATATGTTCCAAAAAAGTTATACATTCCCAAATTATTATATTCAACTAGTTTTTTTATTGTTTGCTCATTTTGGTCTTCTGCAATAAATAGCAAATATGTTCATTTACTAAGCATTGGCAATATTAACGTTATTTATTAAATAACTTACTTCATTGATCATCTCTCATCCAGTCCTAAATTTTAAATATCATCTATATATTGACAACCCCCAAATATGTATGTTCTGCTTGAACTTTTTCTCTGAATTCCAAATATGTATATCCACCTATTATTTATATAATAAATAGAAAATATCTAAGAACTGAGGTTGGGCACTTTGAAACTCATGGTCATGAGGAAGAGAAATGTCAGTAAAGGAGGCCAAAAGGGGGTGTCTATGACATGGGCTGAAAACCAGGTATGTGCTAACTGCAAGCCTCCTGAAGGAGGCATTTCAGCTGGAGGGAACAATCAAATGTTTCTAATATGCAGGTAGTTAAATAAGACTGAAAGATTGAGAATTAACCGTTGGTTTTTCAACCCAGAGGTCATTGGTGGCCTATATAAGAGTAGTTTTATTATATGGTGGGATTGAAGCTTAATTAGATTGGGTTTACAAGTAAATGAGCAATGAAGAATTGTATGCTAAAATTACAGACCATTCTTATGAGGAGATTTGGTATTAAAAAGAGAAAAAACGGAGTGGCACCTAAAAGAAGAAATTAGAATCAGGATGTTTGTTGTTGTTTTTTTAATCTTTTTTTTTTTTTTTTTTTTTTTTGCTTTTGTGATTGAGATCCTCTTAAGTTTGATGGGAAAGACACAAATAAAAATAGGAATTCCTTTTTAAATTTTTTTTGCTTGGTACGCAGGCCTCTCACTGTTGTGGCCTCTCCCGTTGCGGAGCACAGGCTCTGGACGCGCAGGCTCAGCGGCCATTGCTCACGGGCCCAGCCACTCCGCGGTATGTGGGATCTTCCCAGACCGGGGCACGAACCCGTGTACCCTGCATCGACAGGCGGACTCTCAACCACTGCGCCACCAGGGAAGCTCTAATCTTTTTAAGAAGAGATAAATAATAGAATGTTTGTAGGCTTATGTGGGAAATTAAATATGCAAGAGATAGAGTGAGAATATAATTCCTGAGAAGAATTCAATTCATGGTCATATTTCTCAAACATGGTCTCCCTACTGCATTTCCAATTTTTTGAAATGCGTCACCAATATAGTTTTTGTCTTCTTCCTATTGGTTGCTTCCTAAACTTGAACCTGACTGCTCCTTGTATGAACAACTGAGGGAGACTAACACAATATTTAAGAACGTGCTTCCACCCAGTATATTTGCCACTAGAGTTTCTCAATCACAGGCAGTTGCAAATCATATATGTGTGATTTTAATCATCCATCTACTCTGCTTATGACTGTCCTATTTCAGTTTCCTATGAAACCTGTCCTTGACTTTTTTCATTTCTGTGCACAAATTTAGTGCAGCAGCATATCATTTGGAAATTTCCCATCATCTAGCTCTTTGTGTAAATCAATAGAGAGGAGTTAGAAAAGAACCATCCTACAGAGAACATTAATGCAATATTTTCTTATATATTAATTCTACTGACTAAATTAAGCCCTTGAAGTAGTGCCTGAAATCCTCTTAGGTAGATGATTATCTGAAGTTTTTGCCTCAAGGTAAGTAATTTTCATCAAATACATTCTTATAAAGTAACTTCACATGATGTAAAGTTCACCTAGATTGGATATTACCAAATATTTTTGTATTTTAACGCTGTGTGTTTGAGTAAGTGTTCATATGTGTATCTAATTGTAATTGAAATAGTGTGTAGATGCATTCATTGGTGATAAATTCTAACCTTTGAGGAAGACTGAATTCTTGAGATTTAAACAAAAAATGAAAAACACAACCTCGGTTTGCGTAAGATTAATTTGTAGGTTTCGGAAGAAATTGAGTGGAATGAGTTGGTTATATCATCAGAGATATAATTTTGCTCAGGTCTGTGACATTTGATGAGGTGCTTTTATTTATACAAGAGAACTGTGACGACCAATAAATGCAATGTTTTTATTTGCACACAACAGTGGCAGGCATTACTCTACGCATGTCACACGTATTAAATTATTTAATGCTTACAACAAATCTATATATAACTGTCATTGGTCCATCCCTGAAATCCCTTAGGGAAAGTGTTGTTAGTTTCCTTAAAACAGGACCAGAGGGCTTCCCTGGTGGCGCAGTGGTTGAGAGTCTGCCTGCCAATGCGGGGGACACGGGTTCATGCCCCAGTCCGGGAGGATCCCATATGCCGTGGAGCGGCTGGGCCCGTGAGCCATGGGCGCTGAGCCTGCGCGTCTGGAGCCTGTGCTCCACAACAGGAGAGGCCGCAACAGTGAGAGGCCTACGTACCGCAAAATAAGAAAAAAAGGAAAAACAAAAAACGAAAAAAAACGAAACAAGAGCGCCCAAAAAAAAAAAAAAAAAAAAAAAAAAAAAAAACCAAAAAACAGGACCAGAGTTTCCTTCATTAAGATCCAGTTCTGCTCTCTGGGAATAGTTCCTAGAATAGCTTTCATTCTTGAGAATGGATCCCTAATTCATGGCTCATAATGTTTTTTCTCCAGGGTTCTTGGCTCTGCCTTCCTAAATGATACTTTTTTTTACCAAAGAATTAGACCATGTATGTATGTGAGTTTGTATATGACCAGCCTGCTTTCTGTATACATATACTTAGGATCCAGAAGGCTTTCTGCAAATTGAGCTATCTCAGACACTTTTAGTCTAAGTCAGTAGGGTTTTTACCCATATATTGCTCTAAAAATTTGGAAATTTTAAAATTCATTTTCTTTATTTCTTTTGTTCTCTATTTCATTAAAAAATTTTTGATTCCTCTTATTTCTTTAGATCTACTCTACTGCTCTCTTTCTCCAACAAATTTTTAAAAAATTTTATTGGAGTATAGTTGATTGACAATGTTGTGTTAGTTTCAGATGTACAGCAAAGTGAATCAGTTATACATATACATACAGTCACTCTTTTTTAAGATATTTTTCCATATAGGCCATTATGAAGTATTGGATAGAGTTCTCTGTACTATACAGTAGGTCCTTAGTAGTTAACTATTTTATATATAGTAGTGTGTATGCGTCAATCCCAATTTTCCAATTTATCCCACCCCCCTTATCTCCTGGTAACCATAAGTTTGTTTTCCACATCTGTAATACTATTTCCGTTTTGTAGATAAGTTCATTTGTACCCTTTTTTAGATACCGCGTATAAGCAGTATCATAAAAACTTTGAACTTTGTGTGAATTGATTTGAGTGAAGTTCACTTCATTCATCAAAAGCCACACTAGCATTTCCTTTCTAGACAGATAGCTACCATCTTATTTCAAAGACATCTACCACCATGCTCTTGGTTTTACCTTTCTTCACAGGCCTTGTTTCACATCAAAAGCTCTTAATTGACTTAGAAAACTAGACATTAAAAACCCGATTTTCCAATTCAACACAACTAGCCCCATATATTCCCTTTAAATTCTGCTTGAAAACTCTCATTCTTTCTTTAGCTCATCTTTCTCTTGCTATTCCTTATCAGACTCAGCTATATGCACCCAGTTGACACTTCCAATAATCTGCCTGGATCTATCTTTAGCCAAATCCAATTTCTTTAGCACATTTTACATCTTCTAAGATAATTCAGGTAGTAGCTTTGGCAGTTGTTTCCTTACTATTAATGTCATTTTTCTGGGCTCCAGTCATGTAGACTATTTTTACCTATTTTGCAGTTTTTGCTAATAATTTAGTCATCGTTCTTCAAAGCCCACATGCCACTTGGTTTCAAAGTTAAGTTCACATTTTTAGAATTTTATTAAGGCAAGGCCACACTTCTAATACTCAACTTCTAGAAGAGAACTAGTTCTGGTATGAAAGAACTTATAGTATGGAGAAGAAAACAGAGGATTACTGATAGGATAATACAAACAAAAAAGGTTTATACTTACATAAGGGCTGCCCATTCATTTGTTCCTGTAAAGTTGGAACAAATGCTTTCAGTGACACACTGAAAACCTGATTTATGGCCCTAATGGGTTAGACATTTATGGTCAGTGACATAAAGCAAGGTACATCAAATAAAATATATGGGTAATTTGATGTTAAGATGAAAATGCTAAAAGTAACAGGATGTGTATTCAAAATGTTCCTAAGACATGGTTTCAAACAAGATGAATTTAAAAGGAGCCACATATTTAAGTTCTGAACTTGAAGTAAATCTACAACAGCAACAAGAAGAAACACAGAACCACAACAAAACAAAAATTTAAAACAAAAGATGTAAGACATACACATAGAGGAAAAACAAACCTGAATGACTACATGCTATTAAATATGTAACTTAGGAGAATAAAAGTAAACAATGAAAATAGAGCTATGTTTCCAAAACATTTTTGTGGGAAAAAAATCACCAAAGAATTTCGAGGTCCTCAACATTCTTAGAACAGTAAAGTTTGACTAATTGTTGCCACAAAGACACTTAGGTTTTTGTTTTTGTTTTGTTTTAACTAAATCTTCCCCAAATGTATTTAAATTTAGAGCAGTTTTTATTGCCTAGAACAGATATATTGATGAATACTTCAGTCATCATTTAATGGAAGAACTCTTGTTTCCCAGCTATATATTTACTATTCTACATCAGTTCATTATTGTATATATATTTTGACATAGTAGTTTTTAAACTATGTTACGATTTAGAGTTTTTACAAACAAACTTACTTATTGTTATGTCACATAAATAAATAGGAGGCCAGTGATTTTACACAACGTAGAGAAACAATTGTTTGGATGCAATATTCAGAGCATCAGACCCTGACAATTCCACTACAACTTTCAAGTAAGTGCACTATGGCACAATGGTTGAGTGTCCTTGAAAGAGCAATATTTTGCATACTAGTGTACACTACAGGTGCTGTCATGATAGTAAACATGTAATAGTTCTGTGGTAAATATTTTAAAGAATTAATGTGCTTAAATATTAGCTCTTTAAAATTAACCATATAGTTTTACTTCAATAACTTTTAGAAGAGTTCTTTTTTAAGCTGTTCAAAGGTATTTTAAATAAAAGTTACTTTAACAAATGACTCCCCAGATTACATACTTAGTTTGATATAAGGTCTCAGAAAATAATTTTCTCCTTTTATATTTAAATGTCATTCAGCATTACTTATGGCACCTTACAAAGTCTTACAATCATTGTTCTATCACCATTTATTTCAGTTAAAATGTACCTTGAACTCAAAAATTGGAAAAAAATAAAAGAAAAAGAAAGGTCCATTTGATGTGGATTCCAAATCTTTCTGGACACAAGAAGGAAGGAAGTTTGAACATTTTTTCAATACTGGATTATCAGAGGTCAGCATACTTTCGTTGTAATATATACGTGTATGCCTAGCATATCTGCCTCAGAGTGCAGGCTATTTTTATATATCAGCTTAAAAGAAAATTTACAACCACAAAATAAAATGTATTAAAAGTGAGAAGTGAGACTTTATAAACTTCTGACTGATTTCTAAACTTTTTTCTGTGTTTTTATGTAACCCACAAAAGTAATTATGAATAAGGTAAATGGATTGCTTAGATAAAATAAGGTTTTAATTCACATGGGATTTGTAGTATTTTTTGCAGTGATTTTGAAATAACTGTTTCATAATGCATTCAGTGTCAAGGACAACAGGTAATAACTTGAAATTTGCCAGACTTGGTTTACCAAAGAAAATTTTAAATAAAGAAATCCATGGAAAGCAGTTTTAAGATTTTCAGGTACGGTTTAACAAGTCATCAGGCAGAGAACAGTAAAACACCATGATTTCTCCTATTAAGATAAACCTATGATATCATATAAATAACACAATGGTGAACTTTTTAATTATTTTAAATATTGTACATATAATCTTCTTCTTACTGAATATAAATGCTGTAAACTAAGGTATGTCTATAATACATATAAAATGTACTTATTTTTAACATTTAACATTAATATTGAGATTATATTTAGTTCAAAAATGTATAAAATGTGAAAATATATATCAATTTCTTGTCTCATAATTTTTATATTCTTGTCTTTGCAGTGGAAATAAAAAATACTTCTATAATAAACTTTCTGGTTTTCTTTTCTCTAAAGGGATAAGGCAAGTAAATATAATGTGGTATTTTGTATAGGATCCTGGAAGTGAAAGAATGCACTAGTTAAAATCTAGGGGAATCTGAAGAAAATATGGACTTAGTTAATAATAACTAAGTGTGAGAGTGTATATGGAAACTCTTTGTATTATCTTTTCCCTTTAAGTGGAAATTTGCTCTAAAAATATAGTAATTGATCCTTAAATAGTTACTTATGAGATGTGAAAAGTACCTTTACAACTTGCACATGACCATTATTATTAAAAACACTTTTATTGCTTTAACTTCATATGCCCAATATTGGTGGTATCTCACTCAGTCTCAAATATTTCCAAAATATTGAGCAAGCATAGCAATAAATATACCTGATGTGATTAAATCATTTGTTTTGTCTGTTATGCTATAATACAAAGCAGTACAAAGACACTGGAAACCACATCTTCTTTTTATCAAAGAAATACTTAAGTATCACTTTGTGATAAACAAAAAGTAACATAGAAAATCACACAATGGTAAACACATTATATTCCTTTTTTAGCTTGTGAATATCTTTGCCATAATAAGTTGACTCATAGTAGGCATAATTGCTATAAAAATTAGAAACAAGATGTTCATTGTCAAAATAATGATTGGATGTTATTTCCAAATGCTAAGGACAATAATGTTAAAAACAGTGATAATTCCACTGTTCTCTAAAGGAATCTCTTAAATATACACACATAATTAAAGACAACATACTGTTAAATCACATATTCTCTGCAGGAAAACACACAAAATATTTTTGACTAACAACTAAGACAAGGCAGTAGTGTATACTGATTTCTATTAGATTTATTTATGTGTCTATTTTACATATCTATTAAAGATGCGTGCTTTCCAAACCAACTCCTCTCTCTGACCTTCAGAAATCCTTTTCTTGATATCTCCTTGTCCACCTATCACATTCCAGGCATTTCCTACTACCTATGGGCTCCAAATGCTATCTTTACAATTTCTTTTTGGAGATGACCCTGTGTGTTGTACTTTACTGGGAATTTAGAGGTTCCCTGATGGGAACGCTATAAATTTACTGCCTTTTTACCTAAAAATGTATTTTCAACTGATAGTCATCTACATAAAAATAGCATTCTTTCTACTATCTGGGTTCACACAGCATGTGTGTGTGGTTTTGTTCTCCACCACTTCTGCAAACAATCTTGCTCTTTTATATGCAACCTCTAAGAAAACTGGGGTTTTACCTATTTTTTTATTTCTATATTCCTATATTTAGAACAGTGCTTAGTGTGTGGCCAAGGCTCTGATTTTTTAATGACATGGCTATAATTATTTCTTATAATTAAATAATTAAAAAATTATTTATATATTTTAATGACATACCTGTAACATTTTCTTTGTTCAACCAACAATTACAGACTACATAATAAAAGGGCTTTTATTTCCTCTCTTATTTTAGCTCCTTCCTTTAATTGATGAGTTCCTTGAAATAGCAATCTGTATTCATTTCTGCATAAACATTAAAGTATGAAAGATTTGTAATCTGTATTTTGTCTTCTCTATCCTAAAAACTTTCTTGTAGTATCCTAGGTAGTAAATATCAAAGGGTTCTCATAGATTTATATACTTTGATCTCTGCAGTTACCAAAACATTTTAGCAGAGGAGTTGTATAAAATAAAAATCTTTATGGTAGAATCACTTATGTAGTGAAATTCATTAGTTTTTTTTCTCTATAGTTCTGTCCTTAAATGGATAGAAATTTGTATTCTTTTTTTATGTTTATAGCAAAGTTTTAAATTAATTAGGGATTTCTTTTGGAGTACTATAAAATACAAATGTGATTTTGCTCATATCCAACTGGTTTAACTGTTTATTTTTAGGATTAGTGTGAATATTTTACAGAAAGGAGATTCAAATACTTGTATCAATTAATAATAAGATATAGGCTTCATATTTATAAAACCGTTGAAAAAAGAATTATATTTGTAATTTAGAAACTATTCTATATTAATTCATATCTATTACCAAGAGAGATTACCTTATATTTCAGCTTCATTAGACCGTGAATGGAAAATAAGATTTTATTTCTTCTATAAAACCAATCAGAAACTTATTTTCAATACAAATGGAGAATGACAAAAAAAGTTTCATTTTTCACATATCAAAAAGAGCTCTTCCCTGGGGTAGATACATGATTCAATCCTTTTAGATTTCTTAAACTGAATGTCCACACTTTCCAAAATATGTTATTAATTATAGATAAAAGTATAATTTAAAACTATCATATTTAGAGCAGGAGGAAAGAGAATTTTCTTAAACCAACAGTATAGTCAAACATCAACCAAAACACTTTAATTTTCTAGAATTCGACACATTTTATTTATAAATATAATTTTTTTATTCTTGTTTGAAAATACTTTTTATGTTTTTGTTAAAAATCATTGTCCAAAGATCAGTAAGTCAACTGATTTTTCTTTTCATGAGCTATAAAATTGAGTTTAAGCTTTTTGTACACTTCATTGTATTTTTGTTTCATATTTTTGAAAGATGATATTTTCAACAATGTTTAAATAGAAATTTGGTAAATAGATCATTATTTAAAATTAAGTTACCAGTGTTTATGGTTTTTATACACATATGAATAACACAAAAGTTATAAATTATTAATAATATTAAAAACATTAAATAATTATTAGTTCAATCATATCTTGCTATTATAATCTTAAAATACTCAAAATGTATACTTACACACATAGATACATATATAAAATAAATTTAATTACATTAAGCAAGTGAAGTTTCCTTATTTTTTAATCAAATGTGTATATAAAAATTATCTTTTCCTTTTTTAATTCAAAAGAATAAATACATAAATAACTGTATATATATATATATTTAGCATTTAAAAACACAGAAATGACATATTCTTATTTTTTCCTTATTTCAATATGTTTATTTGTAATCATAGTGGCATAGGGAGAGAATACAGAATTTTAAATTCTGAAACTTGAACAACTTATCTCTGTGCTATTTTTAGTGACTTTCTTTTACAATCCATATCTGATTTATAGCAAAAATTCTGTGTTAATTTAATCTACTAGACACTGACATAATATATAAGTCTCTGCCTCATCTACAAGTCTCAGATTCTTCAGATTTGACATATTGACATATAGCTAAGGTTACAAGCAGGTATCCTATAGAATATGCATATGGAATAATAAAATATGTTAATACAATTTACAATACTTTTTCTTTACTTTAAATTTAATATTTCAGTTGCTGACTTAGTGAAAGGGAATTTCCAGGAAACCAATGTGGTCTAATTTCCATGAAGGTCTGCTGTGAAATACAACTTTCTTTCAAAATCACCCCAAATGGCCAATGCAGCTGGTATCAGTGTTGTTCATCGGGGCAGTTTGGAAGTAGAGATCCCCACACAGTGGTCCATACAGAGTTACAAGGGTGACACATGAGACATATCTGAATGCTTGTTGAATATATATAGTCCTTATCTCTGTTCAATGTTTCACATAAAAACTTTGCAAGTGATCATAATGTGTACTTATGGTAAGTACTTCTTGAGAAGACATTCATTCTTGAGAAGTCAACATAGGGAAGGCATCATAGAAAATATGTGTTATAGTATTCAAATATAACTGTTTCTTAAATACTTATGTATTATAGTATATAATGTTTTTGAATCATGTATCACAATATTCAAAAAGTAGATGAAGGAAATACATGCAATATGCTGTCTGAAGTAGTCTCTCTCTGTCTCTGTCTTTCTCTATTCATCTTTTTCTCTCTCACACACACATGCACTCACTTTTTAATGAAGGAAGTAATGGTTAGATTTTTTTGTTGCTTTAATGTTCCAAATGCTTATCTGACATTTATTTCTGGCTTTCACTAATTTTAATTTAAATCAAGGAGTATATAATAATACCCAATTCACTCAAATTACCAACAGATCATTTTCTGAGTGAACATTTAAAAGATGGATATATACTTGAAACAATTTAGTATAATAGATATTTTGAACATTTCCAAATCTCTAAGATATTTTTGATTATTATACATTAGCTATTTAGTAGAATGTTAATATGTAGGTTGGCAATACCAATTAACCAATATTTCCTTTTGATATATTATTACACTGCATAGTACTTAGTATTATTTTGGAAGGCAAATATGAATATTCAAAGCTCTTCCAACTGCCATCATAGTAACCCATTTCAGTATCTTTCATGTTTTTCATCTCATTAGTTGAAAAAAAGGATGAGACAGTTGAAGTGGGCCAAGAGACAAGCAACCCTCAATAGTTTGACTCACTGTAACTTCTGGTGTAAAAATAACAAACTTATATGTCATTATTTGAATGGTAAGCAGGAAATAACCAGGAAGATTTGAAGGGAAAAAAATAATTGTTGTTTCAGGTGAAGTAACGAACAGTAAGCATTGTTTGGACAAGTAGTACAGAGAGAAAATTAGTCAAGGGTAACCCGGACAAGGGCCAAAATGAAGTTAATTTCATGTATCTGAAGCTGAATGTTTGCGGTGATAATAATACTGCCTGCAGGTCATATCGGTTAAAAAATAAGATCTCTACCTCAGTTTAATATAAAGGTCATTGATGGTTAACACACAATGAGGGTATTGGGAGATCTGGTAAAATTAGTTCCCCTGGAACATAACCCTTCACAACATTTAAAGAACCACTGTCTCTAACTCAATGCCCTCAAGATATCTAACTAACTTCATGAATGTATTTTAATAACTATGAGAAAAATGACTAGATAAAATCAATAAATTAGGGAATTGATTGAACCAAATGTTAAGCCTAGCTTCATCTTCTAATTTGCAGAAAGGTTAATTCGATAATTTATACCAATTGTCTTCACAAGGAGCCATGCCTGCTTTGAACTATTATTTTCATTCCCTAATACACTCTTTTGTGTGTTGATGCATGTCATTTAATCCCATTTCTTTCTACTTTTTGAATTGTTGTTTTAACTTAAGCAGTGTCTTCAGTGACTCTTACATGTACCACTAGATTAAGCCCCAATCCAGTATATTCAAGCCAAACTCTAATAAACCATCATCCTCTGGCAGTTTTAACACTCTCCCTTGTGTACAGGGACAAACAAATGGCCATTAAGGAGTTTTATGTTGTCTACTAATCCTCCGCACATATTTCTTATCTCCTAATTTCCTGGTACTTCTTTATTTCCCCAAATACTGCAGGTGGATTTTTAGTGTACCGGACACTATTATAGATTGATTAGTTGGGTGGTCCAAAGCATCATGATCAACCTTTATAAATATGCTTATAACAGGCATATTCATGTCATTCAGCATTAACTTAACTATATGATATGACAATGGTATTCTCAGAGAAAAACAATTTCATACCCTTGATATACAGTGATGAAAAGATTGACAATCATGATCTATTGAAAGAAACAGAAGCTTCTGAAAATTAAAATACTGTGCTGAGAGTGTTAGAAAAGAGATGTGCAAAGATATGTACACCTGATCTTCCCTTTCAAATTACTATGAGTAATCATTTGCTATGGAAATCATTTGCTTTGTATTTCCTACAGAAACTGAAGAAATCACATGCTTCTATACATTTTTGTATACAAAATGACATCATATTCTTAATCTGCTATTTCACGACTTCTCCTCAGTCTTCTCTAAATCACCTTTCCAGTACAATTTCTGTGCTATTTCCCTGAATTTACCTTTTTGTATGTCCAACACTGTAACACTGTTCTCTACATTCTTTCATTGGAAAACCTACACCTTAGAGTAACATGTTTCTAGTTGAATTTCATCACATCAGGTCTGAAACAAATGGTAACTTTTCTTGGACTCTTTTCCCAATACATTGATTACTACCAAAATTCTCCTGCTAAATTTAGTTATGCTTCTCTCTTGACATTGCTCATATACCTGTTTAGTTATAGTTTTCTGTCTGTATTTTTAATCCATCTAACATGGCATTTTAATAATAATAGCATCACCTTAAAAACAATACCAGCTAATCTTTTTAAAAATATATTTGACATAACAGTGTGTAAACTTAAGGTATACAGAATATTAATTTATACATTTAATTAATATATATTAATTAATACATTTATTATTGTAATATGATTGCCATTGTAGCAATAATTAGCTCCTCTATCACATTACATAATTATCCTTTTTTTTTAAGTGGTTGGAATCTTTAAGTTCAATTCTCTTAGCAAGTTTGATGATTATAATACAACACCATTGTCTATATTTATTGAACTGCACATTAGATCTTTGGTGGTAATGTAAACTGGTTCAGCCGCTATGGAA
This sequence comes from Neophocaena asiaeorientalis asiaeorientalis, assembly GCF_003031525.2. NCBI lineage: Eukaryota > Metazoa > Chordata > Mammalia > Artiodactyla > Phocoenidae > Neophocaena > Neophocaena asiaeorientalis. The sequence continues at coordinate 5,689,714 of NW_020172817.1, read as the reverse complement.
AACAATATGAAAGTTCCCCCCAAAATTAAAAATGAACCTACCATATGAGCAGCAATTCCACTTCCAGGTACATATACCCAAAGGGAATAAAATGGGAAATTGATAACTATGTGCACTCCCATGTTTATTGCAGCATAATTCACAGTAGACCAGAGGTGGCAACAGCCTAAGTCCTCATCAGCAGATGAATGGATGAAAATGATGTGATATATATATATACTAAGTATAATAATATTATTAAACATATATTATTAAATAATATATATTATATGTTATTAAATAATATATATATATTATTTAACCATGGGAAAGGACATCCTGCCATTTGTAACAACATGGTTGCAGCCTGAGCATAGTTTACTAAATAAAATAGGTCAGGCAGAGAAAGACAGGTACTGTATGGTATCACTTAGATATGGAATCTAAAATGCCAAACTCACACAAAAAAAGAAAGCAAAATGGATGTTACCAAGCATGGTAGTTTGGGGGTGGGTAGCACAAATGTTGTTTAAGGATTCAAGTCAGAAAATCTTGATTGAATACTTATCATGTATGTGAAAATATTGTCCTTGGAATGTCTACGAACTCTGCTTATAAAGTTCTTAGTGTTTCTTTAGTGATGTCAGTAACCATTCACAATCAGCAAATAAAGAAATTGAGATAGGAGAGGTTAAATAGTTTATGAAAGTGACACGTCATCACTTTTGCCATTTTCTATTAAAACTAATTCACGGCTTGTCCACCCATTTAAAGGAAGAGGATTACATACAGCTGTGGATACGAAGAGGTGGGGAGAGTTCAGGCCATGGTACAGTATCTCTGTCACAGTCCATTCTCTGGTCACCAGAGATCCATGTCCTTCCCACAGGAAAAAATGCATTCACCACCTCCCCAGGTCCCTGAGAGTCCTAACCCATTAAACTATCTAAGTTCAGATACTCATCCTCTAAATTAGATACAGTGAGAATGAACCTCCTGGGTATAGTTCTTCTCAGCCTGTCAATCTATAAAACTAAACAGGCAAGTTGTCTGTTCCCACACACACCCAACATGCAGTGGGGGAAGATTCAGGATGACAAGTATAGACATTTCTGTTCAAAAAGGGTAACAATAAAGGTGTAAAGGATTCACTGGCCTGTAGTGATTTTAAAATGGAGTCAAAAAAATGTTACATATTCTTTCATTAGATTTCAAAGCCTGTGAATAATTCTGCATGGCTTTTTCTCCTACCTCTGTGTGCTTCAGCCTCCCAGTCATCTTTCTTCTTCCATGAAAGGCAGCCTGATTTGGTGGCTAAGAACTTTTATCAGCCTGCTTCTGGCCTGTAGAATTTCAGAAGTCTGAAAGTTTCATTTTCCACTCTCCCTGTTCTGATCAGTCTAAGCTGACAGTGTTTTCCCTAAAATAATTTTCTCAAAAACTGTGTAACTCTTTTGTGGATTTCACAGGAGTTCATTTCATTAGATGAGAGCTATACTCACAAATTTCTTCTAGATAATTCCTTCTCCAACTAGGACATGGTGAAAAAACTTAGAAGCAAAGTGATTAAGCTTCCTAGAAGTCCTAATGTTTAATTGAGATGTTCTGAGACAAAACTTCCATCTTTTTAAAGGACCAGTTGATCTCTTGAGGTTTTAGGAAAAGATTGTACACTCAAACTCTTGGTGTTTTTTCCCTAGACCAAGTTTTATCTAAAAATCATGATTCCTGACAGTTCTTAGAAACAATTTCTAAATTTAAGGACTTTTTTTTATTTGGAAAAGCTCAGAATTCTCAAAATTATCAAGCACTTTTTAACAGTTCTTTCCTGAAATCATCTTTCTCCTCTCAGGTTTTATAAGCAGAAAGAAGAAACCAGGTGACATCTTCAACGTTTTGCCTAGAGATCTTTCTGTCTAAATAACCAAGTTCATCATTTACATGTTCACTTTCCACATAACTGTTAAAGAGAATTTCACAAATTCTACTCTCTCCTGGTACATGGCAAGGAGTTCCCTTACTCCACTTTCTAATAAAATGTTCCTCACTTCCTTTTGAGCCATCACTGACAGTGTCTTCAAAGTTCTGACTGTCTATTCAAGTACATTAAATCTTCCTCTATCATGCTTTTCAAACGTTTTCCATCCCCTGTCCACTGCTCATTCCAAAGCCACTCCCACATGTCTAGTTATTTGTTAGAGCAGCACCTCACTTGAAGGTACTGCACAACAAATTACTACAAGCTTAGCTGCATAAAATAACATCTATGTATTATCTCAGATTTTGTGAGGGTCAGAAACCCACTGATGGCTTAGCTGAATCATGTGCTTCAGGATCCCTCAAAAGAATCCAAACAAGTTGTTGGCCATAGCTGAGACCTCCTTGGAGGCTTGACTAGGGGAAATATGTTCCATCAAACTCATGTGGTTGTTATACGCAGAAGAATGAATTTGGACCCCTATCTTACACCACTCACAAAAATGAACTTAAAATTAAAAGATTTAAATATAAGACTTGAAAATGCAAAGTTTTTAGAAGGAAACATAGGGAAAAATTTGCTTGACATTGGTCTGACAGTGACTTCCTGTATGAGACCAAAGGTACAAGCAACAAAAGTAAAAATAAATAAGTGGAACTACATCAAGCTAAATCTTCTGCACAGCAAAAGAAAAAAATCAACGGAATAAAAATGCTGCCTACAGGATCCGAGAATATATTTGCAAATCACATATCTGATAAGAGGTTAACATCCAAAATATATAAAGAACTTATATAACTCTGTAGCAAAAAAAGAAAAAAAAATCTGATTAAAGAATGGGCTGAGGGACTAAAGAGGCACTTTTCCAAGAAGATATACAGAGGCCAACAGGTACATGAAAATGTGCTCAACATCATTAATTGTTAGGGAAAGGTAAATCAAAACTACTATGAGATACCACCTCACACTTGTTAGAATGTCTATCATTAAAAAACAAACAAACAAAAAAACCCCACAAAAAATGAGATAAGTGTTGGCAAGAGTGTGGAGAAAAGGGAACCCTTGTGCACTGATAGTAGCAATGTAAATTATACAGCCTCTATGGACAATATTATGTAGTTTCCTTAAAAGAATAAAAGTAGAACCACCTTTTTAAAAAAAAAAAAAAACTTTTCTAAGAGCAGAAACTGAACCCAAATCCTGCATCTATTAGCTGTGTGGTGTTTGGAGGTGTGAATCCTGATTATTAATATAGGTTATCTGAATTATCTAATAGTATCATGTACAGTTTTTTTTAAAGAAGATAAATTGAGTTTTTAAAAAAAGATAGGGTGATATCCTTCCAGTGATTCACTGATCTTAAAGCAAAGAAAAGAGAGAGAAAGAAAGAAAAAGTGAGAGAGATACAAGAGATGGATGGAAATATTCAAATTTAACACTCCATTATCAAGCTCCCCAGAATTTAGAAGTAAAACTGAATTTTTCTTAATGATGAAATAAAATGCAATGATCTTTAAAAATTAAACAACTCTTTGTCCAGCCTAAATTTTAGTATTTTAAATAGGCAAATGAAATGTATGAATCAGCCATTACCCCCTATATTTCTGACCATTCTTATCTTTCATACATTCATATATTCTGTCAGTTTACCTGATTTTTTAAATTATTATTTCTGGATCAGCTTCACAGCTTGTTTTCTTGCAATAAAGCAGTAATTGGTTTTCTCCTTGACATGCTCTGAATACACAATTTTATGTTAAGAGTTTGAACAATAGGGCACATATTTCTGTCTGCCCAACAAAACAAATTTATGGCAGAAAAGCTTGATTTTTAAGATTTAATAGACCAGGAAGGCAATTTATCTTTGGCTTCCATTGAATTCATTTTACATATTGGGAAAATCTGTTTTGGATAAAATAAAACCTTTTTTCCCTCCACTTCCTCCTGGTCTTTTTTTAATCATTGATGCTCCCTTTTGTTTTTAAAGCCCAGGGACTAATAATAGATTACTTTCAACCATAGCCTCTCATTTTATTTCCCATTCATTGCCAATTATCTGTTCAAAGTAGTAGACAACAAATGCTTCTACTTCCTTATGCCCATTAAATACACTCTTATAATGAAGAAGAGTAATGACAACATCAGCTCCTGCCATCCATAACTTTTTGTACTATTTGATCTTCATGACCACATCTCTGACCTTAAAATATCCTCTTAAGTTTGATCTTTTTTCTAACCTCTGTATCATGGCTCATTTATGTCAAATTGAATTACAAATTTATCTCTGGTCCATATCTTCTACATATCAACCTCTCTCCACTTTATCCACACATTTACCTCTAAGTATCTCCTCTCTCTCTTTAATCGATTACATGGGTAACTCCCAAATCTGTGGTTACCTCCACTTTCTGAGATCTAGTCCAGAATTTTCAATTACTCCCCGGAAATTTCATGTAAGGTCCCCTTATCTCTAAATTATTGTAAGGGAGAAAAATAACATGTTCTCAAACTCATCCTCGTGAGTTTCCCACTATGGAAAATAACACAGAAGTTATCACTCTTCCCTGATAACCGCAGATACAAGTACTACCTGCATAATATCTCTGGCATCCTCACCCTTTGGACTTATTCCAACACTTATCATTGCTTATTTAGCTAGCCACTTATTACTTCACTCTAGCAGGTATTTATTAAGTACCAACTCTGAGCAGGCATTGCTCCGGGTTCTGGAACATAAAGATTAATAAGATAGTGGTGAGACATGGTTGAAATTTCCAACAAGCCCACCTATTAGGCATTCATATTATTACATATAAAATGCTCTGGACATTTTTCCTATGGTTTAAAGTAAAAGTGACACAATGATAAAAATAACAACGTAAAATATATCTCCACATTATTTGTCATCAACCTGATCAAGTAGATTCTTATGTTATATTTTAACCAGTACATTTTGTTTTGATCAATATATATAACCAGAATATATGTTTTATTTCTCAAATCAGGACAAAGAAAGTTAGGTTTTTGGTGCTTAGTTAGTGAAGAACTAAACTGATTTTGGGCTTGGGGTAGTAAATTAAAGAACTAACAAGGTTTGTTTATACAGGTTTCTTAGCCCCAAGTTCCCTGTCTCTAGCAATAAAGGTATCCCTCTACCTCCAGATACAGGGAAATCACCTTTCACAGAGAAATTTATTTCCTCCTTTCAGAGACACAGAGGAGGGTCAGAGTTTCCTTCTTGCACTGGCTGCTTCTCAAGAACTTCAACTCGAAATAATCAATATACCTTTTTGGCATATGTTATGTGGTCCTCCCTGAGCCCCAGCATATGTATCCCTGTGTAAAATACACAGATTTACCCAAAGTGGAGTTAGGAGGACAAGATAAATAATTGAGTTTTTAGCTCTATCTTTTGTGACGTTCCTTTCCAGATCATGATACTTTACAGTGTCTCTAGAAACATATGAGTAATCTGTTTCTTCTATTACCAGTATTGGATTTTTATGTCTTATACCCACATTTTGTTAAATTAATAACTGGTTGCTTCCTCATATCATGGTTTTGTTGTCATTTTATGATGTGTGTACCTTTAAATGATGTTTAATTTTACAGTGGCTCCAACTTAATTATAATGAGAATACTTAAAAGAGGGCCATTTAATTTCCTGTAAACCCTCTATTTATTTAATGCCAAAAGAACAGAGTTAAAACTCCAAAGGATATATTTTAAGGCTCTTCATTATCTAACTCAAATATGCATGTTTAATTTCATATTTTATTGTTAACCTGCAGAAGACTAGGGAGGCAGAATCTTACTCCTGTAGTACAACAAGCATTGATTAAAACCTGTGCCTTTGATTATCATTTTCTCTACCTCCCTCCATTCCATTCATTTATCTAAGCAGATATAAATGCAGTTGTCTTTCCTAATTCATCTTGTCAGCAGAAAACTGTAATTTATAAAATAGTTTATTCTCTCTTAATTAGGTTATGCTGTCCTTGTGGTCAGTAACTATACTTGGCTCATTTTTTAAAGTGCAACATAATGGCCCAAGAAAGATGACTAATAAATCTTTTCTAGACATAGTAGAGAGCTCACAGCAATTTAAATATATACATGGACAATTCGCAAATCAGCATCAGAAAATAGATCTTATACTAGTCAAAGAAATATGAGTTGAATGTGAAATCGTCATTGATTTTAAGAAATAGATCACAAAGATGTGGAGGGTACAGAGACTTTCTACCCACTGATCTTTCTGTATATCGTTTCAACCCCGTTAAATGTGTACAAATTACTTCAAAGACCTGAAGCAAAAACATATAATAATAAAGAATATAAAAGGAAAACAATCTACTGTTTTAAAACTATGATCATAGTGCTATTTGTGTCCAAACTGGAATTGAGTCTTTATTATTTTTTTACCTAGTGATACCTGAATACAAAAACAAACAAACAAACAAACAAAAACATTAAAATTTCTATGAAATAATTTTGTTAAACTTGATCTGGAGACTCATATTTAAATTTAAATTTGATAAGTTATATATTTTCTGTAAGCAATGCATAGGTAAGTTAGGTCTGTAGGAAGCCACAAATCAAATGTGCTGTTCTCTTCATGTGGGCATCATAGTTGAGAAAGATTACAAACAGAAAACATTTAGGACAAGATTATAATGAACTTTCCAATATATTTTCAAACAGTTATTTAATGAGCTCACTTCCTTAGGTTTTAAATAATTTTAAAAATAAAACACTTGTTAATGTATTCCTTTATTCAGTAAAGAACTACTTCTTTGTCAACTCTGTGTATGAAGCACCTGTTAGCACAGTGGGAAACACTTCCAAGTAGGACTATATATTATTAAAGTTCCACTCTCAAAGTAATACTATGTACATAATCCCTCCACTCTAAATAGCTTCCCATTGTTAATGGCATTACATGTGTAGTGTGTGAATGTGTGTGTGTGTGTGTGTTTGAGTGTGAATGCCTTACTGACACATACTCAATGCCAAAAAAAAATCAAGGCATTGCGAAAGATACTGTAACATTTTCATGTTACCATATTGTAACATTGTCATGGAATTTTTTCTACATACAATTTTTTTCCTATATACAGGTCAATATGTTTATAAAATTTGGTTTATTTTGTAAAAAGTTATCATATTACATGAATTTGACAATATTAAAATTTTCAAATGATGTGTCCCACTTTCCATGGGGAAGTTCTAGGGTTCTTTGCAGGCAGAAGTGCATTATGGTGGATGAGTATATAGTAAGAACAAAAAAGTGTTTCCTGTTATACAGTCAGAAGATTTAACAACTAAGCAGTTTGAGACCATTCCCTATCTCTACCCAACTCGACTGAGAATTGGCAGACTGAACAAACTTCTCATATTTCATACCAAGACTTTGAAGGTCAAGAGCATTACTCCTTTGCCTAACATCAGTGATGGCATGATTACTGTGTGGATTTCAGATCATCCCAGAGGTAACTGATAAGACATGACTCTGCTCTCTGCTCCCTTCTTCACAAAAATAGCTCTCAGAGTCCAACAACTGAATACATATACAGCTGATTCAAGAAAAGTTTGGCACATAAAATCAGGAACCAACATTAGTAAAAAGTATCTGCAAGAGGATGTATATTTATGCTGTTTTACCTATTAATGGACTATCTAACTTACGAGTCTAGATGAACACCAGTAGGTTCGGGAAGAGATTAAAAATCCACACATGAGAGGACTCTTTTTCCATTGTCTTCAGTCATAACTGGGTTAAGTATTTAAAACCACACACATCCAAAGATTGCTAATTGCATCTGATAAGTTAGGCAATGTGATAACAAATTTGAAAAATAATATCATGTATGTATTTGTATATTTATTATAATTAAATTGTATAATGGATAAACCCATAGATTATTCTAAGCATAAATAGTTTGAGCTATATTGAGTGTTATCCATTTGAACAAAAGAAAAAGAAAAAGTAGTGTAAGCAGTGGTGGGAGAAGAGGAGAGAGCAGTAACCTGTCACAATTCATCCATCCATTCATGTATTCATCATAGATACATATGGAGCACCTGCCAAGTATGAAAATCTTCAGGATTTTGTGAATATATAAATGAATAAAGCAGGCTCGGTAGCTGAAGGAATTCAGTACCTACAAATACCTGCCTAGCACTCATCACATACATGTTCTACAAGCTACTCACAAAAGAATGAATATGGAGAACAGAACTGCAATTTACCAAAAAATATTAATGTTTAGTTTGAAAATAAGCATATCTCTTTTAGCCAGAATGACTTTCCTGGAGAATTCATAGATTTTATCTGTTAATTTAAAAACTTCTGAAGAAATACGTCTTATTTACAGAAGCAAACTGACTGGGGTACACCAGCGGCTAGAGATTTGCCCAAACCTGCACCCTCTGGGAAGAGGAAAGCTACATCAGTGCCCACGTGGTCCATCCACATCAGACTCCTCCAGAGTCCCTTTTCATTGGAGAACATGAGAAGTTCCACAGAAGTCCTTCGGCAGGGGTTCTACTTCTTCTCCAAAACATACATCCCATATAAAGTTGGAAATATACTTTTTAAATGTCATCATCTTCATATTTGACACATAGTGGGTACATTGGCTTGAATAATGCCCCCTCTCTCAACAAATTCATGTCCACATAGAACCCCAGAAAGGTTTCGAGGTTTGGAAAGAGGGTCCTTCCAGATGTAATTAGTTAAATTAAAATGGGGTCATATCATAATAGGTGGGTGCTAAATCCAATGACTGGTGTCCTTCTAAGAAGAAGAAAGGACACTCAGAGTCACAGAAACATAGAAGGAGGAAGCCCATGTGACAATAAAGGCGGAGACTGGAGTGATGCATCTGTAAGCCAAGAAAGGTCAAGGATTGCCAGTAACTACCAACTACAAGGACAAGGTAAGGAAGGATTCTTCCAAGGATGGAGGAAGGATGGTCATGCAAACAGCTTTATTTTGAACTTCTTGCCTCCAGAACGATGAGAAAATAAATATCTGTTTATTAAAGCAACCCAATGTGTGATGCTTTATGGGAAACTTGTATCGTAGAATCTGTAATTTTGGTTAAAAAATGAAATTAAGAGTTGTGAATATTTTAACTAAATCTTAAATGGAAAACTTTTATCACAAAAAGTAAATAATAAAATGGAATCCAGAAAAATAGCTTTAATATATTTTTGCTTGATACAGCTAAAGACTGAAATTATGCATTATAAATTTATTTCAAGCATTCCTGACAAAATCCTCCAATATTTTATCTATTTCCTTAGGGTTAAAAGGCTTAGCTTCATTTTGAAATGCGCATAAAGATAAGCTTATTGACTCAGCATTAAGGATTTATACTAAAATTCACAATCAATTTATGCAAGTTTCACTAGAGTTTAACACATTGGAGGTAAAAAAAAAAAGAAATAAAAGAAAAGAAAACCTACAGAAAAAGCTCATGCTCAAATTGCAGTAATAAGGAGAACAAGAGGTAGGCTTCTTATCCCATGAGACAGAGTTTTGTGTATTTCCCTTTTTTGTTGTTGTTTTGTTTTTGTTGTTTAACATATGATTGGGGATCTCCAATACTCTTAGGCAATGAAAGATTCATGAGTCAAGTTTCCAAAATGGATGGCTCTTTCTGACAAGAGTATGGTCCTTTGTACTTAGAATATAGAGTGAGCTCTGCATCAGATAATTCAGCTGTCGCCCCTGAAGGGCAAGTGAGAGGGTCAGTCTTGGACCACATATCACTCTCTGCCATAAGGAGAAGGGCTATGAGGTGCATTTCAGTCTATTCAGGAAAATTGGCTAAGGTTTTAACATTTGCTTACCGTCTATATGTCCTTGTCTCCTTCCTTCCTTCCTTCCTTTCTTCCTTTCTTTCTTTCTTTCTTTCTTTCTTTCTTTCTTTCTTTCTTTCTTTCTTTCTTTCTTTCGCTCTCCTTGCTTCCTTTTTCCTTCCTTTTTTCCTTTCTTTCTTAAATATTTTATCATCTTGTAATACTGCATTCCTTTCCTTATGATTTTATATTTTCTATATTCATAATAATTAGCATATGCTTTTATTTTATTTATTATAAAAACAATAGTTTTTGATCACAAGAAAAGGGGCAGATAATTCTTCTATATGTAGAAGAAAACTATCCAATTAGACTACTTACTGAAGCACTTAGATGGTTATAGCTTTACCTTTCTCCTGGTTCATAGCTCTTTTTAAAAGTTTTTTATAGTATTGAACTTGTAAAATTCTAACTTGTTTTAATTGAGTTAGAGAGCAAACTAATTTCTCTTTCATTTTCTTATAGCTGAAACATCGCTTAGCATCTTATAGCCATGCCCAAGTCATCAAGCTACATAGTTAGTGTCTTTTATTTATTGGGTAAATGCCTAAGAAGAAAGAAATGACAATTTGTATGCTAAACCTAACATTTTAAATGTGTGAATTGATGTACAATATATAATATGGAATAAATAAGTATCAAATGGTATAGTGATTAAAAGAATTTTTAAAGACTACCAATTTCTTATTAAGGGGTAAGAATGTTATTCTTTTTGGAAAATGGATTACAGAATCCTTAATATGTTAACTAAAAGTATGACCAACATTATATTTCAATTTAATGACAGAGAAACTGTCCAAAAAGAAAAAAACAACAATACATGCCTTGTAAAGTTAGTGAAGAGTTTTTCCCACTGTCAACATTAATACATAACTATCAAAGAATGAATATTTAAAAGATGATATGGTTAATTATGTAATTGTGAATACTTGTTTTTAATGTCTAGCTAATCTTACATTACTCTAATAAAACAATAAAATAAGTCACTTTAGGTCATTTTGCTAATACTGCATGACATCTGTGTCAGAAGGAAATTGTTCATCACACCACCTCAAGGCAGATTCACAGGAATGATATTTTATTTCCTGTGATAATTTTAGGTATTATTTTCCAGCTTCTGACTGCATAAAATGTCAAGAAAGAAAATGTTTCTAAGTAAAATACAATACATATCAGATCAAAGAATTACATCAAAAATGCTAACTTGCTGTTTTCTCAACATGGATAACAACTGCTTAAGGGTACCAAAAGCAGAAACAGTATTACATGTTGTCAAGAAGGCAGAGATTGTTGAAACAAGCTGTCTCATAGAAGAGAAAGTGAAATGTTTTACTTATAAAAATAGCTATATGGCAAGGGGAAAAAGAAATCTGTAAACTAAAATATCACAACATCTTTTTCCTTTCACAATTGTATTTTCAGGTGCCATAAGAAAATCATTATTATGGACTCAGACCATAAAGATAATAGTTTAATTTTATATTTGGATTAGAATAATTTTATATGCTAATTTTTTTTACTGTTATAAACAATAGTAATTAATGATTATTCTACTTTCTGGGGCAAGAAAGGAAATAGAGATCCACTATATTGTACCTAAGGGAATTGAAAGAGATATGGTGGAACTCTAATTTAAAGAACTAGTTAAATAACTAGATATTATTTATGAGGGGATAGTGGAGATCTATGATTGTTCAGAAGAGTCCAGACTAGGAGACTAGGTAAGTGATCATGTCATTCTCTGAGATTAACAAGAATGATATAATAATTATATATCTTATGTATAAGATAAGATGTATGGGCAATATTGGGCTAAGATGTTTATAGAGCAAGCAGGAATGGATGACCGTAAGACACCTAAATGTGCAGGTGTGCAGCTATGGAGAAAGAGATGAGAAAGAAATGATCTCATCCATTAATTGGAAAATAAGGGAAAGAGAGAGTCAGAGAGAGAGAGAGGGAATAAAAGAAAGAATTGGGTCAAAAAAAGCAATAATTCAAAGTTGTATTGATACTGAAGGTCATAGCTGAGGTCATAGATTTCATATAAATTAGTCCTTCACAGTACAGGAGAAGAACCTGAGAAAATATCAGAACACCAGAGTGGATGTACAAGAAAGAGAAAGAAAGTGGGGGTTATGCTGGGGGCACTGGAAAAGGTGGGTGGATACAGAAAATCAAAGGTTCTGGGCTGCACGAGAAAGGAATAAGCAACTAAGTAACTTTGAAATCAGCAGACTAAGGAAAATGGAAGGATGAGGGGATCATAGTGTTGGTGAGTTTGAAGAACACTTTACAGGGAACCAAGGAAGTAGCCGGCACAAAAAGATAGAAGATGTTGTCAGATAATGGTCTATTTCTTGTTGCATGTGGATTTAGAGAAGGAATGGTTTGGTCCCAATCCTTAGAAATATGAGAAGATACACTGTATCTGAGTCCATCAACTGAAGTATCCCTACACCTAAGCCAGCTTTTCAATGGCTTTTGTATACCCAGCTATCTGGGGGCAAAAAAGATAATCAACTCTTGCTCCAGCCTTGGCATCTAAATGTATCCTTATACAATAGTGGGAAGTTTGAAAAAGTGAGGGCTTCTCCAACTCCAATTGAACAAAGAAAGAGGCAACTTTGGAGGTCTACTTTTGCTTCTTAGAGTGTAAGCAGGGACGTGGTTTTCTAGAAGAGGCCAAGAGGACAAGTCTTGTGTGGTTTGTAGTTGTATATTCCAAGAATGTTTAGAGAAACAATATCAACCAAATAGCAAACTCCTCAGAGAATGACACAACAGAATAGCTCAGTCTTCTTCAGTTAGCAGCAGGATTCCAACAGAAGTGGGATGTTTCCCAAATCTCTCCTTGCATCATGTTTACTTTTGTCCCTTTGGCTAATCTCTGTGAATGGCACAACTCAAAGTGTGCATACATTTAAATAGAATCAAATAATATATTACATATGAATAAACTTAACAAAAATTGTGCAAGACATATACAGTGGAAACTGCACAACATTGGGAAATTAAAGAAAACCTAAATGAATGGAAATGTAAGCCATGTTCATGTTTTGGAAAGATTCAATGCTGTAAAATGCAATATCTCTACAAAATTAACACAATTCCAATCATAACCCCAGCAGGTATTTTTGGCAGAAATTTTGAAATTTCTGTGTACAGAAATTCAAAAGATGTAAAATTTCCAAAATAATCTTAAAAAAAAGAGAAACACAATTGGTCAACTTGCACTACCTGACTTCAAGAATTACTATAAATCTATACTAATAAAGATAGTGGAATATTGACATAAGTATTGAAAAATAGATCAAAGAACCAAATAGAGAACACAAAACTAGAGTTATATTTATGTGACCACTTGATATCTGACAAAGGTTCCAATGCAGCCCAAAAGGAAAAGGGAAGTTTTTGCAATAAATATTTTTTAAAAAACATAATATCCATATGGAATGAATTAACCTAAGATCCTAGCTCACACCATACATAAAAATAAAATGTAACCTAAATTTAAAACTAAGCTATAATATGTCTAGAAGAAAAATAATTTAGTAGAATATCTCAATAATTTGAGATTGGCAAAGTTTCATTAAGATACATAATGTAATAAACCTAAAGAACAAACAGATAACCTACTTCGACAAACTAAACACTTTTGCTCATCTAAAGTCACTCTTTAGAAAATGAGTAGGAAAGCCACATTCTGGGAGAAAATATATCACAATATGTGTATAAAAAAGGACCATCATTTAGGATATATAAATAAATTAATGCCTAAAAAAAAGAACAAACTCCAAAATGGACAATAATTTGAAAAAACACGTCATTGAATATACAAGTCACCAATAAGCACATGAAAAGTTACTTGACAGCTTTGATCATCAAAGAAGTGTAATTTAAAATCACATTAATCCACTAATGCTTCAGAAAGCTAAAATTAAAAATACTGAAATAGCAAATGTTGAAGAGGGTAACAACCAGAACTCTTATCCATTAGTAGTAGGAGTTCCATAGAGAGTGTAGAAATTATTATATGCATATGAAAACTCTAACAGCATACATAATTGATATAAGTTCAAGAATCCTCTAACTTTACAATTCACATAACATTTTCATTTTTCTTGTCATAACTTTTCATTCTGATTTACTATAGGAAACTTTGGTGTCAACACCACTGGTTGCCTTGAAATTTAAGCACATATGAGTTGCCTACTAACTTAAAATTTTTCAATGATATTCAAAACAAAAGAATCTTTAATTTGGTTTGATTGTTAGTAGGTCTTCTGAGCATGAAATTTGCTACTGGAAAAAATTGTATTTTATGTCACCAAACCTCATCCCATCCAGTTAAATTACTGGTAATTTTTCTCTCCATACCAATGGTTTTTCAGTACTTTATCTGTATTTTCATGGCATTTTATATTCCAGTTTTCTTATTCAATTATTTATCAAGCTTCCCTGTTAAACCAAAAGTCCAGTAAGTGTAGCATCCATATTTCTTCCACATTTCAGTACTTTACCCCACAATGATTTCACTTACAAGAGTGAGCTTCTTAAAGACATAGAACAATTCATATTCATCTGCCCTGATACCTTCAAATGGTGAACACACATATACTATATCTGATATATGCATGTTAGCAAATATCTGATATATGCATGTTAGCAAATATATAATAAATATTTGCTGCAAAAATGTTCAGCAAATATTTATTGAATGGATGAATTGTTGAAAAGATCCACAACTATTTGTATGGGACTAACTGTTTTATTTTTCATTTCTTTGTTCCTATACACTGTATAGCTACATTGCATAATAGATTGACTAGATCTATAAGATATGTGAGACTATTAAAAAACTAAAATATAGGTTAAATGAATTAGGCAAAACTATTTACACTACATTCATAACTAAGCCCAAGTTTAGCAAAGTAAATAAATGTTTTCTTTATTTTAAAATAATTGAATAACCTATTTAGATTGAAAGTCGTAGTTCTGATAAAACAGGTTATGAGAAACTTCTTCCAAATAGTTGATCAATTTGATTGTTTTTTCGGATATAAAGGTCTCTGTTGATTTTATTTTTTTTTTATATCATGAGAATGGAAAATCATATTCTTTTATTTGCCACTAATTAATCCCATTTCTTAATGGATATGTATTATGTGCTTACCCAGAACTAGGTACCATACATGCTAGAAGCTGGGAAGGGTTTATGAATGCGGACATAATATTTGTGCTATAGGAACCAGTGACCTAATGAGAAAGGTATTTTAACAATGATTTCACCACAAGACCATTTGTAGTAACAGACCAATATATAGAAAGGTATCTGTGTTAGGTGGAATTCTAACATAAGCTGCCTAACCGTCACCCCCTCGTGGCCCAAGCTTTTTTCTTCTTTCTCAAGATGACTTTGGCTATTCAGGATTTTGTTTGCTTCCATACAAATTTTAGGAATATAGACAACAATACTGTATTATAATCATAATACTGGCTAAGAAACTGGATCTTAATTATTTCCACC
Organism: Neophocaena asiaeorientalis asiaeorientalis; assembly: GCF_003031525.2. Taxonomy (NCBI): domain Eukaryota; kingdom Metazoa; phylum Chordata; class Mammalia; order Artiodactyla; family Phocoenidae; genus Neophocaena; species Neophocaena asiaeorientalis. Next base: position 5,674,358 of record NW_020172817.1, on the reverse strand, counting down.
ACAAAAAAATGATAATTATGTGACATGATAGAGGTGCTAACTATCACTACAATGGCAATCATTTTACAATATATAAAAGTATCAAATCAAGAAGCTGTACACCTTAAATTTGCACAATGTTATATATGAAATATATTTCAATTAAAAAATAAAAATAATAGGTACCTAGGTGAAACAAACAATACTATGTCTTTTTACTACAACAAAAGTTGTATAATCTAACATTAGCAGATGACTACCAGGGGTTATAGCCAAGAAAGAATGTTGCAAGTCCACATTAGGCAATAAGAACCATACAACACATGGAAAAATATTAGATCTGTATTTAGATGTCACAAAGCCATTTTATTTATCTTTAAAACAATCTAAGAAATCTGTCTTTGAGACCTTCTTTGAAACTAAAACTGAATATTGCCATTAACAGTCAGGAAATTATAGTGAGACCTGGAGTAAAGTATTTCCCTCATTGGGAACTTACATATTTCTTATTAATCAATTACTCTCCCTCACTCGTGCATACTACTCTATTTATTGATTAATGTTAAAAGTAACATGAGTTTAATCAAGAATTTTCTGAGTGCAAGTCTGAGCCTTTAGCTATTGCAAAGCTGTAGAAATGACTCCATCCAAGACTGAAGATTTTTAAGAATGTCTATATGTTCTCAGGCTCCGGATGCGCAGGTTCAGTGGCCATGGCTCACGGGCCCAGCCGCTCCGTGGCATGTGGGATCTTCCCGGACCGGGGCACGAACCTGTGTCCCCTGCATCGGCAGGCAGACTCTCAACCACTGCGCCACCAGGGAAGCCTTAAGACTGAAGATTTTTAAGAATGCCTATATGTTCAAATCTGTAGGTTCTTGACTTAGCATTATTTCAAATATTGCTATGAATACTTTAAAACAACTTTCTGTAATTCTACAAGATATCATTTTAACTAGAGAGTATATGGAGTACAGTTACCTAAACCCCTTAAAATGGTAAAAAATTAACATTTTGTTTCACATTTCTAGGACCTCAGTTTATTTTGAGGGGATAGAGCAAAATCCAATTCTCTACAGTTTTGATCTTGCAGTTTTTCCAATGCTTGGGAGAAACTATGCTGGTACATTGGGAAAAAGGTCATACAGTTTTCCACATTTCATCTCCTAAATCAGACTGAGGATTGCTTCCCATCGTTTAATTCAAAATGATTTGGGATGAAAAGCAAATGTCCCATCATAAGAAATTCATTTTTATTAAAAAACCACTTATTTAATTACTGCTAAAATTAATCTTTGCTGCAGAATATGCTTTGATTTATCTAGACCTGTGACAATTTACTAAAAAATTGCCACTATATCTGCTGCTCCAGTATCTTTCTTCCCACTTGCAAACTTTAAGATCTTACTTAGTTATCAATACATTAAAAGCGTAATGCTCTGTTTTAAATTCAATAGTACTAAACGGTGCCATTTTCAGTGGCCCATCTGAACATAACACCTTCTGTTAGGGGTACATACCTCAGTAATGTCCAAACACCAAGAGCTGTAATCTTAACATAGGAAAGTAATCTCTAGGAGATTATAAGACAAACACCACACCGTTTAGCAGAGCTGCTAGTTACTAACTTTGTTATGTTAATCATACATAACACTGCTATAGAATCAGAAAATCAGAGACTATTTGAGAGAAAGAGATCTGTGAAATCATCTACCTCAAGCCAGTAATATTATAGAAACTGAAGACCAGAGATACAAAGGGACTAGTCAAAGGGGACAAAGATGAGAACACAAGTTACCAGTTAAGAAGTCAAACCTCTATTGTTCACAAAGTCATTTATGAAGATGATTTGAAGTATTTTCCCCCACTTTTCTTCTGTTAACCTAGAAAAAAAGTCATGTCATAAGACCTTTGGAAATTTCAAAAGTAATTGTATAAAGCTCCCTGTGGAATATGAGCTCAGTGATATTGCTGATCATGTATAGTTTTATAAATAAGGTGGTTTATATTGATACTTATTGTATATTTATTGATGTTTAATTGATGCTGTGTTTGAGATACACAGATGTAAACCCTTTGTTATCTCCTAGGATATGCAACCTGCTTCAGATATAAGAATTCTATCCCAAGCAAGGACATGACTGACTGAACCTCATTGTCAATTTTTTGCCAAATGCATAGTGTATAACCCACAAACACTATTTACATGTATATGTAGGAGATGACAGAATTCAAGAAATTATCTATCTTTTATTGTATGCCATATGCATGAAAATGTTTGATTTCCTGTTTGGCACATAATAATCATTATATTTTTCAAATTATATTTTCCTCTGGGGTGCCCATTTTCTAGAAGTTTATCTTTAATATATTAGAGACAGAGGGTTTTTTTTTTTTTTTTTTTTTTTTACAAAAGCATACCCTCTGAAGAACACTTGTATTCACATCAATAAGCAAATGTTTCCTATTTCTTTTTATTATATGGAACCAAAAATGTTAAAATATATTATTTTTAAAGTGTCTCTCTGATTAGCAAAGCTCAGTCTACAATAACTATGTTGACTTCCACTGAGAATGCTGTCAAGTTAAAATATTTAAGTAATTCATAAAGCAGGTTCTGTTTGAATGTAGTTTCTATTTCTTTTTTCTTGGAGCTTACTGTCTAAGGAAAACAAATATTTCACCAGCATTATATGCTACAAACCTAAGACACATAAATGACACTGATTATAGGACATACACAACAAAGAGATATTGGGTGCGTCACTCTTATTCTCAAGACTGTAGCATGTACAGTTCACTTGTGGGAGTGACCACATCCCTAGTTTTATACAGAGCCATCAATGCTGATAAACAGAAGTCCTAATATGTCTAGACAGACACTAAGCAGTAACAAACCCATTTAATCTATTGTCATTAATTATTGTAACTCCTTTCTCTGTATTCCGCCCAAGAATTTAAGAGCTCTCAATTAAGTATTGGGACCTGTAAGACAATCATAACAGAAATAGGAAACTCTAGAAACCCTCATAGGACCATATGGAAGAGAAAATAAAGGAGGGGCAGTTTAATTTAGGAAGGTGTTTGAAAGATGTCTTCCAAAGCCAGAGGAAAACCTATTATGCTGATAGTTCCAAGAATTCCTAACTTGGTTGCCAGCCTCACACCTTACGGAGAACTTAACCATGTGATTCAGTTTACGCTGACATGAAATTCCATTCATTAATTTGAGTTACTAAAATGACCTATTAGGGAAGAAGATTAAGCAACCTTAGGTGAGATTTGGATAAAATCCGTAGCAGCCATTTATAGTATTCAACACAGATTTTCATCCAAAAATGTCAATGGCCAATAACTATTGTCAAGCTCCACATACCCACAATTATTCTAATAAATGTCACCAGAATCAAGAAAACGTACACCTTAAAATACAGAATAGGGTCTCATACAGAAATTAAATAAAACGTAAGTGGTTGTAAAGTAAAAACTCACAATTTACCACATTTGCAACACAGTAGTGATTTTAAACTTAGAGAACAAAGCGAATGGAGGAGAGGAATTCTGGTCTTACTGAGCAGTATGAATAAAAAAAGACTCATACCAAGATACATTCTGGTAAAATTTTGAACAGCTATAGGAAAAAAGAAATACTAAAATCTTCCAGGGTACAGGCTACTACTGTGAGAGATAAATTTCAAAACTACTTACTTTTAGATGGCATTTAAAGCCTTAATACTGGAAAAGATCATCTACAGAAATTGTAGAGAAAAAAGAACAGAGTCTGTGTTTGAGAGCTCTAGGGAACTCCAAAATTCAGAGCCTGAAAATATAAAATATAAATTAGATAAAACAAGCCATACATGAAAGCTGATAAATAATATAGAAAGTAAAACCAAGATTATATATTCAGTTTGTGTGTGTGTGCAGTGAATATGCAATTAAAGAATGATCTATATGTATAAAAGATATAAAGGATATCTATGTATCTACATCTGTACCTATATATTACTGCTAAAGAGTCCATTAATATGGAGACAAAGAATGTATAATTGGACAAAATTTAAAACTAATTACACTGGACTAACTGGGATTCCATTCCATCCTGATTAAAGTAAAAAGGGAAAGAGAATTGAGCAAATAATCACTGTGAACTGACTGATTTGCTTCTGTTTGCCTATAATACAAACTCCTCATTTTCTAATACTTTAGGGTTATTTTATTCCTGTATTTCGAATAATTATAGTTTTTTCTCCATTGCTTGATTATATTCACTAGAACTTCCAAAAACACCCCAAAATTGTGAAACTGATAATCCAAATATTAATTCCAGTGGCTCGTTGTTAAGTACTTTGGCATAGATACAGCTTTTTATATGTTCTCTGTGTTCCCCTGCAATTCCAGCCTCTGTTGGGGACAGGTTGGGGCCATGCAACTATTTCTGGCTAATGAACTGTACACATTTGCAGCATGTCACTTCAAAGCAGAAGCAGTTAAAAGTCATCCCTCTTCCATCCCTCTCTCTTGCCACTGAAATCCTATAACCCATGTTTTGAAATGACTGCACCACAACATAGAAGGGGTGTGGGTCCCAGAGTCACCATCTGGAAGAATGCTTCTTGATGGATAACAAAGAAAACTCCAACTTCTGCTGTCTACAGAGACACAAGGAAAGTATAAAGACACAGATAGGTTGAACATAAATCATGGATTAATGCTGCATTCATTTTCCATTGCTGTGTAATAAATTCCTACAAACATAGCATTGTATTGCCACTCATTTATCATCTCACAGTTTCATGGGCCAAAAGTTCAGGCACAGCTTAGCTGTGTTTTCTGTTTTGTGTCTCACAAAGTTGGGTTCACAGGAATAGGCCCTCTAGTGGAGGCTTAACTAGGAAGAAAAGTCTTCCGCCACAGCACAGTTGTTGGTACCATTCTTTTCTTACAGTTATAGGGTTCAGTGAAGTTTTCTTCTTCAAATCTGGAAAGTAGGAAAAGAGAGAGATGCAAGGTGGGTACAACACAATAAATCAAGTGCATGCAGTCATATGCACCCCATTACCTATGCTGCATTCTCTTGGTAAGAAGCAAGGGAAAGGCTCTGCCTATATCTAAAGGAAGGGACTTACATGGTCTGTCTGCCACAAAGATATAATATAAAATCTGTAAACACAATAAGGCTGGAGTGGCTATGCTAATATCAGATAAAACAGGCTTCCAAACAAAAGTTATCACCAGAGATAAAAAGTCACTGGGGTGAACTACCCAGGATGATATAAAAACCATTGTGTATGAGCTTAATAACAAGACTTCTAAATAATATTTAAAAAAATTAAAGGGAGAAATTCTAAAATTCCACCAATTAGAGATTTTTAACACCTCTGTAAGCCATTACAAGAACCAGTAGTCAAAACATCAGTGAAATCACAGAAGACACAAATAACGTTATCAACCACCTTGACCTAATTGGTATTTACAGAATACTACATCGAGTAATGTAGAATGCGCATTATTTTCAAGTGTACATAGTACATTTATTAAGATAGATTCCACCATGCCAAAAAATAAGTGTCAATAAAGTTAAAAAGGAATTACATCATACTCTGACCAAAATTAAATTTATTTTCAAATAAATATGATACCTAGGTAAACCTCAAATATATTCTAAAAATAAGTACTTCTAAAAATACATGTTAAGGGAGAAATCACAAGGTAATATTTGAAAGAATTATGAATTGAATGACAATAAAGTCAGCATAACAAATATTGTGATATTCAGCTAAAGCAGTACTTAATATGAAATTTGTAGTTTGAAGTGTCTATATGGGTAAGGAAGAAATGTCCAAAACCCCAGAGATCCAAAACAGTCAAGGAGCTAGGAAAGTAAGAACAAAATACCCTCAAAATGAATATAAGAAAGTAGATAATAAAGAGCAAAAACTGATGAAATAAAAAATAAATACCAATTAAAAATTAATAACGCTAAAAGTTGAATTTTAGAGATTGACAAAATTGATAAACCTTGAATAGACTGATCAAGAAAAAATAAGGCATATATTACCAATACTAGGACTAAAAGAGGTCTTATTACTACAGACCATATAGACATTAAGCAGATAATAAGAGAATATTAGGACTAGCCTTATGCCAAAACATTAGATAACTTGTTTGATATTAAATATACATATTAATTGAAAAAATTAAACTTACCTCAAATAACACACGATGGTGGAAATAAAATGTGAGTAGCCCTAAATCTATTAAAAACACTGAATTAATTATCAACAAATTTTCTTCACCACAGCACCAAGCTCAGATGGCTTCAGTACTGAATTCTATGGAACATTAAAGGAAGAAATGGCAATAGTCTTCCACAAAGACTTTCAGAAAATAGAAAAGGGAAGAACACTTTCTATATTGTTTTATAATGTCAGCATAACCATAAAAACAAAAGATATCAAACACAAGCAAGCAAAAAGGCAAGCAAGACAACAATAAAGCAAAACCCACAAGACAATATCATTCATGAGTGTAAATGCAAATATCCTTAACAAAATATTAGCAAATTGAATTAAGCAATATAAAAATACAAATAATACTATACAATGACCAAGAAGAGTTTATCCTAGTAAAGCAAGGTTAGTTTATACTTGAAACATCAAAAAATGCACTCCACCATTTTAATAGAGTAAAGGAGAAAAACTGTGTGGTCATCTCAAAAGATAACATTTAAAAAAAAATTGAACATGAAATAAGGAATATAAAAAAAAGTCTTCAAACTGGTAAAGAGCATCCTTGAAAATAAAAGTAAGGACAACTAATATCATCATACTTAATTGTGAAAAATTGAATGTTTTTCACATAAGATAGAGGACAGTGTTCTCAAGTTTGGATATTTTTAAAGGACTCAAAAGACCTCACAGAGCATAGTCACATAAGGCTTTCATTTAAAGATAAAATATATGGTGCATCAAGAAAACAAGAGTACAGGAAGCATTGCAGGTCTGAGAGATACTCAGGAGCAAACTCGTCAAGGTCCTTCTTAGATGCACAAAGACAAGGAAAGTTCAGTCTCCAGGTTGAACCACCAAGATTTGGGTGATGATCGTGTTTTATGTCTCTCTGGTTATGTAGTCAAACCAGGCTGTCTAATCAGTATGTCAAGTAAAAAGCATCAAAAATAAAACAGGTCCTGGAATTACAAGGATAATTTTGAAATTTAATTACATGTTATAAATCCCATAGCCTTTAGCTTGGTCAACAGTTAAAGAGGAAGGAATACATGAATCCTAAATTGAGGGTAGTAGGAGATGGTGACTCATAATTATGGTAATCTTAATTCTCCATACACACTCTAATGGATTTCTTGTTTGTTGTCACCCCAATAGTTCATGATAAAAAGGTTGATCCGGTTAACAAAATGGGAAGTTAAATAGATTTAGGTTCCAAGAGGGCGGAGAATTTGTCCTGTTCACCAATGTATTTTTAGCCCATGGAAGAGTACCTAGTTTAATGAGTCTTAATTGGAACAGTGAATGAACAATGTTTCTTTCCCTGAAGACAGAAGACAAATCATTGCTTCTCTATTAGCTCTCTACTATTACTATGTTGCCACAATTTTATTTATTATCTCACAGTTCTATAGGTCAGAATTCTGACAAATTTTTCACAAAGCTGAAATCAAGGTGCCAGCAAGACTGTTCCTTTCTAATATTCTAGGGACGAATCTTCTTCCAGGGTTTTCAAGTTGTTAGCAGAATTCAGCTAAATGTGGTTGTAGCACTCGGGTTTCTGTTTTCTTACTGCTTATCACCCAAGAGTCACTCAAAATCTACAAAACCAGACGTGTGTGTGCACGCATGCGCACATGTGTGTTTACGAAATCTGTGGTAGTTTTGTGCCACATTAAACTGGATAAATGGAATCTAAAGTTGAGAGATTTAAGATAATATTTTTAAAAGTTAGGTGTTTTATTAATAGAATGCTCCGAGGTAAACTTTACATGTTAAGGTAGTTCGACTAATTTCTACTTGTGGATGACATAAAGTTTAGATTAAAATGGAATCCAATTGACCCTTTGGAGAGATAGTTTAATATGGAATCAGATTGGCCTTTTTCTCCATAATGCCATTTTCCTTTCCCTTGCTCATATTGGCTTTGCATATATACTGCTTTCATATTTAGTCCTTTTTCTGTTTATTTATGTTAACCATGCCAGATTTTGGAAGATAATCCAGTTATGCACAGACCTTTCCCCTCTTATGTAGCAATATCAAAAGTTTATTCAAATACCGAATGGCACTGATTCAATTCATTGTTACTGAAGCAAACTGAAGATTGCCATCAAGTAAATTTTGGTTTATAATTCCTGGTCATGGGAATAAAAAAAATCATACTACAGTTCAGTGAAATGGATGCAAGTAAAGACACACATTTTAAATATATGATGTGTGATATGGTTCTTCAAGAAAATTCTTTTATATGAATTCCTGATAATAACCACCTCCTATAAATTTATGTGGTAAGTATTTGGATAGTATTGCCAAATGATCTCTGCTGACATCAGACACTTCTCACAGAAGTGCGCCAATGAGCACACAGTTACAGCACACTGGTTCCGTTCCACATGCTGTTGATAAAACTGCATAGAGCCTCGTTAATGAGAATGGGGCTAGTTTTCTAGATTTGTCTGAGTGAAATAAATTTATTTGGAGTTATTATATTAAAACTTAAATGAAAAATACAGACTTTGGTCTATTCAATATTTTACATGTTTCAAAAACTATCTTACTGATTTTAAAATCTTTCTAATTTTATTGCAAAGAGATAAAAAAATAGAGAAAAGTACAATAGGATCTTCACATTCTTAAGGAATATTAAACAATAAAAAATAAATCATCAAAAAGCTTGTTAAACATACATAAATATGTCAATCATATGATTACTTTGTTCTTTCTACAAGCAATTATTGAGTGGTACTCTTCTGGGAATTGTGCATTCAGCATTTTTCAAAACAGTGGAAATATGCATATGGTGGATCAGAGCAACCAATAAGCAGAACTAATTAAAAAATTATAGCATTAGAGCATCCTAAGTACTACAGAGATATTGAAAGAAAAAGTAGGATAACGGGATATGGATTATGTTTGTGCATTTGATGGTGTGGTGAGGGCGCAAGAGCATTGCAATTATAAGTAGGGAAGACCTGACTGAGGTAGTAACCTGTAGATAGGAACTTAAGGTATGAAGATGAACTTTGTGAAATTCTGGGAAAGAGCATTCCAGGAAGAGGAATAGCAAATGCAAAGATCCTAGGATGAGAGGTTGCCTATGAACAGCAAGGAACCATAACATCTTTGCATACAGTATAGGAAGGAGAGAGAAGTAATATTCTGGTAAAATGACTCTCAAAAAACAAAAGCCATGATTTTTAGCGTTTGTCAATTTCTTGCACAGTGATTGATTTCAAGTTACCGCCCTGATGTTGTAGAATGTGGACATGGGATGTGGCGCACACAGCTGGCTCTCATGAGCCTGTTCCATTGGCCACAGCACGACAACCTAGCAGTACCCAACAGGTACATTGAAATGTACTCAACAAGACTAGTCATCAGAGAAATGAAAATCAAAACCACAGTGAGAGATCACCTCACACCTCTCAATGCGGCTTTTACCAAAAAGACTAGAGATAGCGGTGCTGATGAGGGTGTGGAGAAAAGGGAACCCTTCTAAACTACTGGTGGGTTTGTAAACTTGTGTAGCCATTCTGGGAAGGAGTATGGGGGTTGCTCAAAAGATTAAAAATAGAACTATCAAAGATTCAGTAATCCCTCTTCTGGGTATATATAAAAGGAAATAAAATCAGTACTTCAAAAAAATATCTTCACTCCTATGTTTATTGCAGCATTATTTATAATAGCCAAGATATGGAAACAATCTAAGTGTTCTTGAACTGATGAATGCATAAAGAAATTATAATATATATAAAGAGAGATCTAATGCACAGTATAATGAACATAGAAAACAATATTTTATTATAATCGTCAAACTTGCTAAGAAACTAGAATGTATTAATTCCAACTAAATAGAAATGATAATTATGTATTGTGATAAAGGTGATAATTATCACTGCCATGGCAATCATACTGTACAATATATAAATGTATCAAATTAATGTTGTAAACATTAAATTTACACAATGTTATCTGTTAAATATATTTCAATAAAAATAATATAAAATAAAGAAATATTTTCGCTTAGGGTATACCATCCTTTGTGATAAATATAATCCAATCTCTTTTGTCTCTTCACACTCACCTTCAATTTTGGAAATTGGGCTGCCTGTGTTTCTAAAAGGCCTCTTTTATTGCTATTTATATTTGCTATTCCCATTGTCTGGAGAATATATCCTTCCCTTACTTACATGGCTAATGTTTATTTGCCTGTGAAAACAGAACCTTTTTTCAAGAAAAAATACAAATTCTTGAGTATCTACTTATGTAATATAAACAAAGGACTCAGTATTTAATATAAGAAAAATTTACAGTCAGTACTTCACATGAGGGGTATACTGGAAATTTGTGGCTCTATTTTAAAAGGCATACAAAGACCCAGGTACTGTTAATGTAAATGACTTTCCTATAAATACTGTGGTAAATACTTGAACTTCAAAAACATACAAAAATTTTGAGCATCCAGACAAGATAAAAAATGAACCTACCCATACAAAAAAAAAAAAAATAGGCTGGCTTTAGACTTGTTTTCAGTACATTAAGAAAAAAATGTATATAAATATTCTTAAATAGAGGCTTGAGTTTAATATAGTACCAGCAAAATGATGTTATTCATTAAATTATGCTGAGATAATTATTTAAACATGTGGGAACCATAAATAAATAAAACTCTTTCTTATATCAAACACCAGGAAAATAACTGCATTTAATTTTAAAATCTAACAAGATTTATAAAAGAAATAAAATCTTACAAAAAGGAAAAACACAAGTGAATATTAGCATACGTTTAGAGGAAAGAATTCTCTCAATATTGACGTGTAAAATGTAAGAAAGAAAAGGCTGAGTTTGACCAAATAAAAATTAATGACATCTACATCATAAAAATAAACAAAATTAAGAGGCAAATTACAAATTACAGGAAAAGTCTACAGTATGTGAAGCAATGTGTTGATATAGCTGAAGAACCATTTACAAATAATTTAAAGAATAACATCTTGTAAAATTGGTCACAGTTCACATAAAAATACATTCCATAAAAATTTTATTTCAGCAAGTGTAAGAAAATTATATCAGGTTTCATTTCCCACAACACTCACCATAGTATTGTAACTGACTTAGCAGTCTCACAGCAACTACAGTCATGTCAATAAAAAATTTCTAGTTGTTTTCTATGCCAATGGTTTTGATGATGGTCTTCAATGATTTAACATTCACCTAGATGTGTTTCCACTTTCTCAACAAAGTTAATGATTTTAGAACTCAAGTACATATGTCAAAACAGCAGCATGTACAAAATAGTATGCCCAGATTTAATTTGGAATTCTTTATTAACCACTTTACCTTTCATAACTGATGAGCAAGGTGTATATATAAGCACAAGCTATGTAATTTTCAAAGTCTCGACAGAAATAAGTGAAATAAAGTTGCCACAAATGTAAAAGTCATTAATAGCCACAAGAAACATGTATTTTATTTGAAAAGGTGTTTAAATGTAGTCATTATGGTAGGTTGAATAATGACCCCCAAAGGTTTTCTTGTCCTGAACCCAGAATCTGTGAAAATGTTACCGTCAGGACAAAAAAATCCCCTCTGAGACATGATTTTAAGTTTAAGTTGTCTTGGATGTGGGAAACTCCTTGAAAAAGATATGTTTGGGGGCTTCTGGTGTCAGCTTTTAAATGAAAAAAGCTTAAAAGGCATCACTTCCATTCTCAAAAGAAAACAAGATGAATAAACTGAAAATCGATCAATTTTCCCAGATCAACAGAGAACTGAGGTAAGAGGGCAAGCTGCCACTTGTAATTCAGAGAGGGAGATAAATACCAAGAATCACAGCTAAGATCAGCTTACTGGGAGCAGAAACTTCTAGAGCAAGTAACTGGTACAAATACTTAAAGGTAATTTTGATGAGATGCTGGAGGCTGAGAGTGGCCTAATTTGAGAGTTAAGAACTCCTGTGGTCTCTGTCCTACTAAGCCCCCATATGATTATGGGTTTTACCTACAGGAGCCCCACTGAGTCCTGACAGTGAAGAAGGCAGAAAATCCCCTTGGGTTTCACAGAAAGGAGGGGAAAAGTAATCAGTTTGAAATATTCCCAGAGTGTTCTTCATTTCAGCAATGGTCTGCCCTCCAAGGGAAACAACTTTACCAGAGCCTTATCAGACCAAAGGGAGGTTCAATTAAACAACTCCTGTCCCCTCTTGACTTCTGCCCCATATATGGGAAAAAAAGTCAAAGAAACACTTCTGTAGGGCACATCCACAGGACTCAGTGCCACTGAAAAAGGAAAACTAAAATAAATAATATTGGTATGTGCTTCCACCTTAGGAAACTATAGAATGAAACAATATAAAAGTAAAGTCAGTAGAAGAAATTAAATATTAAAAATAAGAGCATAAATCAATATAATGGAAAACATATAATTGAGAAAAATCAATAAAACCAAAAGCTAGTTCTCTGCAAAATCAATAACATTTACAAATATATAGCTAGGATAACCAAGAAAAAAAGAAAACATAAATTACTAATTCCAGAAATGAAAGAGGTTGTCAATACTAGGAGAATATTATGAAAAGCTCTGTGGCTACAAATTTGATAATTTTGATGAAATGCACAGATTCCTTCAAAGACACAAACTGCCTAAACATACAAAGAGGAAAGCGTAAACTATCCTCTATGATACTGTAACAATAGATGCATGATGTTATACATTTGTCAGTATTCATAGCTGTAAAACACAAAAAGTGGACTTTATGTAATCTATGAACTTTAGTTAACAATAATATATCAGTATTAGTTTATTAATTGTTAACAAATATACCACAGCAATGCAAGATGTTAGTAATAGCTGAAACTGTCTGTGCCCAGGGTGGTACATGGGAACTCTCTGTACTGTCTGCTCAAATAGTCTGTGAACACAAAACTTTAGATTTAGTAGGAACAGTCCTTTAATTAGAAAAGGAAAGTATGTTTCTGGATCCCCTTAAATTTATCCTTTATTGTACAAAATAATTCAACTAATCAATTATTTGATGATATCGCTGCCCAATTTTTGATGACAGAAATCTTTCTCCTGTTTTAATGCACATGTGAATCCCATTCCATTTTGATTTTTAAAAAATCTTATTAGTTATTAAACCTTTGGAATTTTTTTTTTTTTTTTTTTTTTACTTTCTCTACTCCCTGTTTTTCAATTTTTATTCTAGGAATGTAAAATCTTAGTCTGTTTGCAACAGGAACACTTCTTCTCAGTGGATTACACTAATGTAATTCTGGCTACTACTCACTAGAAAAACTCAAAGGAAATGAGCCTAAGGACTAATTCCAGAAACGTATTTGGTAATTATGATTGGCTTGATTTGTGACAACAAGTACCACGCTTAAGCTCACAGAACTTAATTTGAACCATACCTATAGGTCGCAGTTTTTCAATCAATTGTGCTGAGCTGAAGCATCTGACCAGATTTCTAAGCAAGGTATTGTCTTTTAGAGAGGAAGACAGTCTCCTTGGTCCTCCAGGGAATTATCTTTTGAAGTGGATGTGGCAGCAGCACTGAGGTAAAAAATTTAATGGAGGAAATGAGGCCAAGTTGGGAAAAGTAGAAACAGAAAAATGCTCTCCAGGCAAAGAGGCATACCACAGTTTGAATTAAACAGAGAACTGCAGTGCTAGATTTCTTTGGACTTGCTTGTTTTTTTCCTCAAAATATGGGTGGCAATAGGAAAGTTAATATTAATTAAAGGACTTTTGTAACAGTCAAACATTGTTACATCACAAAATGTGGAAATTTAAGTGTTTTTTAAAAGAAAAAATCCAAGAATCCATTGGCAAATGAACAGAAGCTGAATTCAGATGCGCAGTTAATATGCTATGTCAGCTGAAACTCTCCTAAAATGTGCTGGATCCTAGGATACCCAAGGGTAACGAGCTATAAATATGTAGACAGTATTCACGTTCAATGTAATGCAATCTTAAAATTTTTAACAACACACTTACGCCATTTATGTTTGTTTGAAAAAAATCCCATCTGGGAGTCCTTCAAACAAAAGGCATACATCCAGATACAGCTGTCATTTTCTTCCTTTCATACAAGAAAAGGAAAGCAGAAGTTTGTTTATCAATCACAATGCTAGGAATGGTAAGTACATAATTGTGGACTTCTGAATCATGGAATGAGTGATTTAACTAATGATTTTTTTTTTTTTTTGCAGTACGCAGGCCTCTCACTGTTGCGGCCTCTCCCGTTGCAGAGCACAGGCTCCATATGCGCAGGCTCAGCAGCCATGGCTCACGGGCCCAGCCACTCCGCGGCACGTGGGATCTTCCCAGACCAGGGCACGAACCCGTGTCCCCTGCATCGGCAGGCAGACTCTCAACCACTGTGCCACCAGGGAAGCCCTAACTAATGATTTTTAATTAGACATTCTCCAGACACTAAAGGTGTCACAATTTTAATCTAGAGAGATTAAAATTTTTAAATCAGAGTGATAGTATATTTCCTACCAGTAGCACAGAAATTTACATTTTGAGAGAAAATGATTTTGAGGGGAAAGTACCTAAGGATAGGTAGGGGTACTGAGAAGTGCATGTGAAGGTTATAGTCTAGAGACACAAGCTCACTAAAAGAATGAGACCTAATCATATGATTGTAGAATGCTTGCCCTTTCCCCACACCTTACTAAAGGCCTGACACATTACTAAAGGCCTATTTACCAGCACCATTTTACCTAGCACATCATGTCTAGCTTTCAACAAAACATAACAATGCATACTAAAAGGCAAAAACACAATATGATGATACAGAACAAGTATTAGCACCAGACTTAGACTGCTACTCAGTGCCATTCCATAGGGTTGCTGGAAATATCAGACCAGGAATTTAAAACAACCATAATCTATATGTTAAGGACTGTAATGGAAAAAGTATACAGTATGCAAGAACAGATGAGTATTGTAAGCAGAAAGATGGAACTTCTAAGGAAAAATCAAAAAGAAATGCTGGATCTGAAAAACACTGTAACACAAATAAAGAATGCATTTAATGGGTTTTCTACAGCAGAGGAAAGAGCCTCTGAGCCTCAAGACACGTTAATAGAAACTTCCAAAAGCAAAGAGAAGAAAGATTGAAAAAAACAGAACAGAATATCCAAGGACTGTGGAAAACTGCAAAAGGTAGAACATATGCATAATGGGAATACCAAAGGGAGAAGAAAAAGAGAAACTAACAGAAACAATATTTGAATCAAAAGTGACTGAGAACTTATCAAATTAATGTCAGACACCAAACTACAGGTCCAGAAGCACAGAGAACACCAGGCAGGATAAATATAAAAAGCATATATACACCTAGGCCGTCACATTCAAACTGCGGGAAATCAAAAATAGCAACAACAACAAAACCTTGCCAAAGGAAAAAGCACTTGCCTGTAGAGTATCAAAGGTAAGAATTTCAGCTTTCTCTTCAGAAACTAGGCAGACAAACACAGAGTGAGGTGAAACATTTAAAGTGTTGAAAGAAAAAACATCATGAAGCTAGAAGTCTGTATCCTGTGAAATTATACCTCAAAACTGAAGGAGAGGGCTTCCCTGGTGGCGCAGTGGTTGAGAGTCCGCCTGCCGATGCAGGGGATATGGGTTCCTGCCCCGGTCCGGGTGAATCCCACATGCCGCGGAGCGGCTGGGCCCGTGAGCCATGGCCGCTGAGCTTGCGCGTCCGGAGCCTCGTCTGGAGCCTGTGCTCCACAGCGGGAGAGACCGCAACAGTGAGAGGCCCACGTACCGCAAAAGAAAAAAAAAAAAAACTGAAGGAGAAATAAAGAGATTCTCAGACAAAAAAAAATTAAAGAGAATTTGATGCCACTATACCTGCCTTGAAAGAAATGTTAAGACATTCTAAAGAGAAGGAAAATAGCATGCATCACAAATACAGTCCTACATAAAAAAGGAAGAGATTTGGAGAAGGAAAAAGTGAAAATAAAATTTATTTGTTTCTTCTGAATTAGCAGATAACAGTTCAAAATAATAATAGCAACAGTGTATTTAATTATGCATTTGGGGATGTGTATATATGTGTGTACATATATATTTATGTATGATTATGCATAAATGAAATGATGGTAATGATACAAGAGACAGGAGAAAAGAATTAGGAATATTTTATTATTATACCGTACTTGCACTATCTATGAAGTTGTAAAGTGTTATGTAAAAGTGGACTTGGATTAGTTGTAAACGTATACTGCGAATGCTAGGGCTACCACTAAAAAAGTAAGATAACTAAATAAATGAATAGATAGATACATAGATAGATAGATAGATAATAAATTTATTTTAAAAAATCATCCACTGTTTATCTGAAATTCAAATTTAACTAGTCATCCATTTGGTTCATTTACTTACCCTGCTAATCCTTGTGAAATAACTTGCAGTAAATTGCATGGAACTGCATGCTTTGGAATAGTTTTTAAGGAAAAGGATGAAGGAAACTGGACGAGTCAGCTCTATCTCTTCTCTTGTCTCTTGTCAAAATATTTTCCATAAAATATTTATGTCTCCATATTTCTGAACTATCACCTGGCTCTTCTGGGCAACACCTGAAAAAGGCTGGCAGTGTCCACTGAATTTCATCTTAGTCCAGATGAGGTGGAGGTGGCCAGAGTCTACTGGAGCCTGGTCAGGAGGGGCCTGAGTAATGGAGCTGACTGGTTTCCCTCTCACATGAGCACAGTGGAGGCCAGGCCAGAGTCCAATTTACGGGAGGCCGAGATTGTTGTCAGTGTTCGGACTGTAGATTAGACAGTGGCTTCGCTTTTATTTGAGCAAATATCTGATGGCCCAGAGGAAGTGAGGGACAAATAAACATGGGAAGTATGTAAACTTAATCAGCTATAATGAATTACTTGGGGGCTGTCATGAAAATTAGGTGCGAGAACCACGCAGAGTACAATACATAATGTTTGGCACAGAGAAACGTATGCTCATAGGCAGTATTAGGACTACACTCTCATTGGAACATAGATGTACTGCCTGCCTTTACATTTTTCAAAATAAACCAATAGCGAGAGGTCTGGTGATTTGGTCATAGTTAAGTAACAGTATAATGATGATATTAAAAGCATTATTGGACAGAACAGAAGGTGAGGATGTTGGGAATTCATTGTAGAAGGCAGTGCAATACCACCAAATCTCCCATCTCACAGAGTGAAGAGACAAAGATTTAGTGATTATTTAATTATAAATTAAATTCTAAATTAAAATCTAAAGTTTAAAGATAAAAATCAAAATAGCCAAATATAATGAATTATACAGGGTTTGGAGGTATGATTTGGAAGGAGCAGAAATGCCATAAATTCCTCATCATTCCTAGGGAGGAGTCATCACATACTCTTTAAAATAGCCAATTTTATAATTTAAGAAACATGTATACCATCAAAAAATAACAAAATTTGAGGAAAGGGAAGGAAACACAGTCCTTAATATTTTTCCTTTTTATTTACAACTATTCTTTACTAAGGGGCCATTATGATTGGGGAAATATAATTAAAAACAAAATCTCCTGCCAACTCAGAAAATCTCTCCACAGAAGTAGACGAGGACCTAAAGTTTTCATTATTGAATAAGCATTAAACCAGAATGTGACGCACATCACAGGCACTTTGCTAAAGACCACAAAGACAGGGGGAAATCTTACCCTTTTATATAGCCAGCCAGCGCAACCCAGTACATGTTCTTAAAATAAATGATAATTAGTCTGCAAGTAAGCGAGTACTTGACAGCATCATTTGTCACACAGAGTTCATCCTAAACTCACCTGGTAATTAGATGGTCATTTGTATTTGCTAATTACCTTTATCCAAAGGAAAACATAAACTTTCAATCTATTTGTGAAAATACGTAGGCTTGCATCTTGGAGTCAGGCACCCAGAGATTTGGCTTCTACCCTCCTATGGAAACTAATACATAGGGATGCTATCTTCCTCTCATTTCAAAGAGATGGCTTCCAGGTCCTTGAATAAAACATTCTAGGGTTATAAAACCATCAATAGGTTATTTAGCTTTAAAAAAATGTATATACATCTCAAAGGGGCAGAGAAAGAGATCACAATTACAAGTTTCCTAAAGTAAATTCTCTAAGAATAAGGAGGAAAGATCTTTTTCTTGTTTCAGAGATAATTTTTCTTCTTACATGTGATTTGTATTCATCCATATGCTACTTATATTGTCTTTCTTACAGTAAAATATAATAAAATTGAATTTCAATTTCAGATTAAATTGGGATCCAGGAAGGGCTATAAATAGTATTTGTAAATGTCACCATCCTTGCGTGGGACCACGAGATATATTTATATAGAAATGTAAACATTCTGTTTACAAACAGTAAATCTGACCCTTGTAACTGGGCTCATCTTACATTGTGGCATGGTATTTTTCAGAAAGTGACTCAAACCAGATTTCAGTATATCTGTCCTTAATTTTTGTGAATTATGAAATAAATAATTGTTCTCCCAAGTTCAGCAGTATTAGGTGGAAGCTTAGCCAACAGTTAGAAAAATGAAAAAAAGCATCAAAAATAAATAAATATCCCATATTCACTTTTGCTTGTTTTCTATTTCTTGTTGTATAACTTCCGTACAACTAACTATATGAATGAAGCCTACAGTTATTCAAGCCCACAAAGTTTTAGGATCTTTTCAAGTCACCAACATTTGAAGATCTTTAAGTTTAATTTTTCATTATGTCTAGTTATCTGAAGCATTCTTTATAGAGAGGTCCTTGGAAGAAGCAAGTCTATTACAAATCAATATGTGATGTTTGAAGAGTCTAGGCTGAAAATTTAAATTTCTGATCCTTATTGAACTGTAGTCTTTCTATGTGACATCCAATATTTATGACATGTTTTTTCAATTGACATGGATGAAGTGATCTGGGAGATGAGTCACTACATCTTAGAGGTACATCCTTGTCTCCCATCTCCCATTAATGAATATCATTAATATAAATTTCAAACCATCATAAATGTGTCTACCAAATATGGTCAAACATCCAAAAGTCTTAGGCCTTTTTCACATGTCGTAACAGACAAATCCTTCCCACTTTTTTGTAGAGGTTATATTTTAAGAAGTTGATAAATAACCTGAAACTAATCACCAGAATGTTAAGTAAGAATGGAGTACTGTATTAATACCTAAGTTGATATCTTGGCATCTCTTCTTTTTCTGGGACTTCTGATCTTAGAAAGCTATGTTGACAATATATTTGATTATTTTAAGGAAAGTAGAAGGTGAAGTTATAGTTTGGACATTTTTCTATTATAGAGATGTCACCTGGAGACTTTTAGTAAAATGTCCTGGCCAGAGGGGTAGAATCAACTTTAATAGTGGATACGTAATCCAAGACTTTCCTTAATATGTTTCCTTACTATTGAAGTTACATTTACATTCAACATTTACACCCCTTGGTTGAAAATGGGAAGGTACCAAGATGTGAACAAGTTTGCTATGTTTTTAAAAGTACAATCTTTTTCTTTTCTTTTCTCATCTACTGACAGGACAATTATCTACATGCATTTACTCTGTCAGGCACTTTTCCTTTTCAATGAGCCAGAGGAAAATGTATCATTTTCATCTTCATTTTCTTTCAAAGGTTTGCTTGTAAAAGTCAATCCTAAACATATTACTTGTGAATTAACTTTGGCTTTCTTAATCTATATAACCAAGTGTTTGTATTTCAATTAAGTTGGGTCCTACTTTTACTTTGAATGAAGAAAATTGCTCCCACCCTCACAATAAGAAAAATTCAGGTAATGTAAATAATCATTGTTTTCTTTAAGCCAACAAGTAGCCAATTTCAAATTGCCTAAGGTTTAAGAAAAAAAAAAAGGTCCCTGCAAGGAGAGACCAATGCAGTCTCGACACAACTCTCAGAGACCACAGAAGGAATCAACTTCTATAGCTGTGCAAATAGGTGGGAATTCAGGAAGAACTTTTAACAAACTGCAAAAAGCTGAACATGGGTAAATGTGAAATGACCTAAATGTGCACTGCCTAAATGTGCTCCAGAGATGGGCACGAACCGTAGCTATCAGCTCAGACACCAGAGATGAGCATGAAATGCTAACGCTGCTACCACTGCCACCAAGAATCTCATGTGAAAGCACAAGTCACTATCCACACCTCCCTTCCCGGGAGCCTGTGCAGCCCACCACTGCCTGGGACCCGTGATCCAGAGACAACTTCCCTGGGAGAACACACGGTGCACCTCAGGCTAGTGCAATGTCACACTGGCCTCTGCCACCACTGACTTGCCCCGCATTCCAATTATGACTACCATTCCCCTCCCTCCCACCAGCATGAGTGAGCTAGAGCCCCCCAATAAGCTGCTGCTCTAACCCGATCCTGTCTGGGGAGGAACAGATGCCTTAGGGTAACCTACATGCAGAGGTGGGGCCAAAACCAAAGCTGAACCCCAGGACCTGTGTGAACAAAGAAGAAAAAGGGAAATTTCTCTGTGCAGCCTCAGGAGCAGAGGATTAAATCCCCACAATCAACTTGAAATACCTTGAATCTGTGGAATACCTGAACAGAAAACGAATCATCCCAAAATTGAGGCAGTGGACTTTGGGAGCAACTGTAGACTTGGGGTTTGCTGTCTACAACTGAATTGTTTCTGATTTTTATCTTTATCTTTAGTTTGGTTTTCAGTGCTTATTATCATTGGTGGATGTCTTTATTGCTTTGGTTGCTCTCTTCTTATTTTATTATTATTATTTATTTTTCTTTTTTATTTTAATAATATTTTTTATTTATTATTCTTTTTTCTTTCTTTTTTTCTCCCTTTTCTCCTGAGCTGTATGGCTGACAGTGTCTTGGGGCTCCAGTCTGGTGTCAAGCCTGAGCCTCTGAGGTGGGAGAGATGAGTTCAGGATACAGGACCACCAGGTACTTCCCATCCCCATATAATATCAATTGGCAAAAGCTCTCCCAGAGATCTCTGTCTCGAAGCTAAGACCGAGCTCCACCAAACGGCCAGCAAACTTTAGTGCTGTATGCCCCATGCCAAACAACTAGCAAGACAGGAACACAACCCCACCAATTAACACAGAGGCTGCCTAAAATCATACTGAGTTCATAAACACCACAAAACACAGCACCAGACATGGCCCTGCCCACAAGAAAGACAAGATGCAGCCCCACTCACCAGAAAACAGGCACCAGTCCCCTCAACCAAGAAGGCTACACAAGCCACTGAAAGAACCTCACCCACTGGGGACAGACACCAAAATCAATGGAAAGTATGAACATGCAACAAGCGAAAAAGAGACCCCAAACACAATAAGTTAAACAAAATGAGAAGACAGAGAAATATGCAGCAGATGAAGGAGCAAGGTAAAAACCCGCCAGTCCTAACAAATGAAGAGGAAATAGGCATTCTACCTGAAAAATAATTCAGAGTAATGGTAGTAAAGATGATCCAAAATCTTGGAAATAGAATGGAAAAACACACAAAGTGTTTAACAAGGAAGTAGAAGAACTAAAGAGCAAACAAACAATGACGAAAAACACAATAAATAAATTTAAAAATTCTCTAGAAAGAATCATTAACAGAATAAAGAAGGCAGAAGAATGCAAAAATGACCTGCAAGATACAACGGTGGAAATAACTACCGCAGAGCAGAATAAAGAAAAAAGAATGAAAAGAATTGAGGACAGTCTCAGAGACCACTGAGACAACATTAAATGCACCAACGTTTGAATTATAGGTGGCACAGAAGAAGAAGAGAAAATAAAAAGGGACTGAGAAAATATTTGAAGAGATTATAGTTGGAAACCTCCCTAATATGGGTAAGGAAATAGTCAATCAAGTCCAGGAACTGCAGAGAGTCCCATACAGGATAAACCCAAGTAGGAACACACCAAGACACATATTAATCAAACTGTCAAAAATTAAATACAAAGAAAAATTATTAAAAGCAGCAAGGGAAAAGCAACAATTAACATACAAGGGAATCCCCATAAAGTTAACAGCTGATCTTTCAGCAGAAACTCTGCAAGCCAGAAGGGAGTGCCAGGACATATTTACAGTGATGAAAGGGAGAAACTTACAAAAACGATTACCCTACTCAGCCAGGAGCTCATTCAGATTTGATGGAGAAACTAAAACCTTTACAGACAAGCAAAGGTAAGAAAATTCAGCACCACCAAGCCAGCTTTACAACAAATGCAAAAGGAAATTCTTTAAGCAAGAAACACAAGAGAAGGAAAAGACCTACAACAACAAACCCAAAATAATTAAGAAAATGGTAATAGGTACAGACATATCAATAATTACCTTAAAGGTAAGTGAATTAAATGCTCTAACCAAAAGACATAGACTGGCTGAATGTATACAAAAATACCCATATATATGCTGTCTACAAGAAACCCACTTCAGACCTAAGGACACATACAGACTGAAAGTGACGGGATAGAAATATAAATTCTTTGCAAATGGAAATCAAAAGAAAGCTGGAGTAGCAATTCTAATATCACACAAAATAGACTTTAAAATAAAGTCTATTACAGGACACAAAGAAGGGCACTACATAATGATCAAGGGATCAATCCAAGAAGAAGATATAACAATTGTAAATATTTATGCACCCAATATAGGAGCACCTCAATACATAAGGCAAATGCTAACAGCCATAAAAGGGGAAATAGAGAGTAACAAAGTTATAGTAAGGGACTTTTAAACCCCACTTTCATTATTATTTCCAAAATGAAAATAAAAAAGGAAACAAAAGCTTTAAATGATACATTAAAATAGATAGACATGATATTTATAGGACATTTTATCCAAAAACAACAGAATACACTTTCTTCTCAAGTGCTTATGAAACATTCTCCAAGATAGATCATATTTTGGGTTACAAGTCAAGTCTTGGTAAATTTAACAAAATTGAAATTGTATCAAGTATCTTTTCCAACAACAATACTATGAGACTAGATATCAATTACAGGAAAAAATGACTAAAAAATACAAACATATGGAGGCTAAACAATACACTGCTAAATAACCAAGAGATCACTGAAGAAATCAAAGAGGAAATCAAAAAATACCTAGAAACAAATGACAATGAAAACACGATGACCCAAAAACTATGGGAAGCAGCAAAAGTAGTTCTAACAAGGAAGTTTATAGCAATACAAACTTACCTCAAGAAACAAGAAACAACTCAAATAAACAACCCCACCTTACACCTAATGCAATTAGAGAAAGAAGAACAAAAATCCCCAAAGTTTGCAGAAGGAAAGAAATCATAAAGATCAGATAAGGAATAAATGAAAAAGAAATGAAGGAAATGATAACAAAGATTTATAAAACTAAAAACTGGTTCTTTGAGAAGATAAACAAAATTGACAAACCTTTAGCCAGACTCATCAAGAAAAAAAGGGAGAAGACTCAAATCAATAGAATTAGAAAAGAAAAAGGAGAAGTAACAACTGACACTGCAGAAATACAAAAGATCATGAGAGATTACTACAAGCAACTATATGACAATAAAATACACAACCTGGAAGAAATGGACATATTCTTAGAAAAGTACAACTATCCGAGACTGAACCAGAAAGAAATAGAAAATATGAACAGATCAATCACAAGCACTGAAATTAAAACTGTGATAAAAAATCTTCCAGCAAACAAAGGCCCAGGACCAGATGGCTTCACAGGTGAAGTCTATCAAACATTTAGAGAAGAGCTAACACCTATATTTCTCAAACTCTTCCAAAATATAGCAGAGAGAGGAACACTGCCAAACTCATTCTACGAGGCCACCTTCACCCTGATACTAAAACCAGACAAAGATATCACACACAAAAAAAAGAAAACTACAAGCCAATATTATTGTTGAACATAGATGCAAAAATCCTCAACAAAATACTAGCAAACAGAATCCAGCAGCACATTAAAAGGGATCATACAACATGGTCAAGTGGTGTTTATCCCCAGAATGCAAGGATTATACAGTATATGCAAATCAATCAATGTGATAGATCATATTAACAAATTGAAAGAGAAAAACCAAATGTTCATCTCAATAGATGCAGAAAAATCTTTTGACAAAATTCAAAAGCAATTTATGAAAAAAACCCCTCCAGATTAGGCATAGAGAGAACTTACCTCAACACAATAAATGCCATATATGGAAAACCCACAGCCAACATCGTTCTCAATGGTGAAAAACTGAAACCATTTCCACTAAGATCAGAAACAAGACAAGGTTGCCCACACTCACCACTAATATTCAACATAGCTTTAGAATTTTTAGCCACAGCAATCAGAGAAGAAAAAGAAGAAAAGGAATCCAAATCAGAAAAGAAGAATTAAAGCTGTCACTGTTTGCAGATGACTTGATACTATACATAGAGAATCCTAAAGATGCTACCAGAAAACTACGAGAGCTAATCAATGAATTTGGTAAAGTAACAGGATAGTAAATTAATGCAGAGAAATCTCTTGCATTCCTATACACTAATGATGAAAAATCTGAAAGAGAAATTAAGGAAACACTCCGATTTACCTTTGCAAGAAAAAGAATAAAATACCTAGGAATAAACCTACCTAAGGAGGCAAAAAACCTGTATGCAGAGTACTATAAGACACTGATGAAACAAATTACAGATGATACCAGCAGATGGAGAGATATATCATGTTCTTGGATAGGAAGAATAAACATTGTGAAAATCACTAAACTACCCATAGGAATCTACAGATTCAATGCAATCCCTGTCAAACTACAAATGGCATTTTTCATAGCGCTAAAACAAAAAATGCCACAATTTGTATGGAAACACAAAAGACCCTGAATAGGCAAAGCAGTCTTAGAAAGGAAAATGGAGCTGAAGGAATCAGGCTCCCTGACTTCAGACTATACTACAAAGCTACAGTAATCAAGGCAATATGGTGCTGGCACAAAAACAGAAATATAGACCAATGGAACAGGATAGAAAGCCCAGAGATAAACCCACGCACGTATGGTCTCCTTATCTTTAATAAAGGAGGCAAGAATATACAATGGAGAAAAAACAGTGTCTTCAATAAGTGGTGCTGGGAAAACTGGACAGCTACATGTAAAAGAATGAAATTAGAACACTCCCTAACACCACACACAAAAATAAACTCAAAATGGATTCAAGACCTAAATGAAAAGCCAGACACTTTAAAACTTAGAGGAAAACATAGGCAGAACACTGTATGACATAAATCACAGCAAGATCCTTTTGACTCACCTCCTAGAGAAATGGAAATCAAAACAAAATAAACAAATGGGACCTAATGAAACTTAAAAGCTTTTGCACAGCAAAGGAAACCATAAGCAAGATGAAAAGACAACCCTCAGGATGGGAGAAAATATTTGCAAATAAAGCAACTGACAAAGGATTAATCTCCAAAATATACAAAGAGCTCATGCAGCTCAATATCATAAAAACAAACAACCCAATCCAATAATGGACAGAAAACCTAAATAGACATTTCTCCGAAGAAGATATACAGATTGCCAAAAACACATGAAAGGATGCTCAACATCACTAATCATTAGAGAAATGTAAATCAAAACTACAGTGAAGTATCACCCCTCACTGGTCAGAATGGCCATCATCAAAAAATCTACAAACAATAAATGCTATAGAGGGTGTGGAGAAAAGGGAACCCTCTTGCACTGTTGGTGGGAATGTAAAATGATACAGCCACTATGGAGAACTAATGGAGGTTCCTAAAAAAACTAAAAATATAACTACCATATGACCCAGCAATCCCACTACAGGGCATATACCGTGAGAAAACCATAATTCAAAAAGAGTCATGTACCATAATGTTCATTGCAGCTCTATTTACAATAGCCAGGACATGGAAGAAACCTAAGTGTCCATCAACAGATGAATGGATAAAGAAGATTTGGCACACATATACAATGGATTATTACTCAGCCATAAAAGAAATGAAATTAAGTTTTTTGTAGTGAGGTGTATGGACCTAGACACTGTCATACAGAGTGAAGTAAGTCAGAAAGAGAACAACATATACTGTATGCTAACAAATATATGTGGAATCTGACAAAAAACAAAAAGTTTCTGAAGAACCTAGGGGCAACACAGGAATAAAGACACAAACATAGAGAATGGACTTGAAGACATGGGAAAGGGGAAGGGGAAGCTGGGATGATGTGAGAGAGTGGCATGGACATATATATACACTACAAAATGTAAAATAGATAGCTAGTGGGAAGCAGCTGCATAGCACAGGGAGCACAGCTTGGTGTTTTGTGTTCACCTTGAGGACTGGGATAGGGAGGGGGATGCAAGAGGGAGGGGATATGTGGATATATGTATAGCTGATTCACTTTAT
The DNA here is from genome assembly GCF_003031525.2 of Neophocaena asiaeorientalis asiaeorientalis. Classification (NCBI taxonomy): domain Eukaryota; kingdom Metazoa; phylum Chordata; class Mammalia; order Artiodactyla; family Phocoenidae; genus Neophocaena; species Neophocaena asiaeorientalis. The sequence continues at coordinate 5,647,758 of NW_020172817.1, read as the reverse complement.
TATACAGCAGAAAATAACACAACAATGTAAAGCAATTATACTCCAATAAAGATGTTTTAAAAAAAGATAATAAAATGTTAACGACCGAAATAAGGGGAAAATGTCAGCGCTACATAAATAAAGGATACATTAATAATGTAACTTCAAAAGGCTGTCAGTTAATCCTTTCTGATTTAGATGTGCTATAAAATACTAGTGATCTAAAGAATGCTTTTTCTAGTTCCATCCTTGGTTTTTTTCTACTTTAACCAGATGTCTTTCTGATTCAATTAGATCAGACAGTTTCTTGTTTCCAGGTAAAATGATTCATCAATGTTCTGCACCTACATTTGAATGGGATTATGACTGGGTGGAAAAAGTGCAAAAATCAGTCTCACCTTAGTGGTACTGATTCAGAGACCAAAAAGAAACAAAATAAAACAAAAAACAAAAAGAGATGGTTATTGCCTGCATGGAAAGTGAATACCTCCTAGAGAGGCTGAACTTCACTCCTGTCATCAAACATAGTTTAGGATACCAAAACTGTTGTTACTAAGAATGCTCCCTGTTCTAGAATTTTGGAAAATAAGATCTGATTTCTCAAATTGGATCCTGAACTATTGTTTTGATATCCCAAATCATGTTTGGTAGTAGGAAGAGAGAATTTCAGTCTCACTCCATGGTGTAAATGAAATTAATCCAAAATTGTGTTTGGAAGGCAACTTTTTGAAAGCGCTGAACTGTGCATTTATTTCTATTCGCTGTGAGCCAGGTACCCAGGCAGTCATTCCACATTATACACCAGGGAAAGAGGTAGAGAAAACGCCTCTTTGAAAATATGGAAGCTAGGACATGCCAGACCAAAAGAGAACATGGTAATAGGGAGATCATCACAGTGACCAAAAATGCAGGCATGCAAACAAAGCTCTTCAAGCTGTGGTCCTAGATGTTGTAGGTGAGTTAAGATGAAAGAAAAACAAAAAGTGGAGGTGGTGAGAGCCTGAGGGTCCCCTCTTCCCTTGATCCTGTCGTCCACTCACATGTGTACAGCTTCTATTTTCTCCTTACTCAAAGCAGCTATGAGAATTCAAATTGGCAAGGAACCTGGACTAATAAGACAGAAGGAGTACCTGATTTAGGCATCCAAGAATTTTCCTTGGGTTCCATGTAAAAAGGAAGATATCCAGGAGCTGCCTTCCCCCAGCACTGTTAAAGGTTGCTGAAGGTGCTGACTGCTGAGCTTACTAGGGAGGTCATGGCTGGATTTGAGTGATATGAGAGCTAGATCAGCAAGACCAGAAGTTAGGAGTATGCCCAAGGTCAGTGATGCTAACTGGTCCCTTGGCAAGTGACAGATGGCTAAAGGAAATCTGACAAGCCATCTGAAAGAGACTGAGTCAATTAGTGGAATTAACTCAGTTTACTGAGTTTACAGAGTTTATTCAGTTTACAGATTTAATTTCTCTGCTCCATATTTAGGGGAATGGGTACTTGGTATGGAGTACAGATAAGTAAATGGACATTTGAAGTGACATGTCCTTGTATGTGTCAGTGTAGTGTGTATATTTGTCATCACACTACTTTTCAAAGAAAGGCTGGCCCATATTTTCCTTGGAATAAAATTACAAATTCTAGATCATCTGTGTACCACTTGAGGATGTGAAAGAGTTGGTGAAGATGAGACAGATGAAAATAATTCTAATAACTTGTGTGGATAAAATAAAATATGTGAATAATAATTTCTAGTACTTTGGACTAAAAGTTATGTTATGAATCAGCTCAAACAACTTACAAGGCCACTAACAGTTTTACTAACAGAAAAAGGTCAGGTATTTGAGATAATTTTAAGTAAGACTGAAGGCAAAAAGTTGTATCTTAATGTTCTCAGACTATATTATCTTTTAACCAGTCAGTGGGAGAACATAATGGGATAATTATTTTGTCAAAAATAGGACATGACTATTTGGGTAAAAAACAAAAAGAACAAAAAGAAAAATGTTTGGGGAAACATTCAAGGGTTAGTTTTTGCTCATTTATAAAGATAAGCACTGTGCTTTTCTGTATTCATGTAGAAGTATTTCATGCCTATTGTTGACAGGGAGGAAAATATATCTGGGATTTTAATTCTTTAGAAGACCAAAATAACTTTTCTTAAAAATAATTATGGTGGTATTCAGATCCCAGAATCTGAGATGCTGGGCTTACATGTGTTATCTTTCATGCAAACTGTTTAATTCACTAACCAAATAATTATTTCGCCTCCTAGAATATTTTATATCTAAAAATTCATGCTGATAAGTGATAATCTAGCATAATTGGGAGGTATATACAGGAAAAATTAAATCATAAGGACATAGCCTTACTTTCCATGTTTCCGTGTGTGTGGGGGGTCTGTATGTGCATGTGTGTGTGTTTTGTGGAAATAAATAAAGGTCAAACAGTAAATCCATACAGAACTTTCTAGTTGTTCCCTCCCCATAAGTTTTGACTTTCCTAAACTCTTGGGTGATGTATGAAGACTGAATGCTCAAAATAATTATATATTTTGCTACAAGTACGGCAGTATACAAAAGGGAAAAACAATAGTATCAGGAAATTAAGCCATGATCTATTAAGCTATGTCTATTTGTAAAGAAAGAACTTGCCAGTGTAACTTAAAGTTTAGCATTTCTAATTGAAAGAGCAATTTTACAAATAAAGATGTGTGCAGAGGCAAAGGATAAAATGCTACTTCAGTACATTGTCCCAGCTTCCCTGTTGCAGTCAATATTTTGTAGAAACTTGTCATATTTGTTTCCTTTCACAATTGTTATGAAAAATTAGAAGAGGCCCCTACAGCACCACAAATGAATAAAGTCAGGCTGAATAAAGATGAAATGAACATTTCATCATTTTGAAGGGTTTGTAACATACTCTTCAACTCTTACATCTAAAAGAAAGCTGCTTTGACACTGACCAGTATTTTTTTCAGACTTGATGCCTGAAAAGAAACAGAAACAATTTTTTTAATTCAAAATTTTATGTTTTATTTCTTTTTTTTGCTTTTGGTTTTAGGCATAAAGCTAGCAGGCAGTTATGGTATGAAGAGAAAACAAAACTTAGCATAAGATGGCATTAAATTTCAAATCTAATATTGTCAATTACCAGCTGTTGAACCTTGAGACAATTATGTGATTCAATCCTGCAAGCTGTGTTTCAGTTTTCTCACACTTAAGGGAAAATCTAATATATGTCTTTGAGTTGAAATAGTGCTAAATGTAATCATACATATAAAGCATATGAACAGCACTCTCAAAGAGTGGCTATTCTACATACAAATACACAGTGCGTTTTTCTCATTAATCTCCACCTCAGAATAGAAAAGCGATTGTCACCTTTTCTCTGCATCAGAATTCTGGGAGAGTTTTAAAATAATTCAGATGCCTGGAGCCAAAATCTGATGATTTGATATATTGATTCAGTTGGTGTTTGGGTTGTTGGCCTGTACTACACACACACTCTGGTGAACACACCTATGTAATGCGCATCCACATCTAGACTCAGTGCATTACCAGGACCCCAGAAGCTCCATCTGTGCACCCTTCCAGGCACATCCTCCAAGGACAACCATTATACAGACGTCTAACAACAGAGATTAGTTTTGCCCCTTTTTGTGTCTGGCAACCATCGTTCAACATTATGTTTGTGAGAGTCATCCATGTGGTTGTGTATAAGTGTAGATAATTGTATCTAATTAAGCTAATTGTATATAATACTAATCCATTCTCTAAATATATCACAACTACTGTATTCATTCTCCTCTTAAGGATCATATGGGTAATTTCTAGATTTGGGCTAATAAGAATAGAGCTGCTATTCCATTAAAGTATATGACCTTTTATGAACATGTATCTGTTGTATATTTTCCTAGGAATGGAATTGCCGAGTATATGGTATTCATAAGGTCAGACTTAGTGGAAACTAATTATTTTCCAAATTGGCTGTTTCAGTTTACCTTCTCACCAACACTATAGGAGAAGGCCAAGGACTTCCCATTTTTTGCTAACACTTGCATTTTTCATAGTTTTTAATTTTAGCCATTGTGTTGGGATCATAGCAATATTCATATTGCAGTTTTAATTTGCATTCTTGATTTATAAAACTGAGCAACTTTCATGGTTTGGATGCTTTCTTTTTTTTTCAAATTTATTTATTTTTATTTATTTTTGGCTGTGTTGGGTCTTCGTTTCTGTGCGAGGGCTTTCTCTAGTTGCGGCAGGCCGGGGCCACTCTTCATCGCGGTGCGTGGGCCTCTCACTATCGCGGCCTCTCTTGTTGCGGAGCATAGGCTCCAGACGCGCAGGTTCAGTAGTTGTGGCTCACAGGCCTAGTTGCTCTGCAGCATGTGGGATCTTCCCAGACCAGAGCTCGAACCCCTGTCCCCTGCATTGGCAGGCAGATTCTCAACCACTGCACCACCAGGGAAGCCCGGTTTGGATGCTTTTTAAGGAGTATTTATTCAAGTCTGTTTGCCCAATTTTCCATTGTTTGGGATTTTTTTTTTCTTATTAACATTATTTAGTCTGAGACTGAAGTGTTTGCTTGTTTTTGTCAGATACCTGTATTATAAATAAATTCTCCTCCTCTAAGGAATGCCTTTGTAATCTCAACACGCTGTATATTGATAGAGATTTTCTTAATTTTAATATATTAAGTTAGATTTATCATTTTTCCTTGGTGTTAGTGACTTTACGTACTCTTTAATAAATATCTGCCAACTCTAATATAATAGATTTTATGTGTTTTCTTCTCAAATTTCTACCATTTTCCTTGAAATTAGACTTGAAATCTATCAGGAATTGATTTTTTTGTCTGCTTGTTTGTTTCTGGATACTCTATTCTGTTGCATTGGACACTAGTCTTATATGATATTACTGCTCTAATTGTTCTATTTAAAAGTCAATATCTGATTGTATAGTAACTCCCCAATTTATTTCATTTTTCTTCAGTTTCATTGCTTATTTGTGGCTCTCTGCTTTTCCATATGGATTAGAGGATAAGTTTACTAGTTTCTACCAAAAAAAATTTCTGGTATTTTGATTTGGACAGTGTGAAATCTATAGATTATTTTAAAGAGAATTGACATTCTTACAATATCTAGTCTTCTAACCCATTGAATGGTATATCCCTCCATTTATTTAAGTATTCTATAATTTCCCTCAATAACAATAATTATTTTAATTATTAATTTCATGCTTATATTTAATTAGATTTTTTCATAAGTATTTGCAGATTTTAGCATGTTTATTGAGATAAAATTCACTTACAATAAAATATATCCTTTTAAAGTGTGCAATTACACAGAATTGTATAACCATCAATCATGACAATGAAATTTACAATATTTTCATTACCTGAAAATGAAACCCTGTACTCATTAGCAGTCACTCTATTAAAGCCCTAGATAACCACTAATCTACTTTCAGTCTATAGACATCTGCCTATCCTGAACATTTAATATAAATGAAATCATACAATAGATGATCTTTTGCAACAAGCTTCTTTCACTTAGCATGTTTTCCAGATTCACCCATGTGGTGGTATGTGTCAGTACTAAATTCTTTTTATTGATGAAGTTATTCTATTTTGTGGACACCACACTTTATTTGTCCATTCATTGGTTGATGGTCTTTTGAGTTGTTTCCACTTTTTGGCTAAGATGAATTATGCTGCTACAAACATTCATGTAAAAGGTTTTGCATAGCAAAATGTTTTACTTCTCTTGGATATATACCTATGAATGAAATTGTTGGTTTTCATGGTACTTCTACTCAATCTATTGAAGGACTGACAGTTTATCAAAGTGGCTGAACCACTTGATATTTCTACTATCAATAAATAAAAGTTCCAATTTTGCCATATTCTTACCAAAATTTATTATCTTTTGATTATAGCCATTCTAATGGGTGTGAAATGGTATTTCACTGTGGTTTTGATTTACATTTCCCTAATTACTTATTTTGTTGAACATATTTTATTGTTATTTGCCATTTGTATATATACTTTTTTAGAATCTATTTAGTTCATTTGCCCATTCTTACATTAGGTTATTTTTTTTCACTATTAAATTGTAAGAATTTTTATACATTTAAGACACAAGTCCTTTATCAAATACATAGTTTGCAAATGTTTTCTCTAATTCTGTGTGCTGCCTTTTCACTTTCTTGATTGTATCCTGTGAAGTGTAAAGAATTTTAACTTGGCTAGGTCCGATTTATCTTTTTTTTTTTCTTTTGTCAGTTGTGCTTTTTGTATCATATCTAAAAATGTGTCGTTTAATCCAAGAAAATGAAGATTTATGCCTCTGGTTTTTCTGAGGGTTTTATAGTTTTACATCTTAAATTTATATCTCTAATTCATTTGGAATTATATTTTTATATTGTGTGATTTTTTTTATATTTTTATATTGTGTGGGTCCAACTTCATAAGTTTGAATTACTCTTCTGAAACAAATATGGGTGAAGTAGTTTACTTGGAATATAATCCCAAAGCAGGAAAAGGGAATATCTTGAAAATAAGTCAGGAAAAGGAAACAAGCCATTTTGTATTAAGCAGTGCCCTCCAGAGAAATAGAACCAAAGGGTGTAGATATAGATGTAGATATAGATATAGCTAGATATAGTTAATAGGTATTTAACTATATAGTTAAATATAGTTAAATACATTTTTAAGTTAAGATATAGTTAAAAGATATTTATTATATTTATTAAGTTAAGACATAGTTAAAAGATATTTATTATTTATTATAAGATAATGGCTTATATTTATTATAAGTTAATGGCTCATATGATTATGGAGGCTGAGAAGTTTCACCAACTTCTCTCTGCAAGCTGGAAACCCAGGAAAGCAGGTGGTATATTTGGAAGACCTGAGGGCAGGAGAGACAAAGGTCAGATTTCAATCTAGGTATAAAGGCCTGAGAAACAGGGATACTGAGGGCAGAAGATCAGCCTCCCAGTTGAGCAGTCAGAGAATGAATTCAGCTTTCCTCTGCCTTTTCATTCTATTCAGGCAGGAAAAGATTGTATCATGCCCACCTACATGGGGGAGAGCCACCTGCTTTATTCAGTCTACTAATAAAAGTGTTAATCTCTTCCAGGAACACCTCCACAGACACACCCAGAAATAATGTTTAACAAGATATTTAGACATCCCGTGAACCAACCAAGTGGACACATAAAATGAATTTTCACAGGCTTCATTACTATAATTGTTGGTGTTATGGACAATCAGGATTAATAATACTGAATTTCTAAAGTTGTGCACTTCAATATAGTATCCAGGAGACATATGCAACTATTCACATTTAAAATAAAATTATTTTGGGCTTCCCTGGTGGCGCAATGGTTGAGAGTCCGCCTGAGGATGCAGGGGACACGGGTTCGTGCTCCGGAAGATCCCACATGCCGCGGAGCAGCTGGGCCCGTGAGCCATGGCCGCTGAGCCTGTGCACCCAGAGCCTGTGCTCCACAAAGGGAGAGGCCGCAACAGTGGGAGGCCCGCGTACCGCAAAATATATATATATATATTTTATTCCTGAAGGGTTTGAGCTCTTGTTTGTTTTCTTATTAGGCCATGTTATCAAGGGGCTCTTCCCCGTCAATCCACTGAGGTCGAGACATTCTCTTCCTTGCCTCCATTGTGTTGGGCCTGGGATGGTCCCTAGAGATGACAAGCAGAGAAGCCGAAAGTGACAACGTGGTGATGCTAGATTTAATTTGGGGGAACCATTTACTGTGCCCCCTGATAGACATGCTCCCACACAACCCCCAAGCACCAGAACCATAGCCAGAGGACCTGAAGCACATATAACACAAGTGGGTAATGGAGTGATGATGAGCAGGTCTAATCCCCTTTCCACACTTTGGATACCGTAGCTACCTATTTTAGGTATTGGTAAACAGAATTATATATTAGTTTTTTGGTCACAGTATCAGAAAAGGTGAAGCTCCAACAATCATAGTGTGTTGCCCCAAACTGTTATCTTTGATAAGCATTAAATAAAACTTTCTGTTATTCTATCAGCTGGGTTCCTTCCAATGGACACCTACCAATGACCCCTGTATTCCACTGATTCAGAGTTGCCATGGGGAGCATAAAATCTCCTGTACTTCTGACTTGTGCATGTGCATGACTGTCCAGAAACCTATGGCTTTGGAGATAGCTCTTGGTCAGTAAAACAAGGCTCTCCATGATTAATGTTGGAAACTAGCTAAGTAAACAGAATTTTCCAGGAGACCTGCCCTGAATAGTGGTGGACCAAGGGCTCATGGCATAGTACATCAAAATTGTTTTTGTAGTATATATTCATTTTGTCTCCTCCTTTGACTATAAGCTTCATGAACTGTCTTTATCATGCTCAGTATTCTACCCAGCAAGTACTATAAGGCTTGGCAAATAGTAAATCCTCAATGAAGATGCAGTGAATGCATGACTGAATGAATTTATTCATTTTGTGAATAAGCATGTGACTTCACTTGGAAAAACATCATATTATTAAGATTATTAAATGATCAGTTGTAACCTCTCCTAAGGTAAATATTAATTTTATTAAGTGAAAAGTTATGTGAAGCATTTCATTAGTTTATCCCCAATGACACTTTTCATCCTGTCAGTACAATGGAAAGAGCATCAATATGGGAGTCTGCTGAAATGGAGCTTAAGCATTAGCCTTGAGATTTATTATTCAGAATCTGTTTCTCTTCTCATAAATTATATTTCTTGGTGCTGATTGAAAAGTGAAGTACTTAACATGGTATAGTCACCAAAATTATACCTATTATTAACAGTAACATTTAGATGTTTTCCACATAATCAAGCAGTACTTTAGGATAAATTACTTTATATCTTTAACTATAGATATATGAGCTTACGATAATGACTCTGACGAGAGGATTTGGAATAGTTCCACATTAAAAGACTTGGTGTCTCATAACGTAAGCTATATTTTAAACCAAAACTCACAGTTTTCAAGCTATTATCTAAACTACTGTTTAGATAGTCAAATTCATGTCTAAATTAGTAACAGACTGGAAAAGAAAATGTCATAAAATAAGTAGTTTTAACATTTCACACACACACACACACACACACACACACACACACACAAAGAATTACTGTGATAGAAATAGTTCAATTAGGCAAATTTACTGAAATATGCAAGTCACAATCCTGCTTGATTTGGTCGTTAATTTCATATCACTAGTTAAAATACTAAATATTCTCAGTTCATTAAATCTTAATTTTAGGCCCATACAGAAATACTTTCTAAAAGACTTACCAATGATCTCTATTTTTGGCTCTTTGATAGACACATTGAATTTCCAGTTCAGTGTATATATAATTTTGGGGGTGTCACACAAAGACCCTAATTCATTCACCTTTAATTCAAGGATGTAAAGTTTAGCTATAGTACCAAGCAACTGGAATTTATGATGTGAAATGGATTAGTTGCATCTCATCTTGAAATGGCATTGAACTATATTCACCCTTACAAGCATCTTCACTTGCTCACAAATATGAACCAGTCACATATCTCTTCTTTGACAACAAGGGAGAATGAAATACAGCAATAATTGTAATGTGCATGCAGCATCTGTTGCCTTTTCTCAGAGGTTTCTTTCTCATAGTCTTTTCTCATAAGCTTCTAGAATTTTAGAGTTTGATTATCCCCAGTATATTTCTACTCATTTTTCATCTTTCATTAATGGCTACTTGTTCTTAAATAATAAACCTCTATTATAATTATTACTTACCTAAGAATGGACATAAAGTGATTTCCTGTAATATTGCCCATCTTTGATAATATAATTTTATAAATGTATAAGTATTTTGAAAGATGGTTCTTTAGAAATGGAATTTCTGATTGAAATTGTTCATGCATTTATAATTTTAATACAAAAGTCCAAATTTTCTTAGAAAAAGAAATGGCTTTGTTCATGTATACATTCACCAACAGATGAAATTCTCATTTCCCCAAAACCTTTCCAACACTAGACACTGATGAACTCACTTAAAATGTTAGTAATATGATAGGTTTAAAACATAATATAAAATACTTTTAATTTAGATGATTAATGTTGAGCTTTAGTACATTTTTCTAATATTTTTGGTGGTCATTGGGACCATTTAGTGAAAAACCAGTTTTTATGGCATTTTTACAGACGGTAAATTATAGCATATTTACTTTTCCAGCACCTGGAATGTATCCCCATCTATGTCCTTTGCTGGCTCTTACTTAATTCAGATTCTTCTCATTATTTCCTATACTCTTTGCCTGTCTCTTCCGCCTTCTCTATGGTGTCCTGAATGCTATTGTCTCAAATTAGGAATTATAGTGAAATGGTAATGTCAAATTTTATCTCTAAAATCTCCTCTTTCCTCCTAATTTCCAATGAAATGATCAAAAGATGCTGTTGACTACCAGAAATGTCAACATTTTGACCAAATATAGTACAAGAAGAATCATATTAATGAAAGAATAGCCACACAGTTCTTTTATTTTTCTCTGAAAATTCAACATGACACTGACACATCTAAAGAAAATTAATATAGAATCTCTGAGGGGTCTTGGATGGGTAGCAAGGTGAGGTGCTAGAGCAGTTGGAGAGAACCTTATTTTCTCTAATGCCACTGGGTGCCCCCTCACACATAAATTCCTTCATTTTCAGCATCCCCCAACAGAATGCTAAGTTGGTTACAACTGATGAACCTACATTAAGACACAATTGTTGACATTAGTGTTCACTCTAGGTGTTGTATGTACTGTAGGTTTAGACAAATGTAAAATGACAAGTATTGACCATTATAGTATCCTACAGAATAGTTGCACTGCTCTAAAAATCCTCTGTGCTCCACACATTCACTCCTGCCCCCAACCCCCTAATCTTTAGCAACCACTGATCTTTCTACCATCTCCATAGTTTTGTTTTTTCCAGAATATCATATAGTTGGAATCACACAGTTTGTAGCCTTTTCAGATCGGCTTCTTTCACTAAATAATATGGATTTAAGGACTCTCAATATCTTCATGGCTTGGCAGTGCATGTCTTTTTAGGACTGAATAGTATATTTTCTGGATGTACCACAGATTATTTATCCATTTCCCTACTGAAGTACATCTTAGCTGCTTCTAAGTTATGAATAAAGCTGCTAAATATCTGTGTGAACATTTGTGGACATAAGTTTTCAACTCCTTAAGGTAAATACCAAATTGCTGAATCCTATGCTAAGAGTGTGTTTAGTTTTGTAAGAAGCTGCCACAATGTCTTCTAAAGTGGCTGTACCATTTTGCATTCCCACCAGCAATGAATGAGAGTTCCTGTTTCTCCACATACCTCCCAGGATTTGGTGTTGTCAGTGTTCCATATCTGGCCATTCTAAGAGGTGTGTAGTTGTATCTCATTGTTGTTTTAATTTGCGCTTCTCTGATGACATATGATATGGAGCTTGTTTTCATGTGCTTATCTGCCGTCTGTATAACTTCTTTGGTGAGGTGTCTATTAAGGTCTTTGGCCCATTTTTCAATCAGGTTATTCTTCTTATTGTTGAGTTTTGTGTGTTCTTTGTGTATTTTGGATAACAGTGCTTTATCAGATGTGTTTTTGCAAATATTTTCTCCCAGTCTGTGTCTTATTATGTCATCCTCTTGATTATTTTCTAATGTAAGTAATAAAATAGATTGGAAACACTTCCCCAGGCCATTGTCATCATTGTGTAACATGTAGAATTTCTGGACAATTCAATAACAGAAGAAAAATTAAGCAAACTATTATAAAATAATAACAAAATGATGTCTTACATCACTGAATGCACACATTTATAACTGGGATAAATATAATAAGCCACAACAGGAGCTGCTTTGCATTTCAGTGTGCTCTCTACATGAAGAAGTTTGCTCTTTATCATTAGGGTATTTATTGGTTAGCATGAATTTTAAGTAACAGTGACATGAATTATTTTACAGTTGAGAAAAATCATTCAGTTTTAGAAACTAGATTGAAACAAGAAAATAAATGGAGGCAGATGGGAAAGTCAGAAGAGGAGAGCATCCACATAATTAACATGAGTTTTAATCATGGCCTAAATGAAGGCAGTAAATGTGGGGATGATTAAAATAGATAAACTTAAGAAATAATGAGACATTTGTAGCAAAGGATTTTGATTATTGGTAAATAGAAATGAGGGAGAAAAAGAAAAGGGAAGAAAGAAAGAGAAAGAAAAAGAAAGAAAGAAGAAAGAAAGAAAGAGAAAGAAGGAGAAAGGGAAGGAGGGAAGGAGGGAGGGAGGAAGAAAGAAAGAAACTTCCCCAGTATTTTTTTCAGGTATTTGAGAAAATGGTATTTTCAGTTGTAGAGACAAGATGGGAGAAAGAAAACAATTTAAATGACACTGATAAGTTAAATGTGGACATACTGAGTTTGATATTCTTGTGTAACATCACAAAACAAATGTTAGTGAGTAGCTATATATAATGGTCTGGAGTTCAAAACAATTGTCTGAGCTGTATATGGAGATATGGGAAGAATAGATATAATATTAGAAGAATAGATATAATACTAATACCCACAAAGAACAATTGCTAGATAATATTGTATATATAAAATATCTATTATATATATATATATATATATATATATAATAGATATTTTATATATACAAGTTGTATATATATATGTTTTTTTATATATACAAATCTCCATGAGAACTGGATGGGGTAGAATAATATATTATTGGATTTTCACATGTCAGAGCATAAAACAGAGACACAAAGAGTTAAGTGACTTGCCCAAGGTCACAAATCTTGTAATTAGTGGTGTAGAAGTTTGAACCCAGGCAATCTGAGGCAGGGCCTAGGCTCTGTAACACAGCATTACTTAATGCTCCTTAAGAAATGGTAATTGAAATAATGAGAATAGGTGATATCAACCAGGAATAACCTGTAAAATGAAAATAAAATGGTCTGAGAATTAAACCTTATGGGAAAATCAACAGTAAAAGAGCCAAACTCATAAGAGCAAGTAGAGTGGTAGTTATCATGGTTAGGGGAGAGGGGAATAAGGAGATATTGGTCAAAGGGTACAAACTTCCAGTTATAAGATAAATGGGTTCTGGGGATCTAGTGTACAGCATGGAGACTATATTTAACAGTACCATATTGTATACTAGAGAGTTGCTAAGAGGGTGTATCTTAAATGTTTTCAACACCAAAAAAAGAATAAAATAAAATAAAGCTATTAATTATGCAAGGTGATGAATGTGTTAACTAACCTTATTCAGGTAACCATTTCTTGATATGTATGTGTATCAAATCATCACGCCATACACCTTATAATGCTACACAATGTTACATGTAAATTATATTTCAACAAAGCTGGAAGACATATTGGCAAAGAAAAAGGAGACTGGGAAGGAAACAGAAATAGACCCATCAGAAAGACAGGATAACCAAGGAGGGGAAGCCCAGAGTATTTAAGAGAACTGAGCTTCTCCAGAACAAGAGAAGGGTGGGAGACTTCACTGGTGGCACAGTGGTTAAGAATCTGCCTACCAATGCAGGTGTCACAGGTTCACTCCCTGGTCCGGGAAGATCCCACATGCTGTGGAGAAACTAAGCCCGTGTGCCACAACTACAGAACCTGTGCTCTAGAGCCCATGAGCCACAACTACTGAGCCCGCACGCCTAGAGCCCATGCTCCACACCAAGAGAAGCCACCGCAATGAAAAACCCATGCACTGCAACGAAGAGTAGCCCCTGCTCACCACAACTACAGAAAGCCTCCACACAGCAACAAAGACCCAATGCAGCCAAAAATAAGTAAATAAAATGAATAAATAAATTAAAAAAAGAGAAGGTTGGGCTGATAGTGTAAAAGCCACCCAACGTGACATGGAATATAGAAATAAAAAATATTGACTGTGCTTAGCAATTAAGAAGTTCACTGGTGATCTTGCTGTTAGAACTGTAACAAGGTGCAATGTTGAATAGTTTGGAAGCCATAGGGAAGAAACACTAGAAAAGAACTAAGGAGAAGTGGTGGCTTGTCTTTTCATGAATTTCAGGTATGTTCTTAAAGATATCAGTTAAACTTTTCAAGTTCTGGAAAAAAAAATTTTATCGTAAAATGAGTGCAATCCCCATTGTTCTAATAATCTATATAATTACATTCCTAAAAAGATTCGACTTCATTATTGGTATTATGAGTTAAAATATAGCTTCACTAAAACATACTAGGGCATGGAGGATAGGGGTTGAGGGAAAATGTTTTCTAACTTTGCACCATTAGGAAACACAAACCTGTTGGTACTTTAAGAAAAAAAAAGTGACCCATTTATTTTGCTGTCTCCAAATTTTACGGTAAATAGCCTGTACAGAAACAACAGATGCCCCTTTTAACTCCATGTATAATTTGAAAGATAAAAGCTAAGAAAATTATAGCTTGTACTTTTAAAGGATAATAAAATAACACATTCATGTAAATGAAATTTGAGTGATCAGAAACAAACATTGGAATTTAGCATTTAATGATATTTTTTGCAGCAGCAGTGTTGCATGTCAAAGGCAAATTAACCTAGATACATGAAAAAATATTCTGGCATCATTAAAACATTATAAAAGGTTTTTGAATGTCTGTAGCTTTTATGGTTTCTTTGTCAAAGCAATATGTTGACAGACTGACATTTCGTATCTATATTGCAGTAACTTTGGGACCAGGAGGTATGAACTTCACACAATGTTCTAAATGAATTTCATAAACACGGATCCTAGGGACAGAGAGGATCCAAAGCAGCCCTTAATCTATAAGTCAATTTTGATGTTCTCATAAATATATGTTTCTCATGGAAACACCAGTAGCCTAAAAAGTATCTTTCGTAAAAGAATTCTATACCAAAAGCTTTTGAAATTGAACACAATGAAAAACTCAGAATTATATTAAAAATAAATTTGATTTAATTTAGCAAACATCCATTACACAGTATCAGCTACCAAGTGCTGTTCCAGGTTCCTGCATTTAGTTCAGAACCAAGAGGAATAATCAGATAGGGAGCAATAGAATATAAAATGATGAGACAAAAAAATAATAGAGGTATATACAATTTGCTATAGAATGCTAATCAATTTCCTTATGGAAAGTTGCTGGGAAATTTCTCCAAAAATTATGTGATTTTACAGTGCACATAAAAACTTTATCTGCACTATCTGCCTTCAAGGACAACTTTCTTGGCTTAGCAGTTGGTAATGAAAATTTGTCCCACTGATTTGCAGTTTGGGCGCCAGAGTAATTTTAAGAGCTTTTGAAGATGATTTCCCCACTTCCAGAAGACCCTGCATGGACAGCAGTAGCTGCTATAGCCAGTACTCTAAACTCTGTTTGAGTTTCACCAACTTCTATCTGTAACTCTGAATTAGACCCAGATTTTCTCAAGTGCATCAAGATGTGTAATATTATACACACTGCAATGAACTACAATAGTCCCCGCTTATTCTCTGTTTTGTTTTCTGAAGTTTCTGTTACCCACTGCCAACTGAGGTCCGGAAGTATTAAATGAAAAATTCCAGAAATAAACAACTCATTTAAAATTGTGTGCAATTCTGAGTCGCATAATGAAATTTCAAGCCCTCCCACTCAATCCCACCCTGGATGTGAATCCCACCAGTTAGTCACTTAGTACCAGCATGGTTATCAGATCCACTGTTGTGGTATCACAGTGTTTCTGTTCAAGTACCTTTATTTTACTTAATAATGGCGCCAAGGTGCAAGAGCAATAATCACAATGAAAATTTGGATATGCCAAAGAGAAGCCATAAAGTGTCTCCTTTAAGTGAAAAGGTGAAAGTTCTCAATAAGGAAAAAAATCCTACTATGCTGAGGTTACTAAGAGCTATGGTAAGAACAAATGTTGTGGTATCACAGTGTTTCTGTTCAAGTACCTTTATTTTACTTAATAATGGCGCCAAGGTGCAAGAGCAATAATCACAATGAAAATTTGGATATGCCAAAGAGAAGCCATAAAGTGTCTCCTTTAAGTGAAAAGGTGAAAGTTCTCAATAAGGAAAAAAATCCTACTATGCTGAGGTTACTAAAAGCTATGGTAAGAACAAATCTTTTTTTTTTTATTGGAGTATAGTTGATTTACAATGTTGTGTTAGTTTTTGCTGTACAGAAAAGTGAATCAGTTATACAGATACATATATCCACTCTTTTTTAGATTCTTTCCCATATAGGTCATTACAGAGTACTGAGTAGAGTTCCCTGTGCTATACAGTAGGTCCTTATTAGTTATCTATTTTATATATAGTAGTGTGTATATGTCAATCCCAATCCCCCAATTTATCCCTCAGCAGCTCAGCTTTCTCCTCTGGCAACTGTAAGATTGTTTTTATATTGCGACTTTATTTCCCTTTTGTAAATAAGCTCATTTGTACCATTTTTTAAGATTCCACATATAAGTGATAACATATATGTCTCTTTCTCTGTGTGACTTACTTCACTAAGTATGACAATCTCTAGGTCCATCTGTGTTGCTGAAAATGGCATTATTTTGTTCTTTCTTATGACTGAGTAATATTCCATTGTATATATGTACCACATCTTCTTTATCCATTCCTCTGTCGATGGACGTTGAGGTTGCTTCCATGTCCTGGCTATTGTAAATACTGCTGCAATGAACACTTGGCTGCCTGTGTTGTTTTGAATTATGGTTTTCCCCGGATATATGCCCAGGAGTGGGATTGCTGGGTCATATGGTAATTCTATTTTTAGTTTTTTAAGGAACCTCCATACTGTTCTCCATAGTGGCTGCACCAATTTACATTCCCACCAACGGTACAAGAGGGTCCCCTTTTCTCCACACCCTCGCCAGCATTTATTTTTTGTAGATTTTTTTGAAGATGGCCATTCTGACTGGTGTGAGGTGATACCTCATTGTAGTTTTGGTTTTCATTTCTCTAACAGCTAGTGATGCTGAGCATCTTTTCATGTGCTTTTTGGCCATCTGTATGTCTCTTTGGAGAAATGTCTATTTAGATCTTCCACCCATTTTTGATTGAGTTGATTTTTTTTTAATTTAATTTTATTTATTTTTTATACAGCAGGTTCTTATTCATTATCTCTTTTATACATATTAGTGTATATATGTCAATCCTAATCTCCCAATTCATCACACCACCACCACCCCAGCCCCCTGCTTTACCCCCTTGGTGTCCATATGTTTGTTCTCTACATCTGTGTCTCTATTTCTGCCTTGCAGAAAATTGGGTTGTTTGCTTTTTACATATAGAGCTGAATGAGCTGTTTGTATGTTTTGGAGTTCTGTCCCTTGTTGGTTGCTTCTTTTGCAAATATTTTCTCCTATTCTGTGGGTTGTCTTCTCATTTTGTTTATGGTAATAGCAAATTTTCTATGCATGAAATTGTGAAGAAGGAAAAAGAAATTTGTGCTACTTTTGATGTCAAACCTCAAGCTGCAAAAATTACATCCATGGTGTGCAATAAGTGCTTAGTTAAGATGGAAAAGGTTTTAAATTTGTATAATCAGATCTTCTGAGAGAGAGACAGAGAGATCACATTCACATAAATTTTATTACAGCTTATTGTTATAATTATTCTATTTTATTATTAGTTATTATAGTTAAACTCTTACTGTGCCTAATTTATAAATTATACCTAATCATACATACATATATACAGGAAAAAACATAGTGTATATAGGGTTTGATATTATCCACAGTGTCAGGCATACACTGGGTGGCTGGGAATATATCCCTCTTGGATAAAGTGCAGAACCACTGCATCAGCGTCATCCCTGAGTGACTTAACTTTCAATATAATCCTATAGAATTGTTTGTTTTCCTAAATTACTTATTACAAAGTTTTTATTTCCAAATTCTTATGCAATTCTAGTTATAAACATTAGAATCATATCATATCATAAATACTATTATATCAAAAGATACATCTGTAGATACATTCTAGAGAAACTGGTGTGTATTTTACTTTTAAGTAATGGATAAAGGAAACCATATAATAAACTTGCTACATATTCAATACTTATAAATTCTTGAGTAAGGTGGAGGGAGGGGAAGGCTGACAATAACTAGTTACCTTATGTGATTATCCTTATGGAATTATTGCACAGCCTGAAAAAATAACTCATCATTTTTTTAAGTTACTTTTTGTGTGGGGATCCAGGATGCAAGCCTAACCACTAAGGAATAATATACTAGGACTTAATTAATTGTTTAACTGGGACCCTTGGTAATTTTCATTGTTCAACCATAATATTTAAATATGGACTTGGTCCCTAGATTACAAGTAACTCTTCTTCAACCCAGTGTGAAGTTAATACGAAGAAATTTTAACACAGTACTTGTGATAGCAGCTAGGCAAACTGTCATGTTTATAAGCAAGTCATGAAAGCAATTCATGCAAGTTGCAAAGCCGCTTGTCATCACTGGATCTTGTATGTGGGCAAAGAGTCCATAATAATGGGACTGAAAAGTTGCAAAGAACAAAAACAAAAAAACTGGACAACTGGAAGAGAAAGACTTTAGAGAATGAAAGAGTAAACACATTTAGAGTTTGACAAACATGACTTGCTAAAAATGATTGCAGGCTTCCAAAAAACTAGGAAAATAGATTCATGGAGTGATAGCTGCTAAGCAGATAAAATTAAAAAATTAAAAATAAACAAGAAACCATGTTTACACATAGAAGAAATGGCCACAAAGGATTATATGGTTGGTGAAAAGTGTGGGAGGAAATAATCTTTTCATCTTTGAAATTAAAGTGAAAGAGAAGGTTTAACTTTAAACAGTCTAGATAAATTAAACCATTACCTGCACACTAAGTAAATTAAACCATGAACTTAATTATTTATGAAGATAATTGCCATAAATTTATATTTTACTGTAGTTCAATGTAACATCTCTGTTACTTTTGAGTTTTTGTTCTGGAAAATTGGACAGTTAATTGTAGAAAACATCATTTCCTGGAAAATAAAATACTAAGCCCCTGGAGAATGTAAAATGGAACTTCTGTGAAGTCTGAGTGGGGACTGAGTTGTGAGTTTTCTGAGATAGGAATCTATTTTCTTTGTTTTTCTTCTTATTCCAGTAGTGCTATGACTTATGGAATTGTTAAGCAGATAATGAGGCTATCTTCACCTGCTAAGTCCTAATGTGGTCCCAGAAAAAAGCTATATACAGCTGGTACCCCTTATCCTTGGGTTTGACATCCATGGTGTCAGCCAATGTCAGATCAACTATATTTGGGAAAAAAATTCCAGAAAGTTAAAAAAAAAAACACTTGAATTTGCCACCTGCTGGCAACTATTTACATAGCATTTACATTGTATTAGGTATTATACATAATCTAGAGATGATTTAAAATATATGGGATGATGTGTGTAGGTTATATGCAAATAGAACATCATTTTATATAAGATACTTGAGCTTTTGTGGATTTTGGTATCCTCAGAGGTTCTAGAACCAATGAATGTCCGATGGGTCCCGAGGGACAACAGTATAGGTGTGCTTTGAGAATAAAGCTCTAACCAGAACTTCAAAAACGGCACTAGTATGTCCCACAAACAAAATTAAGAAAGGTTCTAAATCAAGAAATCTGAGACACAAGAATAAGGGTGCTACCAGAAAACTGGTGAATCTTGGAAACTAAGAAGTGCACCTCTAATCCTCCACTCTTACTTTATTTAATTTTATTTTTTAAGTATAAAGTGATAAATATGGTACAATTTTTATGTATGTTCTGAATTTCTTAGTAATATTATATGTTGTTAATCAAACAATATTATACTAAGAAAACTTGCAGATGGCTGTGTTGTTTATTCAAACTGTTGACATTTTAGAGCAAAATGCAGGAAGAGGAGGCTGCTTATCACATATCATACTATAGTTGCATATACATTACCAATATTTTATCAAAGAAATAAAAATGACTAGTTTTATGTTACTTATTCTCAATTCACACTGAGAGAATAAGTAAACTCATAGTCATCCAAACAGCAAATATATAAACATCATTTCACTAAAACTAGTATACCTGTTATGTGCTAGGTAATGAGGCTACCACGGTGTAGCAAAAAAAATGTGTCAGGTAAATGTTATTATAAAAGTTATTATAATTACTGTTGTTTCAGTTAGTGGTGGTGATAGTAGTGTCAGGATCTTTATATCATGTGATTGTTTTTTCCTCCCTATTATTTGTTAATCCTCATCCAATATATTGTATTTTAGAAAATTAGGAGCAACATTCTGCGTAAATCCTTATTCATCTTCTTAAGAGATCAGAGCACCTTTGGTAATCCCCATGATACAAAGCCATGGAACAGGTTGATGGGCATGAATTTCATTCCTCTTCCTCTCCCAGGCATTAACAATGTCTCATGGTAGATAGATTGACCAGGTCCTTTTGATTTTTCATGTAATTTACCAGTATATTAGATTATCATTTATTTATTCCTTTACTCAATATGTGTTTATTGAGCAACTCCTATTAGAGTTACTTGGGATACAGTGACAAACCAGAGTCCCTGTCTTCAAGAGTAGGTAGGTCATAATCCTTCCCCTATTGAAAGAGCATCCTTTTGGTAGATATGCTATGTGCTACATGATTGCTTCACAAGAAATGTATCATGAGCGAGTGACAGCGTGGCTAACCCAAGTGATTTCAAAAGTTCATGGTCTGCAAAATAATCTACACCTGACTTGCTGTGATGGGATGATCTGTGATTTAGTGGGTTGGTGTCTTCAGGTTACATTCTTCCTTCTTATGTGTTTCTTTAGTGGTATATCTTCTCCCTCTGTCCCTTATTTTGTTCCCTGGTATAAGCATTCCCAAGCCATCTCCTTGAAGCTCTCATACCTGTTGAATTTTGTTTTGCTTTATTTATTGTTGGTGATGTTGTGCTTTTTCCCCTTTAAGTGAGATAGGATTGGAGATGGAGCAGGCATTAGAGGAATGCTCTTCCCACAAGTAGAATAAAGCTCCGTCAAATATTTCCCTTTGGAATATAGACCTTGGTTATGGAGAAGGCTCTGAAGCTATTTCTCAGTGATTTTTTTCTACTCCTACCCCAGTCAGATACATGAGAGAATCTTTCTCATTCAGAGTGAGAAGCTTATGATGTTCCCATAGGTCAAGTTTATATAAGTGCAGGGACCCCCTTAAGAGTGAAGTTCCCAGAAATGTCTCATGTTCACATATTTCCACACACTGTCACAAGCAGTTTGTCAAAGTTATCATTTCAGAGCTCCTTCAGTTACAGATTCAACAACTTTTCTTCAAGTAGGCAGATCTCAATATGTGTCTTTAGATGAGCCTGTCTCTCCAGATTAACAGGTGGTAGTTTCCCCTGTACTGAGTTTTCTGATAGGTCCAAGATAAGTCATTGATTTTCAATTTTCCCAGCCTTTACTTATTGTAATGACGAAAGTGAGGATTTGAAAGCTCTTTATGGTTGGAGCTGAAATTGGAAATCCAAACATTAATATTATTAACCTAGCTATGTCAGTGATACATCATTCCACTCCAGACTTTATAGAACAATGGGCATGGCATAAAGGACAAATATAATTTAACAACAGCCATAATGTGCAAAACCATGGCTATAAAACCTACCTCAAGGAGTGTAACGTAGGAACAGGAATAAAGTATCTGGATCTTACTCTGAGAGAGAGAGTCTAGATGAAGAGCAAATACGGAATATGGAGTCAAACAGCATAGAAAACCAAAGAATTGAGAATTTAAAAGTGTGAGACAGGATGTAAAATTTCATAAATCATCAATTTGAAGTCCAGAGGACAGACTTTTTTTTTTTTTTTCATGAGTGTTTCTGTAAGTGCAGACTGCATGGAAAGTATCGTAATAGAGAAGAGATCAGTTCATTTGGAATAATGTCTCACAAAAACTTATAAAACTCATTCTTATTTTTGAGAATATTTGCAAGGAGTGGAATGAATTCAGTGCAAATCAAAAGCAGACGTGATTGATTTACCATCTTGTCACTGAAGTCTAAATTCCCATCTGGTCAAAAGTGACTATAGTCTTAGATACAAAAGGAAAGAAAGTTTTCACCCTCTGATTATAGGGAAGTCATAGTTTTCAAAAGTTGTCATACATAAATCATGTGCCATTTTATAAAGCAAACTTTAATGTGCTGTCAAATTTTAAATTTGGGGGGAAGGAAGTTCTTGTCTGGGGCTTTTAATTTAGACAGCTTTTGAGAAATTAGTGTCACCTAGAAGCATTTTATTGACAATTTAATGATTGACTTTTCTTCTACTAAGGGCAGGAATTTAAGGTGAAAGCAATGTCATTAATATTAAAACAACTTGATCATTCTGAAAGGAAAGTTATTTCAGGTCTGAGTCTCTTTGAAAACCTTTGAAAAAAAATCATTTTAATTCTGGAACATGTTGATTTTACGCCAGGTTTTGCCAAAGATCACCAACTCTGATGTTATAGAAATTGGACTGCATGATTGGAGTTTTATAAGAAACTATGCTTAAAATGTCCTAATTTATTATTCTATCATGAGGTGCTCACTGTGTTCTAAGTTTTATTTGGTATGTATTAATACTGAATATACTCACAATATGACATGAATACAAAATAGACAATTTATCACAGCAACTAGGAATAGTAACATCAAATTTAAATGGATAAGAAGGGACTACTGTATTTTATTAATATTATGCCTACTGTTTATAAGTTTTATTTTTTCCTTTGCGTTCATATCTTTATTTGTATTAAAATTACATCTTCTTTAGGTACTATGTAGCAAGGTCCCCCTTTTTGAATTCATTATGTTAAAATGTGCCTTTTAAACAGAATTCTTATGTTGTTAACCTTTAAAAAACTATAGAAAATATTAAATCAATATTCCAATTTTATTATTTATTATGTTTGTTCTCTCTAATTTTTATTCCATTGTTTTCCTTTCCTTCCCTTATTATGATTATTTTAATGTTTTAACATAGAGTATTTTAAATCATCTACTGGCTTTTGGGGCAAAATTATTTCTATTAGTTTTCAGTAGTTGCTTCTGATATTATTTTACAATATACATATCTAACTTTTCACAGCCTACTTAGAGTTAATATTTTAGCACTTCATATAAAACACAGTAAGTACAGAAGGATTATAAAACTATAAGCCTTTCTACCATTGTATTTTCTTTATTTTGTGTTTAGTTGTCCAGGGCTGCCATAAAAAATACAACATACTGGTTGACATAAAAAAACAAATTCAGTCACATTTTTAAAGAACTAAACAAGAAAACACAGACTTTCATATTTACTGAGACATCTACCATTTCTGATGCTCTTCTTTGCTTTTAAATATCGAAATTTCTCTGTAATATACTTTCCTTTTTTGCCTTGTTAATATCCTTTTGCACTTTCTGCATTTTGCATTTCTTGTGAAAAATTTGGCATCAAATTTTCTTATTTTTTATTCATATGATACTGTTTTTATTTTTCCTTTCTTCCTGAAAAAATGTTTTTACTAAATATAGATTTTAAGGTAGGAGGGTTTTTTTACCTTTTAGTCAACACTTTACCTATTTATTTTATTGATTTTTCTCACTGTTGTCCAGACACCACAATTTCTGACTTGAAGTCTGCTATCATTTTAATTCTTGTTCCTCTCTATTTAATATGTCACTTTTCTCTACTTCCTTTGAGTTTTTTTCTTTATGTTGGTTTTCCAGCCAGTTGATTTTATGTGAATAAGCTTGGTTATCTTTTAACTTATCTTATTCATGATTTGTTGAATTTTTAATCTATAAATGTATGTCATTTTGAAAAATCTGAGTACTTTTCATCCATTATTTCTTCAAATATTCTTTCTTCTCAAATCTCTTTCACTTCTTTTTCTTGTTCTTCAATTAAGTAATTATTCATTAGACATTTTGATAGTTTCCCACAGCTCCCTAAAAATGTTCTGTTTGTTTGTTTTAATGCATTTTCTTTCTCTTCTTCTGATTGGATTGCTCTAACTTTAAAGGTAGCTGATTCTTTTGTCTATCTTCTCCATTGTGCTTTTGGGTCCACTAAGTAAATTTTTTTGTTTTAGACATTATAATTCATAATTAGCCTACAAATTAAATAATTTGGATGAATTGGAGAAATTCCTTGAAAAATACGATTTACCAAACTGATATAAGAAGAAACAGAGAATCTAAGTTGTTCAATACTAACAAAAATTCAAAAAAACTTTTAACCAAAACACTCCATTCAGGAAATCTTTAGGGCAAGATGGCTTTACTGGAGAATTAAATCAAACATTCAAGGAAGAAAAAATACTAATATTACTTATTTTATTTATTTACATAATAAATCATTGTTCTAAATGTTTTTTGAAGCTAGTATATGGATAATGACAAAATCTGAAAAAGCGGCCAGAGAGAGGAGAGAGGGAGAGAAAGAAGAGAGAGAGAAAGAGGGAGAGAAGAAAGGAGGAAAAAAGGAAAATAAAAAATGAGAGAGAGTTAGAGAAATGGAGGTATGGAGGAAGGAAGGAAAGAAGAAAGAAAAGGAAAGGAAGAGAAAATAACATGTCACCGCTATCTCTGATTTACCAAATTAATTTCACCAATATATACGAAAGAGACTCTATTATGACCAAACTCAATTTTATCTCAGGAATTCAAGGGTACTTTTTAAAATAGCTTTACTGATATATAATCCACATAGCATGCAATTCACTCACTTAAAGCATACAATTAGATTTATGTGCAACCATCACCACAGTCAAGTTTAAGACGTTTTCATAACCTCAGAAAGTAACCTTACACCCTATAAATATTATGCCCTGTATTAGATTCCCAGACTGACATAACAAGGGGTTGACAGGACCATACTCCCTCTGAAGACTTGAGGGAAGAATCTTTCCTTGTCTCTTTACTTCTGTCCATTATTGCCGATGCCTTTTTGTACTCTGTTATTAGTTGCATATGTGTTTATAATTTTTTTTATTCCTGATGGATTGAACTTTAAGCATTATGAAATGTTCCCCTTTTTATCTAGTTACACTTTTTTGTCTTAAACCCTTACCTAAAACATAAGATATGAAAATCATATTTTTTTTAATGATAAAGATAAGTTGGCCTCCCTCATGAAAATTAAAATTCAGGAAATTAGAAGACAGCACACAGGGATCTCTAGAAGTAAAAAGAACTCTTAAAACTCAGAAATGGGTTCAAATTAGTTAAAAGTAGTATCAATTATCTTTAAAAATTACACCAGCTGTGTCAATATTTATTTACTAAATTGTGTTGATTTAGATATGAAATTTTTGCTTTAATTTACATCAGATTATTGAAGATTTATAAACAGATTTTAATTGCATTGAGTGAAACAATTCAGTAAGTCAACAGATGCTCACATATTACTGCTATGTACCAGTTGAAGCTCAGAGACTGTTTTTTTCTGGAGTTGGAGATGGTTGATACAACACATACACTTCTGATCTCATCCACAGAAATCAAAGTTCCTGATGTTTACTGCAGTTTTTGATGTGCCAACATCATTTCAAACATGATACAATGAAAATAATTATGTCCAAGTTAAATGTGGGCTTGTCATCATCTATTTTACAATGCATTTTAAAATGAAAAAATGCTCACTATTCCTGAGAAAGCTAACTTTTTGTTGTTTATTATATCCTTTAATAATTTATCCCTAAACAAACCAAAGTGTCAACAATCATTGAGCCAGAACTGGCAGCTTGTCAGTTCTCACTGCTCAATGAAAAAAGAGCAAACAGACATAATCCATCAGAGACAACACAGCTCTACTTATCAATTTTTATGATGCTTCATTTCAAAATATTTTCTAGAATCATCCAAATGAACACATGTACTATGCATTAAGGAAAATACTTTAATATCAATTAATTTATTCTATGAATCTATCATTTTGATGTCTACAAGGAAGAAAAGAGAACAACTTAAAACCAAGGTTATTCTTCCTAAACCATTAATAGAAAGCATGTATGTTGTAATCATTGAACTTTCCTTCTGTAACTTAAATAAATTTTACCTTTGTGTTATGTTTCCATATTATTCTGCCTTAAATTCTCACTAAGAATTCCAGATTGATTCCAGATAGGCTTGACAACACATATATTGAGAGGATGACAAATAATTACCCTTCAATAACAGCAAGATTTTTTAAATTTGAAAACACTAATAACCAATGTCTCATAACATATTTTAACTTAAAAAGGAATGAAATGTCCCTTTCTCTTCATTCACAGTTCTCTCTATTCTTTATTGTTTTTACACTGGAAATAATATTGTACTTAGGAATAACACTAACATAGGTGTTTTTGATGATTTATATAAAAAGTACACAATTGCATTCAATAGATCAAATGAAATTGCTGAATTCATTCCAATAATTATTATTCCTAAATAACCTACTAGAAAGCATTCAATTGTTAACGGATTTTTTTAAACATCTTTATTGAGGTAAAATTGATTTACACTGTTGTGTTAGTTCCTGTTGTAAAACAAAGCGAATCATATATACAGATACATATAACCCCATATCCCCTCCCTCTTGCCTCTTCCTCCCACCCTCCCTATCCCACTCCTCTAGGTGGTCACAAGGCACCTAGCTCATCTCCCTGTACTATGCGGCTGCTTCCCACTAGCTATCTATTTTACATTTGGTAGTGTATATATGTAAATGCCACTCTCTCACTTCGTCTCAGATTACCCTTCCTCCTCCCCGTGTCCTCAAGTCCATTCTCTACATCTGTCTGTGTCTTTATTCCTCTCCTTTCCCTAGGTTCATCAGAACCTTTTTTTTCTTTTTTAGACTCCATATATATGTGTTGGATACGGTATTTGTGTTTCTCTTTCTGATTTACTTCACTCTATGACAGACTCTAGGTCCATCCAACTCACTACAAATAGTTCAATTTCATTTCTTTTTATGGCTAAGTAATATTCCATTGTATATATATGCCACATCTTCTTTATCCATTCATCTGTCGATGAACACTTAGGTTGCTTCCATGTTTTGGCTATTGTAAATAGTGCTGTAATGAACATGGTGGTACATGACTCTTTTTGGATTATGGTTTTCTCAGGGTATATGCCCAGTAGTGGGATTGCTGGGTCATATGGTAGTTATATTTTTAGTTTTTTAAGGAACCTCCATACTGTTCTCCATAGTAGCTGTATCAGTTTACATTCCCACCAACAGTGCAAGAGGGTTCCCTTTTCTCCACACCCTCTCCAGCATTTATTGTTTCCAGATTTTTTGATGATGGCCATTCTGACCGGTGTGAGGTGATACCTCATTGTAGTTTTGATTTGCATTTCTCTAATGATTAGTGATGTTGAGCATCCTTCCATGTGTTTTTGGAAATCTGTATATCTTCTTTGGAGAAATGTCTATTTAGGTCTTCTGTCCATTATTGGATTGGCTTCTTTGCTTTGATGATATTGAGCTGCATGAGCTGCTTGTATATTTTGGAGATTAATCCTTTGTCAGTTTCTTCATTTGCAAAACTGTACACATTCTTTTATGTTCTAAGTCAGATTTTTTTTTTTCAGTACAACTCAATATACAATATTTGGCCAATTAATTCATAGTGATCCAGCCTGAGATTTTAATAGATAATGGAGGTTTATGTCCTCATCAGTGCCTTATAGTTCATATTCATGATGAAAGAACATTATAAACCAAAATGAACAAGTGAGAGATCAACTTTCCAAAATGCATACATGTTTTTACACAGAATTTAGAGAGTGTCCTTCAATGGTATATTAGAAAAATCATTTAGTACCTTAACATAAATTTTCAGTAAAGTCAATAAAACAAATGGCTATTTAGAAAAAAAATATGGTGTAGATTATTGCTTTTTATTTCTTTAGTGAAAGAAATTTACTCAAGGAAAATATAT
>NW_020172817.1:5615457-5619644 GCF_003031525.2 Neophocaena asiaeorientalis asiaeorientalis | reverse complement strand
ACATTATATATATATATATATATACACACTTCCAGAGCAGACATATATTTAAACGTTTTGACAATTAATGGTAGGTGTTCAGGAAACAGTTTTTATTTGAGTGACAGATAATATCATAATTATTAATGTGTTTTTATGCATAAAGTAGTTTCATCAATTTTATTAAACATTACCTCTGTTTTTATTACCATTTTGGTGTGTGAGGATTTATTTTAATATTACATGAGTTACTTTAAATAAATTATATATTTTCAAAGGTTCAATGTACCAAAATACCAACAACACTAAATTCTAGCAAAGAAGTGGAGCAACAGGACCTCTCATTCATTTCTAGTAGGAATACAAAATGATACAGCCACTATGGAAGACAGTTGGGCAGTTCTTTACAAAACTAAGCATAGTCTTACCATACCATCTGGCAACTTGGTATTTTATCTAAAGGTGTTGAAAACTTATGTCCACACAAAAACCTGCACGCAGATATTTATGGCAGCGTTATTAATAATTACCAAAACTCGGAAGCAGCTAAGATGTCCTTCAGCAGGTAAATGGATATATAAACTGTGGTAGAGCTAGGCAACGGAATATTACTCAGCTCTAAAAAGACATGAACTCTCAATCCATGAAAAGATATGGAGGAAACTTAAATATATATTACTAAGTAAAAGAATACAATCTGAGAAGGTTACGTACTGTATGATTATAACTACATGACCATTCTAGAAAAGGTAAAACTGGAGACAATGAAAAGATCAATGGTTGCCAGAAGCTGGGTTTCTGGATGAATAGGTGAGGTGCAGATTTTTAAGGTATGTGAAACTACTCTGTAGGATGGTGGATTCATGGCATTATATATTTGTCTAAACCCATAGTATGTACAAAGCCAAGAGTTAACCCTAATGCAAACTGTGGAGCTGGGTGATCATGATGTGTCAGTGTAGGTTCATCTGTTGTTACTCTTGTACTTCTCTGGTGGGAGATGTCAATACTGGAGAAGGTTATGCTCATAGGGGAAGCAGGTAAACAGAAATCTCTGTATTTTCTGCTCAGTTTTGCTAGGAACCTAAAACATCTCTAAAATAATAGTGTATTTTTTTAAAGTTCAATGTTACTATTAGTTCATACTAGTTATTTCACAGTGCATATTACTTAATATGTTAAACTTTATGATTACTTCCTGATTTTTTGGAGTCTTGAGGAAATACATAATTATAGTAGGTGGGATTTGAGAATACTTTAGATAGAAAAAAGAAAGGACAAAATAAATTAGGGGAAATGTACTTTTCTCATTCTGCTAGACACAATACAGATGGCTATAAACATCCATTTAGAAAATAAAGCTCAGGAGAAAAAACAAAATTAAACTGGAGTTCTCTGCTTCACCAGTGACAGTGCACTATCATTCTTGGTCTTAATGCATTTTTCCACCATTGTTTGTCAAGAATGTATGATGTGCTGCCAGTATTAGCCAACTCTGTGCAGGAAAATAGACAAATGTCAACAGTATATTCAATAAATAACTCACAAAATCAGCACACACTTTTATATGTCATTGAATTGGTCTGATTCAGGAAAAAATATGAGTGGAGAATTTAATGAAGTACCTAAAGAGTGAGAAGCCGTATTTTCTTCTAAAACAAATAGGTTGTAGCTCACGACATTCCAAGGTTTTAATATGAGTAAATGCACTTTGTAGTTTCAAAATGTCCCCAAAACTCTTAGAAAGCAGTAAACTTAAGAGTACTATTCTATGAATAAATCTTTGTTGGAGAAAACAAAATGATGTTTTCAAAATAACCTTTCTTCAGTAAATGAGATACATGACTTTTACTCACCAGTGAAAGAGTAACAAGGCATCTATCCTTGAAAACAAACTCCACATAAAAACAAGCCTCTAGAAAAGTATAAGGATTGGAAATTCTTTAGTAATGACTAGGAAAATGTAATATTTTTATTAAGTTTATTTTACATTTAATTGTGTTACTATGAACATACCTCATCACGCTTGGAATGTTTAATAAAAATTTGGAATTTTTACCTTTCCAATCAGAGAGGTGACCTACTGAAAATGTGTTTAAAATAGCATGGTCAGAAAAACCTCAGAATAAACCTGGTATCATGGAAGAAACTTTCTGTCTTGGCACAAGAATACCAAGGTTTGGGTCCTTCTTTTCCATCAATAACCTTTTCTCCATGGGCAATTTGTCCAATCCATCTATACAATTTCATAAATTGTATTTATGAACATGATAAAAATAAAACCTTCATCACTAGGCTATTCTATTGGAGAATTAAGAGAGATTATGTATGGGAAAATGCTAAGCAAACTTCAATACACTTATGCAAAATTTAATTTAATTATATTAGGTCTGCTTCTCACACTAAGTAAGTATTATGTTGTTATGTAACAGTAAACCATTAAATCTTTCTCACCATAAAATGTAGCATACAAGAAAATGTACATGAGATACATGTATATTTTAAAGGATAACAACTTTCAAAACACATTGTTTAAGATAAATATTACCTACACTTTGGACATCTCCTTTTGCCCTTCTTGATAACATCTCCTCAAACACTTCAAAATCCCAAAATGTAACCATGTCTCTACGTTTTGTAATAATCATCTTCCTACTTGTCTTCAAAGATTTACTATACTAATCTGTATCCTTAAATACATACATCTCAAAATTGACTTGTTTAGGGAGCTCAGGGTCACTTAAAGTGGTTAGCTTAGACTTCCTCAAAACAAGGCAGAGTGGAGGTCCGCACTGTCCGTGGCGCTGCCTGCCCCCCACCCCACCTCCACCGCCACATATGCCGGCCCACCATGCAGTTCCCCCAGCCCTGGGTCCAGTGTGTAAGCACTTGTCAAGCTTTGTGTGCATTATGCTTGTAAATGTCTTATTGGCCAAGCACAGAGTCAATAAGGGAAGGTGCTTCACAAAGACAGGAATTCTAGAACATGCAATTCATTTGGAACAAACAAGGCCATAGTCTACCACGAGATATAAGCAAATAGATTGACAGTATCACAGATATGTTTATCCAGATAGTGACTGCCTAAATGTCAAGCTAGAATTTAATATCAAATCTGTGCTACTTAGAACAGGGGTTATGAAAGGAGGAAAGTCCTCCAGTCAGATGGACAGGACAAAATCTGGGAAGTGGAACATAAAATCTGAGCAATACTAACAACATTGAAATATTGATTCATAATTGAAGGACTCTAGAACCGAAGCTCTGAAATACATCCACACAACCTCAGAGAAGTGGAACTAAAGTAGATTTGAAAAAAGAAAAAAAATATTTAATGATTTAATTATACTACTCATCCAATGGAGAAAAGAGGATGCAGAGTCTTGAAGCCAGGAAGTCACAAATTTCACCTCTTAGTTATGGCCCACTTTCAAAATATAACTCATATTCCCCCCAAATAGAAGCACATTTAGTAATATGAGGACTTCTTGGTGACTACTCTTAAAAACTACTTGATATTCTGGATTTCATTTTATTTTATTTGTTTTGCTTCCTTCAGAAACAGCAGTAATGACAGATACATCCTCAATATCAAAGCTGTTTTCAAATAATAAACTTACATTGACAAAAACTCTAATGTACAGTGAGATTGAGGGGAACTGAAATGCTCTTATTGGAGGCAAAGAAACTAGATGAGTACACCAGGCAACATGATTTCAAAGCAGTGGAATACCATGAAATCAAGGGATAAGAGAGTAGCTGCTGAATCCAGAACATTTAGCAATCAAACCAATTAATCAAACCAAGATCAGCAGCTGGTATAAGCTGTGAAGTGATAGACTTCAGTGACAAGCTTTGAAAATGTTGTCCATGGATATATAGAAAGGACTGTATTTGTCTTGAGGTACTGCAGAAAGGGCAATGTTCATTTCAGTAATTTTTGCAACCATGGACAACTAAGCTGTCTTAATGAGCATCTTAAAAAACAAAATATGATAGATAGAAAAGATGTATTGTCTGACAGTAAGTATGGTTTAATCCAGATGTCTTGCTGACTATAGACTCTGATATTTTTTCATTCATTCCTTGGATGGATTTATTGAATCACATGTTATCCCACTTCATGCTAGTACTATACAAGTTATTTTAGATCACTTTATGGGAGAAAACTGTATTCTAAACACTGGCTTTTATATATATATATATAT
>NW_020172817.1:5551496-5615371 GCF_003031525.2 Neophocaena asiaeorientalis asiaeorientalis | reverse complement strand
TTCTTTTTATTATTGGTCAGTCCCTGGCATAAAGCATTATCTTCTAGTGATTAATTAGCTAATTGGAGGTCTCAGAGAAATACATAAATATATAAATAATAATATATGCTAGCATGAGTGCACTGAAACATTAAAGGGCTTTCAGAGTAAGTCTCTCAAGAATAGAGAGAAGGTTAAAATCACCTTGGACTGAATACATTTGAAAATATTTCAAAAGGAGATAGAAATAGGATGAAGGAGAAGTAGCTGAGCCTATATCAGGAAGGGGAGCTGAAGTGAGCATAGGTGAGAAGGCAGAATTTAACTATTTACTTAAAATAAGTTGATTGACACCACATGCAAGTACCCATACATAATTTCCAAAATGTTTAAATATTCAGTCCAGTTGTGCACATGCTCTTTTATTTATGTCACTGTTTGAAAATTTTTTGCCACTCTCACCCTGGTTTTCCTAATGGAGAAAAGCCTAGAAGGCACTTCATACAGAAAGAGATAGCAATGCACTGTGTCTCAATTAAACAATGCATTTTTTTCTATTTGAGCATTTTTCTACTTAGTATACTCTCATCTTTTTTTCCTCAAAAGCACTCCTGGCTAAAAAGGAAATAAACTATTCACACCTCTAAACATGCAAATGGGTCTGAGGTCATTAATCTATGTATATAATTCCCAAGTGCCCAAACTCTCCGGCTACATAAAAATCACCTCAAACTGAATAATTTGGACAATCAAAGAACGGTTTGTTTTCTTATATAACCAAAGTGTAAATATAGCGAATAATTCAAGGTGAGGCAGAGTGTATATTTTGTTATCGAAGTCACAGTAGAAAGAAGACATGCAAGTAACTTTTAATTGTATGTGTGTGTGTGTGTGTGTGTGTGTGAGTGTGTAACCTGAACAGATACTCTTGGAGCTCTACTTCTATCTCCTTAGTCCACCTTTACTATGGTGACCCACCTGCAGGGATGGTGGGTGATCCTGTGTGAGGTCTGATTCACACTGCAAGGGGCCAATCCCAAGCACAATGTATGTTAATTTTACATACATATAAAGACATACAATGCTGTTGACAGTGCCCACAAGGGTGCTGAGATGTTCGTCACTGGATATTCTCACCATGGAGGACCAGTCATCAGGAGGCAGGCACTGTGAATTTTAAAGATGAGAAGTAAATGTGATAACAGGTATTATACTGAAGTTGTCAGAATAGCAGAACAAAGAAAGACCGAAAACCATATAACAACATTGTATTATAAACTCTAAAGTTGCTAAGAGATTAGACCTTAAATATTCTCACCACTAAAAAGTAATGATAATTATGTGAAATTGATAGAAGTCTTAGCTAACAGTGGTAGTCATATTGCAATATAAAAATGTATCAAATTAACACATCATATGTACACCTTGATCTTACACAATTTTATATGTAAATTATATCTCAGTTAAAAAAGCTCATCAAACTCACCTCACAAATTTGTCAAAGCAGCTTTTGAAATAAGAGGTGCAGCAATAAGAAAATGCACGAACAATTCACAGTTTGTATTTAAGTATAAATGTCTTTCACTTAAAACTAGCTGCCCTCTCACTTTTAATGGTATAAAATGCTATAATTTAATCAAGAAGAGAATTCAAATCCAGAAGACATAAAATATTGCCACTTTGTGGGGTTTAATTTAAGACTAGCATATGAATAGATTTGGGTAAAATAGCTATTTGCACATATTATGTGATGTTTTGACTTAAGATTGAGTCTTTCACCCATGAAGCCTCTTTGAAAGGTGGCTACTTGTGCTAACGCTAATGCCTCACCATGCGCTGTAAAG
Source organism: Neophocaena asiaeorientalis asiaeorientalis (assembly GCF_003031525.2). NCBI lineage: Eukaryota > Metazoa > Chordata > Mammalia > Artiodactyla > Phocoenidae > Neophocaena > Neophocaena asiaeorientalis. The sequence continues at coordinate 5,613,548 of NW_020172817.1, read as the reverse complement.
GAGAAGAAATACTCATTCCAAATTGAAATTTCTTTTATAAAATGTATCTATTTTGAACTCTGATCTTTCTCCTTAATTCTGCTTCTCCATATTATGGACCCGCTGTCTATTCATTTTTTTAATTTAACGATAGAAATAAGTTGGAATACAAACATATATACACACACACACAAACTAAAAATATTTTCCAAAGATTGCTCTAAGGCAGACAGTTTAGTGATGGAAAAATGGCTCTTTAGACTATAAATACAGAGTTTCTGATTTACATCACTTGATTTTCCCCTTTAAACTACCAGTCAATACCATAGAACTCTTCACATAAATCCATTAAGCATCATGCACAAATATATTCACCATGACATTATTGAGGGTGACAGGGAATTGAAGGAAGCCCAGATTTCCCTGGCTTAAGAAATATGGAACTGAACTGTAGTGAGTGCACACTAGGGAGTCTATGAAGCAGCTAGAAGAAATGAATTATATGGAAATAGAGTAACACTGAAAAATCGTATAAACCAGTTTTAGGGGGTAAGGAAATATGTTCAAAAAACCAAATTAAACACAACAAAAATATTTATGTCAGTTTAAATATATATATATTTTTTTTTATTGGAAATAGAATTTTATTATTTATGTTAACATGACGGGTTGTCACTGTTATTTTTAGATGAATTTTTTAAATTCTCATTTTGAATATGGTATATATTAATAGACATATCAATAGAGATAACCAACTAAACAGAAGCTCTTTGGAGGCTTCAATAATCTTTTTTCCCACTTATTTTATTTTGTTTTATTTATTTATTTTAACATCTTTATTGGAGTATAATTGCTTTACAATGGTGTGTTAATTTCTGCTTTATAACAAAGTGAATCAGCTATAGGTATACATATATCCCCATATCTCCTCCCTCTTGCATCTCCCTCCCTCCCACCCTCCCTATCCCACCCCTCTAGGCGGTCAGAAAGCACCGACCTGATCTCCCTGTGCTATGCGGCTGCTTCCCACTAGCTATCTATTTTACATTTGGTAGTGTATATATGTCCATGCCACTCTCTCACTTTGTCCCAGCTTACCCATCCCCCTCCCCATGTCCTCAAGTACAGTCTCTACATCTGCGTCTTTATTCCTGTTCTGCCCCAGGTTCTTCAGAACCTTTTTTTTAGATTCCATATATATGTGTTAGCATACGGTATTTGTTTTTCTCTTTCTGACTTACTTCACTCTGTATGACAGGCTCTAGGTCCATCCACCTCACTACAAATAACTCAATTTCATTTCTTTTTATGGCTGAGTAATATAAATACACATATACACATGCACATATACACACACAAATATAAACACACATGCAAGACATATATCAAACATGTAGGACTGAATTATATAGAGAGATAAAAGAGTGGGTATTGGGATGAGAAACCAAATGATATAGCTAGAGAAGGGCTTGCATGGAAAGCAAAAGAAATATATCAAGAAGAGAAAGGAGACTGAGGAATTAGTGAATTTAACTCAGATTTTTTTCCAGTATCAGGTGTGTCCACAAGAATTATGAATGCCAGAAGATATGCCATTAGAGAAGGAATTGTGAAAGACATACGGTACTTAAAAGATTTTGGGTATTTAATGGAATAATCTGAAGTTACTATAAACAGAAAGTTTATAAAATTGAGTAATAGCACTGTAAATTTTTATTTAATTATTTATAAAAATACAGTATGCAAAATATGAATAAAACGGTTCAATTATTAAAAATTATGGAAAAAAGAAAGGAAATAAAAGTATATGGAAGCTTACGATTATTCATGGGTTTTTATATTCTTTAATTTGTGAAAATTGCATGTTCACAGTTTATTTTTCATTTCATATCACATTTTTCTTATTTTCAAGGAATCCAATACTTTGGTTGTATTATTTTATAATGTATAATTCTCTTTTTGCTACTTCTGTGTTTATAAAACATGACAATATATTTGTAGCATGTTAAATACATGCCAAAGCTTTCCCGGAGTAGGGGAGAAGGTTATGCCTACATGCTCATAAAATGAGCACCATGAGTGTCAAAGCTATCAAACTCAGCACCTGAACCATAACAGGATTTAAGCATTTAGTTTTATATCCTAGCTTTTGCTCATTTCAAACTGGTTTCCACAGAGTGAAGGTGTTTCAAAATTAAGACACAATTCAATTATCTGTGATACACAAGAAAGCCTATCTAGTGCATAATCTGGAATTGTACTGAGCATGAGTGCGCACACACACACACACACACACACACACACCTTTACTCACTCATGTGAAACTGTGCTCCAGTCTCAGACTCTGCTAGCTCTCCCCTCCTTCTGTGGTAGTAGGACTCTAAAAGAAAGTTCATGGACTTCTGATGACCCAAAGTTCGGAGGAGATAAGAGTTATAAAATGTTTAGGTCACTGGAAGGAAGTGAGAGTAAGGGCAGTAATGGCAGGACCCTAGCAGTGGAGTCTCTCATTATAATTCGAGTTGTGGAGGAGTAGCATCTACAGCTTAAAACCACTCCCTTCAGTTACTCCATAAGTCAGTTCCAGAGGGATTGTGGGAAAATGGCTGGAACTTTTCTTGGATCTCAGCTTGGAAGGGTTAGGTTAAAAATTGAAGCATTCTGCTTATGACTTATTCCAAATTCCTCAGCTGAGAGTACAAGAATGCCACAAAGTCTCAATGACATTGTCCATGAAATACTGCATTAGCATTATTAGTAGCAATTAATAGTTGCTCTCAGTTTTGTCATTAATATAATTAATTAAATTATGATATCATATAATAGAATTTTACTTGTATTATAGTATTATATTTGTATAATGGCTTTTGGTTACTGATACTATTATTATTTCATTATAAAATAGTCATAATAAATAATTTTTCTTATCATAATTAAGGGACTAGAAAAAAATCTAAAGAAAAGTAATTCCTATACAAATTTATTTTTTCCCCAGAGTGATCAATTCTGCACCTTGATAAAAATGCAGTGTGTCACATTTTGAAAATCAGACATTGGAATTAAATAAAAAATATGTGGCACATGCATTCTTGTTCCAATCTCTTTATTTGCATCTGATATGTCAAATTATCAAGGAACTCTTCAGACAAAGAATAGAACATGTGAATTAAATAAGTGTTCATAAGTTTTCATCTTTCAGATGTTGTCAGAAAGCATGAAAATAAGATCCAGGAAAGACTGATATTTAAAAGTTTCTGCTTGTTGAATGACTTCTCTGATTTTGGTTCCTTTACATTTTCTCTCTTCAAATTCTGGCAGGTATGTGATATCCCATGCAGAAGCTTTTGAAGACAGAACTTGAATGATAAAATGTTGCCAGGTGATACTTAAAAAACTGAAAAGGGTTTATTTTTTAACTCCAGATACAGGCAAATTAAGCTGACTGATTTTAGAGTTTTAAGATGAAAAAGGTAACAGGAATTGTGGATCACAATTAAACTATGTAATTTCAAAAAACTGAAATTGTATTCATATGTTTATGGGAAATACTAAAATTAAGAAACCAGAAATATGATTGATGTATTGATACAAAATAAAGTTATTATATAAAGAAACTTATCTGACAGAAAATATAAAACACATTTCTGTTTCTCTCTAAATCAGAAGTTAAAACTTATTTGTGCTTTAATGTTTCCTTTTTCTTTAATAAAAATTATTTTAAAGGTAAATTCCAAAGATATAATTAGCTAAAGATCATTTAAGTTTAAGGAAATTGAATTTTATTCCAAGAAAGTTATCTAACCATTAAAATGGGATAAGATTTAATTATGAATATTATACAAATATTTCATTTTTTCTCAAAAAAAACAATGAAAACTCTAGGAAATGGCAACTATACATACTTTGATTCAAGGAAATAAGAAATTTGAATAAAAACGTTTTATGGTTTAAAATATATATATTTTGTTTTTTTATTTACATATGACAAAATTGTCTATTAAAAAATAACCTCACCCTCCCCCCAAAAATACTGAAAGTAATAAGCAAGTATAACAATGTTGCAGTATAAAATAGTCAAAATTCAATTGCTTTCTTATACAGCGCAAATGAAAAATTGATGTTTGAAATTTAAAACATAACATTTACAATATTACCCAAGAAAATGAAATAGATATAAAATCTAACAGAAATATGTTTATATGCAGAAAACTATAAAACTCAATATCTTGAGTCTTACGCTATGAAAACTAAGTATCCCTCCATTTATTTAGATTTTTTAAAAATTTCTCTCACCAGAGTTTGACAGGATCCAGCAATCCCATTCCTGGGCATATATCTTGAAAAAACCATAATTCAGAAAGATATATGCACCCCAATGTTCATTGCAGCACTATTTACAATAGCCAAGACATGGAAGCAACCTAAATGTCCATCGACAGAGGAATGGATAGAGAAGATGTGGTACATATATACAATGGAATATTACTCAACCATAAAAAAAGAATAAAATAATGCCATTTGCAGCAACATGGATGGACCTAGAGATTATCATAAGTAAGCCAGACAAAGACAAATATCATATGATATCATTTATATGTGGAATCTAAAAAAAAGATACAAATAAACGTATATACAAAACAGACCCACAGACATAGAAAACAAACTTATGGTTACTAAGGGGGAAAGGGGGTGGGGAGGGATAAATTAGGAGTTTAGGATTAACATATACACACTATTATATATAAAATAGATAACTGACAAGGACCTACTGTATAGCACAGGGAACTATACTCAGTATGTTGGAATAACCTATAAGGGAAAAGATTCTGGAAAAAATCAATATATATGTATATATAACTGAATCACTTTGCTGTACACCTGAAACTAACACAACATTGTAAGTCAACTATACTTCAGTAAAAAATAAATAAATGTTTAAAAAAGACTCAATATTATTATGTGAAAGGTTCACAACTTCTGGTGACCCAAAGGACTGAAACATACAATAACTGAAATGAAAAATCCACTAGAAGGGATGAACAGCAGATTGAGTGACATAGAATAATGCATAAGTGATCTGGAAGATACAGTTGTGGAAATCACCCCATCAGAACAGCAAAAAGAAAAACAAATTTTAAAAAATGAGCATATACACACATTTAAATCAATATTTTTGTAAAATAAGATTATTTTTCCATGTAGACATAAAGATTTTAACTAATAAAAATTTGTGCCTTAAAATATTAAAGGAGAAATATAATAAAATTCTGTAATGGTTCCTACTTTGTAACATTATTAAATGTTTTTAAACAGCTGAAGCCTTATCTATGATGTTGAGAGCTTACCAAAGCTCTACCAGCTCTACCCAGCCAATGCCCTGGACTCTAGAATAAATGTTATTATGAATTTTTCACAGGTACCTCATGTCAGAGCCCTTTGAGTGACCAATTTACTCTGAAATCACATGTCAGCTTGGTAAGTCTAGGCATAAGCAGTTCACTTTAAATAGTAATAATAATGCTGGCAATGTAATAAATGACACCTAAATTTTCAATGACAATGAATTTTATTCACTTCTTTATTTAGACTTTAAAACTCAATATTTCACAGATAAGAACACACAGTCATAGAGGGTTTAAGTAATTTGCCCCATGCACCTCATTATGCACTAAAGCTGAGGTTCAAACCCAAAAGTAGTGTTCAAGACATAGAGAACGGACTTGTGGTTGCCACCAGAGAGGGGGGAGTGGGGGAGGGATGGACTGGGAGTTTGGGATTAGTAGATGCAAGCTATTACATATAGAATGGATAAACAACAGAGTCCTACTGTATAGCACAGGGAACTTTATTCAATATCTTATAATAAGCCACAATGGAAAAGAATATGAAAAAGAATATATATATATGTGTGTGTGTGCATGTATATGTATGTGTATATGTATAACTGAATCACTTTGCTCTATAGCAGAAACAAACACAACATTGTAATTAAACTGTACTTCAATAAAATAAATTTAGAAAAAAAGGTATAGTTCAATAAGATTTTTTTCTATACAGATAGGTCTAGAAAAATTGTATCCATTAGTCAAGGACAGCAGTAGGGAAAGCTAAACCTATAGGTATGGGAAGGGGAGAAGCTGTGTGGAGAAATATCTGAGAGTGTTGGAAGTTGCAAGTTTCATGCTATCCACAGGAAAGGGAGATAGTTCAGTATATGGATTTCATCAATGATAGCAAATGTTTGACCACAATGGACAATAACCCTCAACCCAGAATTTGATACATAGAAAAACCTTGCTTAAGATTTAAAACAAAATAACATTTTTTGTTTGATTTTATGTGTTTTCAAATACTGACAATCTCAAATCAATCCAGGCATATGTTCCCAGTCCCTTGATTAGGGCTCCAACCTTGTTCCTGGTGGTTGTTCTTTCTGCCTCTTGGCTCTGTTCTCTGAGACATCTTTTCCATAAAAAGTAGCTCATGTTTTCAATTAAGTAGCTTAGATATTTCTGAGGTCTTAATAAAGGGTTTTAGATCACACCCTTGATTTTATCTTTATTATATTTTCCCTGATAACAACCCAGATTAAATCTTTGTCTTAGAAGCTGTTATTTAATTTGAGAATTGTCTGCCAACTGAGGAGAATGGGAATGAAAAACAGTTTTACTTCTTAATTTAAGAAATTCTAGCTTTTTTGTGTTTAGCTCATCTCTCTGTGTCTATATCTTTCCTACATAGTCAAAAGAAGTCAGTTCTGCCTGGAAATCTTCTTAGCTATATTCCAGTTTATTAGGTACACTTTTTATTTTTCATGTTACTGCAGGATACAGTGTTACCAAAATACACCACAAAATAACAAAGGTCTTCTTCCCTCCAACTTCCAGTTTACATTCTTATTACTTTCTTTCAATCCCTCGCTGAGATCAGCCTCCGTTTCTTTATGCTTTTAATACTCTGCTTGAGGTGTTTCCAGGTTTCACTAACACTTTCTTCATTTCCTCAAGTTTGTGTGGCCTTCAACTTCAAATCCAGTCTGAAATGCAGTGCCATGTGTGACTAAAAGTTAACATGTGTATAACACAAAAGTTATACACAATTTTTTTCTGGATAATAGATTTTTAAATCTTTTTTCATGTCATGTCATGTTTTGATCTTGTTATTTTAGCCCTTCAAAGAAATGTTTTAACTGAATTGCATTTTGTTATTATATTACTTCAACACAGGTATAAAAACTAAGGAATGGGGGCTTCCCTGGTGGAGCAGTGGTTGAGTCCGCCTGCCGATGCAGGGGACACGGTTTCGTGCCCCAGTCCGGGAAGATCCCACATGCCGCGGAGTGGCTGGGCCCGTGAGCCATGGCTGCTGAGCCTGCGCATCCAGAGCCTGTGCTCCGCATCCCAAAAAAAAAAAAAAAAAAAAAAAAAAGCTAAGGAATGATCATAAGAAAACATATTGCAGAATTTATTGTAATGACATGTATAGCTTAAAAATCTTTCCCAATACCTCATATTGTGTACATCTCACTGAGTTACATCCACATTTAAAAAAAATAAACAAGGGCTTCCCTGGTGGCACAGTGGTTGAGAGTCCGCCTGCCGATGCAGGGGACACAGGTTCATGTCCCAGTCCGGGAAGATCCCACATGCCACGGAGCGGCTGGGCCCGGGGGCCATGGCCCCTGATGCACCGCAACGGGAGAGGCCAGAACAGTGAGAGGCCCACGTACCGCAAAAAAAAAACAAACAAAAAAAACCAAACAAAAACAACTCCTGTGTCAGAAATAACAGGCTTATATTACTTCTAATACCATAGGCTTTTTTTTTTTTTTTTTAATTGGAGCCTAGGAATCTTGACTGATAAATTTGCAGCCAACTTCTAAGAACCAATGAAGTTGTTAAGGGATAATCTATTTCCAAATAAATCTTAATCCAGACTTCTTCATTAGTTCCTATGTTTATTTTCCATTTGCTTTAGTTTAGTTTTGTTTCTTTGTGGGGTTTTTTTGCAGTACGCGGGCCTCTCACTGTTGTGGCCTCTCCCGTTGTGGAACACAGGCTCCCGATGCGCAGGCTCAGTGGCCATGGCTCACGGGCCCAACCGCTCCACGGCATATGGGATTTTCCTGGACTGGGGCACGAACCCGTGTCCCCTGCATCGGCAGGCGGACTCTCAACCACTGCGCCACCAGAGAAGTCCCTTGCTTTAGTTTTCTTAAGCATGTATTTGTTCCCCTTGCAGAAAATAGAACTGTGCAAGCTAATTCAAGTGATTTTTAAAATGAAGCTGTGCTTCCCCGGTGGCGCAGTGGTTGAGAGTCTGACTGCCGATGCAGGGGACACGGGTTCGTGCCCCGGTCCGGGAAGATCCCACATGCCGCGGAGCAGCTGGGCCTGTGAGCCTTGCCCTCAGCCTGCACGTCCGGAGCCTGTGCTCCGCAATGGGAGAGGCCACAACAGTGAGAGGCCCGTGTACCGCAAAAAAAAAAAAAAAATGAAACTGACTCTATACAGGAGGTCACATGTAGAATTAAAAGAAAAATGAATAAACTCTTTCTCCCTTTGATATATTGAGATGGATTGGCACATTATCCCAGTTCTTCCATTGGGTCATTTCTTAGGGAAACGTTATTAGTATAACAGATGCTTTTACTACTGCGTTCTACTCAAAGCTCAATGACCCTCACCCATGTCCAACCTACTGACAGAGAGCCACCTTAATCAGGTCTTCCTAAGTGCAATTTGACTATAGTACTGTAGAAGTATGTTTCTCTCAGCCTTTAGTATGATTGGGGTCTGCATAATCCCCTTGATTTGATTGATCCAAATCAACTGTCAAAGTCTCTATCTACGTGACTCTAGCTAAAGTATATATTACTATTTTCTAGAATTGAAGAGATCAGAGTTCATGGAACAGGTTATACATACACAGCACGCCTGTCTCAATCCAAACGATGAATTCTTAGTTGTCTCATAGCTGCACAAATTTAGCATTGTTTTTTACTTATGTCTACCTTAGAGGTAAAGCTCTGCCTTTAAAATGACATGTAACCTGCAAAGGGGGAAAATAAGAAGCAAGTGCTGATAGACACTGTTGATATATTTTAACTAACGTGCAGGCGTGAGCATGTGTTGGTCATCCACATGGGAAGTTGGTGTCTTAAAATCAGTAATTTAATGAATTAGATATGAAGGAGAAGCTGTTTCAATTGTAATTTTGAGAGTAGCTGTAGTTGCCTTAAGCCTTTCATCTGGACAAGTCTTTAAACCATTAACTGTAATAAAGAATTCAGATTATATGTGTGTTCAGGAATTCCATTTTAAGAAGAGAGAACAAATTTAAACCTCATTTAATATTTGATTTGAAGAACTGACATGAGAAAAAACTTGATACAAGTATATTGAATAACAAGCATTGTATTAGCATGCAATAATCCATTTTGAAAACATTCACAGTGACAGTATTTGCTTCCTTTCCACAGACACAAATGGAGAACATTCAGAGTAGTATTAAATGGAGAACCTCAAGTTGCAGTAGGATTATAGAGAAGAAAATAAATTCCTGAATCTTCTGCTTAGATGTAATTTCTTTTATTCTTTTAAGCATCCTACAATCCATACATATTTATTGCATACCTACTCTGTGTTATACATAGTTATTGCATACTGACTATTTGTATGGTTCTCTACCTATTCCATGAATAATATTGAATAGTCCTTCACATCTGACATTCTGTTGTGTATTCAGCATCATAAGGCATTTAAGGTATTTATTTTTCCCAATATCTAAAGATTTTTATTAAAATCTATTACTTAGAAAATAGTCTTCAGCCATAGAATCAGGGAAATCTATATATAAAAATTATGCTGCACATAATACCAGACCCAGCGTATGACTTAGAAACATGAAACTAACCTGGCTCAAAAATGGAGCTAGGAAAAACAATCATAACTGATATAATTTCATACAGAATCAAAATAATTAATAAAATTAATAAAATGAATGCCTTTCATCATCGAGCTTAAGTATTTCTTAAATTATCAGAAAATAATTGTAATAAAAATAAGATTACCTTATTAAACATACCAATGGGAGAATATAGGGCTCATAGGACCACATATTATGGTGGTCTAAGTTTAGCTATCATAGAAAAAATTACTCAGGAAATAAGCTTTTTTTTTCATCTCTCAAACAGAGTGTTATTCCAATAAGTGTGAAAGCAATAGAATGTAATGCAAAAAATAAAATTTTAGAGGATTAAAAGATACTTATTAATTTTTTCACTATTCAACAACTAGAACTGTACCAATAATTGCTTAAATTTTGCTGGTGTATTTTTATCATAATTATTAACCTCAAAAGGTATATTTGAAATTTCCTTGTCCTCACAGCTGTACTAGTGTTTACATATACCAAAACATGCATTTAGCAAGCATTTAGGCACGTTAAAAGTATATATTTACAAGTTCCCTCCCACTATATTACAAAATAATTGAAAGAAGATACCAAATTTTATTACTATTTCTTTCACTACATTTAACACAGTGCCTAGAAAATAGAAAGCAGTCCATAAAATATTTATTTACATTGTTCAATTAGTCCTTTACATTGTTAATTACTACATAATATAGTGAGAGTGTAAGAACACAGGACAAGGACAAATACAAAACACTCAGAGAGTAAAAACTTGCCAAGGATAATAAAATATGAAAAAAATGGAGAAATCATAGAATTTTAACATCTTTTTCTTTATAAATTTGAAAATACTTTTTCATTCAACAGTGATTAACTTTCACTGGCAAAGTCTCCATGGAATCACTCATCATTCTGATAAGTTACTAGATGGAATTATTATTTACTCCACTTGTATAGTCAATCAGCAGTACTCATTCCTTATCCAAGTCATAACTAGCACATTACCATTTCCACAGCAAATATTAATCAGCAGGTATTCAGGTGCCTGAATACCATGAGCTAAATTGTGCTGAATTACAATACATATTAATAAAGTAGAACTCTCCAGAGATTGTTGATATATAGCTTTTACTGATCATGCATTAAATTGTATTAAGGTGAGAAACACCCCTTAAATAAATAAATGAAAACTTACTCTGCTTGAATAATTTCAATTTAGAAATTAATGTGTTAACATGGCCTGTGAGGGCTTCCCTGGTGGCGCAGTGGTTGAGAGTCCTCCTGCCAATGCAGGAGACACGGGTTCGTGCCCCCGTCCGGGAATGTCCCACGTGCCGCACGGCGGCTGCATCCGTGAGCCATGGCCGCTGAGCCTGCGCGTCCGGAGCCTGTGCTCCACAACGGGAGAGGCCACAACAGTGAGAGGCCCAAGTACCGCAAAAAAAGAAAAAAGGAAAAAGGAAAAAACATGGCCTGTGTGTCACTGCCTGTCTTCTCCAAATAAACTCTTGTGATGGAGGCAGGATATGCTCATTTTCTATTCTACTGCCCTCTGGCTGATAAAACTTGCTGCCAGATAAGAGATTAGTTAACATTCAACATATGTTAATTAATGTACTTTATTAAAATGTGTTATTGTTGCCTTTATTCATTCTTAGTATGTAATTCATTGCTGTAGGGGATACAATAAAACCATTAGGGGAGAGGCCACAACAGTGAGAGGCCCGCGTACCGCAAAAAAAAAAAAAGTTAGCAACCTTATAGACTTATTTTAAATTTAATAAATTTAACTTTATTTTAAAATATAGTTTCCAAAGAAATTTAACCTTAAAATTTTGATTAATTTATTAACTTCTTTAGCATTTTCTTTTTTCAAATAAATCTAATATATGAATTCCAAGTAAGGGAAATCATCTGCAGTAAGGTTTTATTTCAACTCTAAAAACTTACTAACATACATAAAAGCATATAATCAAACACTGTTTTCAATCCATCTGTTAGCATTTGTAAAGCATTTGACTGTCGGTAGTGAAGAAACCTAAAGAGATATAAACAAGTCTTTAAAATAATAATTTGGAAATTCAAATCATTACATATTCTTAATAGTGCCATATTTTAAATTGTTTATTTTTCTGAGTAGTCTATTTTTATATTCTATCTTAACAGTGGAATTAAAACAGCATGCAATACAATACCATGAGATACTCTGCTACATGTTTAAGACAAATTCGTATGTTGACATTTAATAATGAATAGATCTTATTAACATATATTACCATCAAAAGATATGTAAGTATACAATTTATTTTATAAAATGGTCCTACATACACAAAACTTCTTCAGTCAATGGCCGGAAGGATGTACATCTTAAATAAAATACAAAATTAATTTCCTTTTAGCTTTGTGTTCTTTTTCATTTTCTCTTTTCAAACTATGAGTGCAAAAATATGTAAAAATCCAATTTTGTAAATGTTTAGAATAAAAAATGAAAAAAAATTAAGAAACATTCAGATTTGAATTTGTTTTTCTCTCTTTTGAACCAAATTACATGAAATGATAATTGTAAAAGTAATTTGCCAATGACATTTTTGGATCTCCCAATGGCCCCCTTTTATCAGTGGAAATAATATACCAATTTTTCTCCACTCTATTCAAATACAGATATTAATCAATCATGCCAATTTCAACACATTCAAATTCTACCTAGAATGAAGAGCATTTGAATTTCAATTGTTATTTGGAATATACATTCACAAAATAAGTTGAATTTATTTTGATCTCAACAGATACTTCAGTCAGGATCAAACATCATGCCAGGAAGAGATAGTACCTTCAGTTCCATCTTTGATAAAAGCCGTTTTTGTTGTTGTTGTTTTTTTTTTTTTTTTAGTGTGAGGCAAAATATTCACTTCTGGGAGAGAATGAATATTCAACCAAGATCAACAGCCTCTCAGTGATTAGAGTTTGTGATTGCAAATTCATAGCGTCTATAACTTTGATGGGAAATTTTGAATTGCAAATATTGTACTGTAATTTTATAATCCAACAAAAGAAACATGTTTGAAAACAAATGATGTAAGCCTCACTTTCAAGAGAACTTCTTGGACATGGCTTGCAGTGCCAAATAGATTTGAACAGAGCAGCTGCTTCCTGAGTGGGATTCCCTACAGTCTTGTGGATAGATCTGTTCCCAGTGGTTAGCAGTTTCCTTTTATTGTTTCTGACATGCATAGCAGTTTGGTCACAGGTGTGGAAGATGTTTTTTTTTTAAAAAAAAAGAAGAAATATCCAAATTTTGACTGACATTTGGATTATATTTAGGGAACATCTCATATATAACACAAATGTATAGTAGGCTCAAAGTTTTACACAATAACACAAGACATTACTAAGCCATACAATGCATTGATTTGGTAGTTTGGGGAATCTGATATACTTACTACTTTAAAGCTGCTTTCAGAATAAGCAGGAAGTACAGCAGGTGGGTTGGGTAAAACATTTCCATCATGAAATCACAGGTTCTAATTACGCAAAAGGCTTACTTCTGGTTACAACTGCTCCTTTGCAGTTCTTATGGAAGTACTTATTTCTGTTTACATAATTGTTCATTTCAGTTAGAGATTTTATATTATTCAGATCCAGTACTTTTTTGTAATGCGTTCTACTGCAGGGTTCTTCTCAGTTATCACAATTCTTCTTGGTATGCGTTATTCTGTCACTGTCTCTATCTCTTTAGAGTATTATAAAATTTTGTGTATCAAAATAATTTGATCCTCCTCTACTGCTTAATTCCCATTTATGATGATATTTCAGAGTCCTTACAATCTACCCATTTTTAAATATCAAAAAAAGCTCAAACGTGAAAAAGGGCACATATTATAGAAAGACATATTTTTGCTCCCTTATTGAAACTAGTTGTCAAATGTGTCAATTTACATACTGTGGAGAGTCTAAGCATGAATATTTAAAAAATCAAAAGCATAAACTCTCATAAATGCACAAAATATGTCACTAGCAATTGCTCATAGTTTATATTATAATATAAAATGAGAGTCAGGATTTTCACAAAATTCTAACGATCAGAACATCCACTGGTTGAAGCTGTCTCATGAAAATCACAGGCTGATGAACATTGTGATAAGCCTAAATATATTACATGCACAGATTTCTTTTCATATCTCACTTTAGTGTGATGAATTGTTGGAATCCTACAAGTAGGAGAGAGGGGACAAGTCAACTCTGCTCTTACGCCACCAAATGTGTCAATAGGTTGTGCTGCTTCTTCCTGCCTGAGATTTGTTTTGACCATCACAATGTTAAGTAATTAATGAAAACTCTTGTTTCTTCCTTTCTGGATGCTGAAAACATTAAATATAATGCAGACAGCAGACTAGAAGCACTATATTACCTCTAAGGCATGGTCAACATACTAGAAAGATCAAAATATTAAAAGAAATAGTGCTTCGTTAATATTCTGATTTCCAAGGTGATTCTATTTCCATGTTGGTTGGACCAAATTTGTTTTTTGAAGTCATTTGTGTTCTGACACTTTGTGTTTAAATTCTTAAATTTAAATGTATTACCTCCTGTAAAAAAAAGGGGGTAATACATTAATAGTCAATATTAATGCTCCATTATATGTGGATATAAATAAATTATAAGAAACCATATCCATTTTTAGAAGTAAAGAAAATGTTAATGGATCATAGACTCTTTAGAGTTTAGAAAAGACAATGTGGGGAAGAAGGATTGGTAGTGACTTTTTTTAAAAAGCATCTAAAGCCCAATGTTAGCTTTAGTGAATCGAATGATTTGGTATGATTGGAGGATCTGACTTCACTTTGTAGAAAGACCAGATAATTTTCTCTTCCCATTCAAAGTTTTCATCCATTTTTACTTTTGTTGTTTAGTTGTTGCTGTGGCATGAGGTAGTGAAAGGTACATTTTTGTACATGCTAAAATTGGAAAAGAAAAAAATGACCCTGTGTACCTGTGACTATGATATTTTGGATTAGAAACAAATATAATAATCACTAGAAAACTTATGTAACTATCCCAATTTCTAGTGAAAGTTATAAATTCAGTCATTAGTAAACTTAAATACTAGGTAAATCTATGTTCTTAGATAAATCTTTGCAAAGAAATTATCAATAAAAACTTAAAAAGCTCTTTCTTGTGGGCATCTTATGGTATTTCTAAATGACTCATAAATACTTACAGGATTATCCCAAGAGAAAAATTGAGATGCTTGTTGGCTCCAAATTTTAAGAGTTCCTCTTGACTCGTTGAAAACTTATCCCACTTCCCCCCATTCTTACTTAATGCATGCTGATTTGCATTGTCCCACAGAAACTAAAATATTATAGTCACAGGTAAAGGCAAAATATGGCAGTTTTTTTATAATATTGCTGTTGTGGTTTTAATCTTAAGCTGGGAAAACCAGCAGTCTTTCTGCCAATAGACACAAAAAAGATTTATAAGACTCTCTGCAGGTTCAGAATTAGGAGGCTTAAAGTAAACAAGTGAACAAATGTCCTGGATTCTCTATCTCTTGTCTAACCAACAATTCTCTGAATATTAAAAGCAATATTTAATCCCATTATGTCACACAAAATATCTTTAAGTTTACTTAGATTGTCGTGTAAGATAAAAATTATGAACACTTTCAAAGAACATTTTACCCTGTGTGAACCTTAGGGTTCTGTAAAAGGGAATGCGCACAAAGCCAATTTTGTACTTTTACCAGTCTACCTAGTACTGGACTTCATTACAGTCACTTCAAATTACCAGTCGATATTTATCTATTCATATTCTGTTCTTAAAACATTCCCAAAGTGAGTTCAATAAAGTAAAAAAAAAAAAAAAAAAAAAAACATCAGAAATAGCATTTCTTCTAGAAGTTGTGTTTTGTCAATATTGGCCCTCAACTCTGGCTTTGCTTTGTTTTCCTATAAACCATTAACGGCTAACCAGATGCATTCATTAACAATATATTTTTTTCTTTCTTAAACTAAAATATCAAGGATTTTAATAACATTTTTTGAGAGCAGACAATCTTCTTTTCGTCCATTTGTAAATAATAGAATATGCATCAAAATGGACAGGGCAATGAGCATGTTAACTGCATGCACAGAGAATTGGGAGTTCTGGCTTATCCTTGAATATTATGAATAGATGTATCCCATTTTATTATCATGCAAATTCATCTTGTTTCAGCAATCACATTTTGCTTTCCAGTTCTAGCTTTGGGTTCCTTGAATAAACAAAGACCTTGGTCATCCCATAGACAGTCTTACTTTTATGTGCATTTCCTAATGGGCTTAAAGGATAAATCCAGCAATTTAGCATATAAGCGTTAACAGGGTTCAACCACCTCTTCAACATTGTTTATACTCTTAAGAATATTGCCCAGGGTGTTGGAAATCCATTTTGAAGAGAAAAAATTGTCAAATCAAGTGGATTTTCAGAGAAGTAGGCAGCAAAAAAGTAAGGGTGACTAAACCACCAATAGTATTGAACTTATGTCCTTTGGCCCTGTCAACTGGGTCTTCCAATTATCCTGCACAGTTTTCGCTGGCTTCAGGTGAATGTAATTTTTTGACAATACCTATCTTTAGTAACATATGACCAGAAGAGTTAGTTTCGGATGAATTTGTCAAAGGACTTGAGAGAGAAAAAGGGGTCATTGAATTCCAAAAAAAAGAAGAAGGGGGAGGAGGAAAAGGAGGAGGAGGAAAAGAAGAAGCAGTGAATTCTACCTTCAGCATATACAGGCTTACACTTAAAACTATGGCCCTTAATTTCTCATTTCCCATTCATTCCTCTCTCTCTCCACTGCTGTAGGATGTCTGTCTCAAGCTTCAGAGGAATTTCTCTGCCTTCGTATTGAATACCAGGTGCCTTTCCCATATTTCTGACATAACTTCTCTCCCTGTTTTGACAGTGTTGACTGACTGCCTTCAAATGATACACCCATCTGCTACCCTCTATGACAACAAACTTTTGTGGGTTCCCTCCTACCTCTAGGATACAGCTTCTCAGTATCCTTCGTGATAGGATACTTAATGTTTTTCATTCATTTTAGAAGTGAATAGCAAATACTGCGTACATCAAATTTCTCTAGCAAATCATCATTATACTAGAAAAGTAATGTGAAGAGGTGCATAAACACAAACATATTTCATAGGGATTTTAAACCTATCAAATATTATATGTAGTCACTCTAATGCCATATCTTATATACAATTAAGTCTGTGAGTTTCAAAAAGTTTTGGTAAAAATAATTATATTTTTTACAGCACTACATACTTTAGGCAGCATTTTCTCAACCACTTTTTCACTATACATGTAAGTATTAGATATTAAAGTGACTGTTTACATTGGCTAACTAAATTAACTAAATTTTGCAGATTAAAAACTGTCTCAGAATGGTTAAGTTACTAATGCAAGTTCCAGTAGCTAGCACTTGCAAGATTAATAGTCAAATGACCTTAGCTGATATAGTGTCTATAAATAGGAAAATAGAAGTTGAAACTCCATTATTGGTAGCACATAGAGATTAAAACTTTCAAGAGCTGCAATTTAAGACCTAGTGTTATAATTCTGCATTAACAGAAGTATTTTTAAATTGATTTATTGTCCTCAAAGATTAAGGAATGTTAGCTTTCTAAAAAATGTAGTGAAGTTAATGTGTTAGAAAATATATTTTACTTACTACACTTGTGATAAATTATGTTAATTGTATGTATCCGTCATATGGTGTGATGAAAATGGTACCTTACTGCTGTGGTCTTCCTCCAAAAAAACATATATTCCAAGTTTAATCATGAGAAAAAACATCAGATCTGTTCCACTTGAGAGATCTTACCTGTTCATTACTCCTCAAAATTGTCAAGATCATTTAAACAAGGAAAGCCTGAGAATTGTCACAGCTAAAAGGAGCTTAAGAAACCATGTAAACTTAAGGTAATGTGTAATCTTGAATGGGATCCTATAACAAAAAAGGTCATTAAGTGTAAGATACCAATATTGGTTTATTAATTGCAACAAATGTACCATACTAAACTAAGATGTTAAGAGAAGGGGAAACTAAGTTTGAGGCACGTGGAAACTCTATACTACCTTTGCAATGTTTCTGTTAATCTAAAGCTGTTTTAAAATAAAAATTTTACTGAAAAAGAAACACTTAAGCATACATTTACCTTTTCCCAAGTAGAATATCAGTCTATGTTTCTACAAAATAATTTATGTGAGAATGTTTATAGTGGCTTTATTTGTAATTGTCACACACCTGAAAAAAACTGAATGAGATTTCAACTTGGAAATTGACAAACAGGTAATTCATGTAGTGAAACAGTACTCAAACAATCACAAGAAATGGGCTACTGATAAACCAACAACCTGAATGAAGCACAAATGGATTACACTTATGGAAAGAAGACAGATCTGAAAGGTTACCTAAAATATTTCCACTTATTTGACATTCTTTCAAAGACAGAATCATCAGGACAGATAACAGATCATTGGTTGCCAGGAGGTGGTGGATGAAAGTCTTGCAAATACAGGGTTAGGGAAAATTTTCAGTTATAGGAATGTTCTATATTTTGATTATAGTATAGTAATTATGCCACTGATATATATATTTTTTTAACTCACAGAATGGTTCACCACAAAGGATTAATTTTATCACATATAAACTATACCTGAACAACAAAAACAAAAAAATAATTACGAGTCACAACATTATGTGCCAAGTTAGGTATTATAATGTAAAAATTATCTCTTGAATAATAACATGAAAAGGCTAAAGTACTATTAGTCAAATCTTCAGGGAACCTTTACAATAGAAAACAGCCGTGACAACTGTGCACCAGTTTATACATAGGAGAAAATTCTGGGAGGGGTTTTGAATTGGAGTCATCGGATCATTGAAAGAATAGAGAACTGGTATGTGTTGGGCAAACTTCATCAGTGAATGTTAAGAGTGTGCTTGTCATGGCGCCTCAGGCTGGTGCAACGTCACACTGGCCTCTACCGCTGCAGGCTCGCCCCACACTCCGTGCCCCTGCCTCTCCCCAGCATGAGTGAGCCAGAGTCCCCGAATCAGCTGCTCCTTTAACCCCGTCCTGTCTGAACGAAGAACAGACGCCCTCCGGTGACCTAAACACAGAGGCGGGTCCAAATCCAAAGCTAAACCCCGGGAGACCTGCGAACAAAGAAGAGAAAGGGAAATTTCTCCCAGCAGCCTCAAGAGCAGTGGAATAAATCTCCACAATCAACTTGATGTACCCTGCATCGGTGAAATACCGAAATAGACAACAAATCATCCCAAATTGAGGAGGTGGACTTTGAGAGCAATATATATTATTTTTTCCTCTTTTCCTCTTTTTGTGAGTGTGTATGTGTATGCTTCTGTGTGCGATTCTGTCTGTATAGCTTTGCTTTCACCATTTGTTCGAGGTTTCTGTCCATCCATTTTATTTTTGGGGAGTTTTTTTTAGGAATTTTTTTTTTTAATTAAAAAAAGTCTGTTTTTCTTAATAATTATTTTTTATTTTAGTAACTTTATTTTATCTTACTTTATTTTATTTTATCCTCTTTCTTTCTTTTTCTTTCTTTCTTTCTTTCTGTCTTTCTTTCTTTCTTTCTTTCTTTATTTCTACTTTTTCTCCCTTTTATTCTGAGCCGTGTGTGGAAAAAGTCCATGCAAATGGAAATCAAAAGAAAGCTGGAGTAGCAATTCTCATATCAGACAAAATAGACTTTAAAATAAAAAGTATTACAAGAGACACAGAAATTCACTACATAACAATCAAGGAATTGATCCAAGAATATATAACAATTGTAAATTTTTATGCACCCAACATAGAAGCACCTCAATACATATGGAGGCTAAACAATACACGACTTAATAACGAAGTGATCACTGAAGAAATCAAAGAGAAAATCAAAAAATACCTAGAAACAAATGGCAATGTAGCCATGACAACCCAAAGCTTATGGGATGCAGCAAAACCAATTCTAAGAGGGAAGTTTATAGCAATACAACTTTACCTTAAGAAACAAGAAACATCTCGAATAAACTTGAAAAAGGAGAAGTAACAACTGGCACTGCAGAAATAAAAAAGATCATGAGAGATTACTACAAGCAACTCTATGCCAATAAAATGGTCAACCTGGAAGAAATGGACAAAATCTTAGAAATGCACAATGTTAAAGTAGCAGAATGCAAAATTAATTCACAGAAATCTCTGGCATTCCTATACACTAATGAAGAAAAATCGGAAAGTGAAATGAAGAAAACACTCCCATTTACCACCGCAACAAAAAGAATAAAATATCTAGGAATAAACCTACCGAAGGAGACAAAAGACCTGTATGCAGAAAATTATAAGACACTGATGAAAGAAATTAAAGATGATACAAATAGATGGAGAGATATACCATGTTCTTGGATGGGAAGAATAAACATTGTGAAAATGACTCTACTACCCAAAGCAATCTACAGATTCAATGCTATCCCTATCTAACTACCACTGGCATTTTTCACAGAACCAAAACAAATATTTCACAATTTGTATGGAAACACAAAA
Organism: Neophocaena asiaeorientalis asiaeorientalis; assembly: GCF_003031525.2. Lineage (NCBI taxonomy): Eukaryota > Metazoa > Chordata > Mammalia > Artiodactyla > Phocoenidae > Neophocaena > Neophocaena asiaeorientalis. Next base: position 5,593,062 of record NW_020172817.1, on the reverse strand, counting down.
GACCCCATATAGCCAAAGCAATCTTGAGAATAAAAAATGGAGCTGGAGGAATCAGGCTCCCTGACTTCAAACTATACTACAAAGGTACAGTAATCAAGACAATATGGTACTGGCACAAAAACAGAAAGATAGATCAATGGAACAGGATAGAAAGCCCAGAGATAAACCCACGCACATATGGACACCTTATCTTTGATAAAGGAGGCAGGAATGTACAGTGGAGAAAGGACAGCCTCTTCAATAAATGGTGCTGGGAAAACTGGACAGGTACATATAAAAATATGAGATTAGGTCATCCCTAACACCATACAGAAAAATAAGTTCAAAGTGGATTAAAGACCTAAATGTAAGGTAGGAAACTATCAACCTCTTAGAGGAAAACATAGGCGGAACACTATGACATAAATCACAGCAAGATCCTTTTTTAACCACCTCCGAGAGAAATGGAAATAAAAACAAAAATAACCAAACGGGACCTAAAGAAACTTCAAAGTTTTGCACAGCGAAGAAAGCCATAAACAAGACCAAAAGACAACCCTCAAAATGGGAGAAAGTATTTGCAAATGAATCAACTGACGAAAGGTTAATCTCCAAAATTTACAAGCAGCTCATGCAGCTCAATAACAAAAAAACAAACAACCCCATCCAAAAATGGGCAGAAGACCTAAATAGACATTTCTCCAAAGAAGATATACAGAATGCCAACAAACACATGAAAGAATGCTCAACATCATTAATCATTAGAGAAATGCAAATCAAAACTACAATGAGATATCATCTCACACCAGTCAGAATGGCCATCATCAAAAAATCTAGAAACAATAAATGCTGGAGAGGGTGTGGAGAAAAGGGGACACTCTTGCACTGCTGGTGGGAATGTGAATTGGTTCAGCCACTATGGAGAACAGTATGGAGGTTCCTTAAAAAACTACAAATAGAATTACCATATGACCCAGCAATCCCACTACTGGGCATATACCCTGAGAAAACCATAATTCAAAAAGAGTCATGTACCAAAATGTTCATTGCAGCTCTATTTACAGTAGCCAGGAGATGGAAGCAACCTAAGTGTCCATCATCAGATGAATGGGTAAAGAAGATGTGGCACCTATATACAATGGAATATTACTCAGCCATAAAAAGAAAAGAAATTGAGCTATTTGAGGTGGATGGACATAGAGTCTGTCATACAGAGTGAAGTAAGTCAGAAAGAGAAAGACAAATACTATATGCTAACACATATATATGGAAACTATGAAAAAAAATTGTCATGAAGAGCCTAGGGGTAAGACGGGAATAAAGATACAGACCTACTAGAGAATGGACTTGAGGATATAGTGAGGGGGAAGGGTAAGCTGTGACAAAGTGAGAGAGTGGCATGGACATATATACACTACCAAACGTAAAATAGATAGCTAGTGGGAAGCAGCCGTATAGCACAGGGAGATCAACTCGGTGCTTTGTGACCACCTAGAGGGGTGGGATAGGGAGGGTGGGAGAGAGGGAGTCACAAGAGGGAAGAGATATGGGAACATATGTATATGTATAGCTGATTCACTTGTTATACAGCAGAAACTAACACACCATTGTAAAGCAATTATACTCCAATAAAGATGTTAAAAAAAATTAAAAAGTAACAATGGAAATTTAAAAGAAAAAAAAAAAAGAATGTGCTTGTGAGGTTATTTGAAGAGATCTATCATACTACACATTTACATCAATGCTGAGAACTCGGCATTAGAAAAGGAAGCAGTAAGAATGGTAAGTTATACCATCTTTCATGGATATCTACAAAATAATAACATTGTTCATTTAAAAGATGAGTGTTCCATTTTGACTCTCTGTATAAAACCACTTTTTGCCAGAAAAATCTGTAGTTTCTCTTAACATATTCTATTAAAACGTACATGAATATTGTCCCAATTCAATAATATATTACAGTTTGTTCACAGACACTTGTGAAATATTCTCCTTTCATGAGCAAAAGAAGAAATAATATTTGTTGATTTAAAGAAACAATCAGAACCCCTGGAAATAAAGATTTCAATCAAGGTATAAAATATTTAACAATTGACTTATGCAATTCAAAACAGCATGAGAAATAAAATTACAATCCCATCAGTCGAGGAAGAATAATCTCAAAGTTTTATTTAAAATTCAAAAGCACTTTAAACTGGTAATATTCTTGTAGAGCTCATTATATCACAAAATTTGCTTTAAAGGAATCTAAACTCAGGTATGATTATTACTATGAGAAAAAACAAAAAAAATACTGTCCCTAAGAGGTAAATAATATTAGCCCAACCTTTTAGAAAATAAATTCATTTATTAAGTAAAAATATAATAACTTTGATTACAACTGTAATCTAAGTAATATTTAAGCTTAAAATGGAATAAATGAAAAGACACAAAAGTAACTAGAATTGGAGTGTCAAACCACCAATTGGCTATTGTTCATCCAGTAACTCATGTGTAATAAGTTAAAGCATCTTATCATCAAGTAGTATATTAGTGTGCCAGACATTTATTAGTAATTTTATATAATTTCTTCCATTTAATCCCCCAAGTAATAAAATAAGGGAGGTTCTGTAGCACTATCCAAGTTGGGAATATCAGCCTGTTATGTCTTTCCCTGGATTCTGATATCTGAAAATCTATACTGTATAGTCCTTCATGGTTTAGATCACTCTGTATCCAGAAAAATTTGTACTAAACTTGTGTGTTGAACCCTGTGTAGATTGTAACCCTGATCAGTTTAGAATAGTGTTAAATGTGACTCAATTTTCATCATGCTGTCTATTTCATTAAACTTTTACTTAGATCTCCAAAAGAGAGATCTCTGTCTCAAAAAAGAGTATAGAATAGTGGCTGAAATAGGACAGTTTCTTGAGCTGATCTGCTCAGGTTCACAAGTGTGAATCATAGAAACCTACCTTACAGCAATGCTTAAAAGATTAAATAAGTTAACATTTGCACAGGTCCTATTCCTACATAAGTACTCTTAATTTATTTGGATTTACTTTATTGCTATTTCCTTGTAACACCTAAAGTTAGATGCTTTGCTCATCAATTTTCACTCTTTCTTCTTCTCTAGTTTAATCATTTAATGCAATAAATTTCCATCTAAGTACCATTGTAGCTGCATTCTACAGGTTTTGACAAGAGCAATTTTGTCATTGATGTCCAAAAGAAATCATTTGATGTTATGTGCTTTCATGATTTTTCTTTCTCCTCACCACTCAGGGGCAAAATTACTTACGGATCATTAGATGAGGGAGGGAAAGACAAGTGGGTCTATTTTACTATTTTCCCTTAGTACAATTGTCCTTTTTATGACATCGCTTATATGAAAAGCTAAGAACCCTATTTTTCTTTCTGATTTTTCTGCAGAACAGAAAAAAAAATGGCCTTTTGGAACCATATTGTGGAAATGAGAATTTACATCTAACTACTAGGCTGCAACTATGCAATGGCCAATAATGGGTCTTTTTCACACTGAAAGGGAAATTGGTGGTTTATTAAGTCATGATTTACAAGAGGAAAAAAAAAATATATATATATATATATCTCCCAAATCTAATCAAGAGTGACCTCAAAAATCTGTAAAAAGATGAAGGTAATGTTGAATCAGGAACTCCTGGTGACTCCATTAATTCTCTGTATGCCACAGGGTCCACTGGCACCAATTTGTAGAAGGTTTTTTGAGCAGTTCCAAATATTTTTGAGTATTGCTATTTTAAAGCTTTCATTCTTTGTCAGAGTAATTAAAAGAAAAATTATAAAAATTACTTAATTTAAAAAATAAAAGTCATTTTACTTGAAAATACAATATAAATCCATTAGAGTTATTTTTTATATATCTTATACACATTATGGGGTATCAGTGACATTGTTTTCCTGTATTTTGAAATATTATTTCATTATAACTCACCATTACTCATAATTATTTCTAACCATGCTACCAAAGATTAAAAGAATAAGTAAACTTTAGAAGGATGCAATAGCTACAGGGAAGAGAAAATACTAAAGTAAATTATTATCTTTCCATTTTTTATTGTTACCCAAAGTATAGCATCATTTTTCAAGAAGGTATTAAACAAATTGGAAATCCCATCTTTGTAATCTATTTTTTAAATATATTGAACATAGCTGAGAATTCAGAATTTTACATATTCTATATACAATGGCAAAGAGAAAAAACTGATATGAGAAAACATGTTATTACTAGATGAATCAGGAGATTAACACAAAGAGACAAAGAGCAGCCCTCTGGACTCTAATACTGAAGGTCAAAGTTATCATATCAGTGAACTCAGACTGAATCTTCAAATGATGATATCCTAAATGAGTTTTCCAAATTCAGGAGCCAACGAATGAATACTCTGAGAACAAAAAGAAAATAGAGTTTTCTCTCCAGTTAGAAAGAATGTTATCTTACTTCAGCTAGACTTAGGATCATCACTGTCATGGGTGAAGGCTTTAAAAAAATATCCAAATGCTTCCCCTATAAAATGAACTGTAGTAGGATCATTATTAGCTATGCTGTCATTTCCAATAATTTAATTCTTAGTTTATGTCATAATTTGGAAAATGCAGGAATTTTAGATTGATCTACATAATGCACATTGAGAGGATAAAAAAAGCACCACATGCCATTTCTTATACTTTCATATATTTTCTGTATTAAAACATCCAATTTTATAGTGCCATGAAATAGAAAGCTCAATTTAAACTTTTAGTTACTAATGTGTATAATATATAAATACATATATTGAAACTTCAGGAAAGAATTGAAACTCCACTGAGCCTCTATTATTTGAATCTCCCAAGGTGAATATTGGAAAAAATATTTCCAATATTTTGGAAACTTTCTTTACCTCCATGACCCACAGATGACACCTTCTTTTAAACAATTTTATTTTATGTAGTTCAGAAACAGAATCAGATAGAAGAAATCATCAGAACATTTGTTTTGTATTTGGAAGATTGCTGATAAATTCAGAGTGTTGTTTTATAAAGGTTACTGATATCAAGTCTGTCTTTTGCCAAATTACAAATATTCCTAATCTCTTACATTGTCTCTCATCATGTCAGCTTACTGGGAGCTATTTCTGATTATCTGGTCACCTGTGGAACTCAGTGGAATGATGTTGGAAGAGGCCCTCACCACAGCCACAGGTCTTGATGAGCTCAGAAGCAGGATTTAGAGTTCACAGGTTTGAAATTGGTGCATGGCCAACCCCTGGTGACCTTGATTCTCAGTTTCCCCAGACATGTAGTCCCTCCCTGCCTTGGCCTTTGGTCATCATTTCTGTCTATTTTTCCACTGCCTGTGTAGCATTTACTCACTTTCCTATCCACTGATATCAGCTCCACTGTTAATTCTAATTCACTCTTAGGTCATGAAATTTATTCCAGCCCTGATGATTTCTCCACTATGTCTTAGGGAATGCTGATGAATTATCCAAGATGTTACCATTATCCTCATGTGAGACATTTGGATGGATCCCCTTTGCTAGAGTTGAGATGCATTCTTAAATGCAATAGTCCTAGGTTTACCCCTCTTGCCTGATCTGATATGATGCCAAATCCTTGAATACATCCTGATGACCTGCTCACTTCCTATATTCAACAAGCATTTATTGAGATCTATATCAGGGCCAGAGTTAGACACAGTTTCTCCCTTCAAAGACCTCAAAGTGCACTGCAATCGTTCTAAGTCTTGACAACATATAGTGAGCGCTTTAAAAATGAAGATTGCTTGGCCTTACACTCAGGCATCTCAATCCCATAAAACCAAGGAATCCCATAAGCCAAAGGAGGTGCATGAGAAACTGTATAGTAAGAGTTACTCCAAATGATACTGGTACTCATCAGATTATCTCATATATATGAATAAACACACAAACCAATAACAGTGGAGCCAATGATACATGTTAAGATAGTTTACTCATGGTAATTGAGGTGCTGGAGGTTGGAGCCACCTTCAAATTAGTCTTGAACAGTTTCTTTTTTTACTAAGATATAATTGACATATAAAATATATTAGTTTCATGTGTATAACTGAATGATTCACTATTTGTATATATTGAACACCTTCTTGTATAGTATTTAGCTTGAGCTGAATTTTTCCAGCCTCAGCTGTGACTTTAAACAATTTACCATGACATTGAGAGGGAAAACATTATTAAAAGCATAGTCTCTGGAGTCAGCCTGCCACTTGCCCGCTCAGTGAACTTGAGTATGCTACTTAACTGTGCACTTCAGTTTCTTATCTGTAACCTGGGTAATAATTGTACTCACCTTTTAGGGATGTTGAGAAGGTTAAATACAAAATTGTATTGTCATGTTTATAATGATGTCCACTGCATAAAAAAAAAACATATTAAATAAATGCAAGCTATTAGTTTTTCTAAGAGAAGAATATTTGTCAGATGACTTTTTGAAAAATGAGGTTACTACTTAAACCATCAAAACATTTTGCACTTTAATTTAAATATTTTTGCATAACTTTCTACCTTATTGATCAGAATAAGTGACTGTAGTTTAGTCTCTCCTGAAGGCTTAGGTTAGGGTCCTCTTTCTGGTCATTGATTGTGAAGCCCTGTGTTGAATAGCAGGCCCATAATTCACTGAAAGATGGATTGTTTGGCCCATAGGAAAGAGATTCAGATTGCATTGATTTTCTAGAAGGTACTCTTGTTTCTTCATATCCAGTAGACATACTTTTACTCTCCTAAGGACACTGAATGCAACATCCTTTGCCTGCTGAAGAATACCTGATGAAGCACCTAAAAGAAGCTATTTAATACAATTTCAATTTTAAAAACAATGCAAACTCGAGTGGAGTTAGATTCTTGCAGAACAAAGTAAAGAAACTAATTTCCAGCTTAAAAGCTCAGGTACTTTTATGCTTATTTTTTAAATTAATTTTTATTGGAGTATAGTTGCTTTAAATGTTGTGTTAGTTTCTGATGTACAGCAAAGTGAATCAGCTATACATATACATATATCCCCTCTTTTTTGGATTTCCTTCCCATTTAGGTCACCACAGAGCACTGAGTAGATTTCCCTGTGCTATACAGTATGTTCTCATTAGTTATCTATTTTATACATAGTAGTGTACATATGTCAATCCCAATCTCCCCATTCATCCCACCCCCCCTCCTTTCCCCCTTGGTATCCATATGTTTGCTCTCTACATCTGTGTCTCTATTTCTGCTTTGCAAATAAGTTCATCTGTATCATTTTTCTAGATTCTACATATGAGTGATATTATACTTTTATGCTTATTTTAACTTGGTAATTTTGTGCTGTGAGCTTAAGTTGTGGAATTTTTGTCGAATGATTAAACCCATATTTTTGTCTGAAATATAAATATTCTAAATCAATGTGATTTTAGCTTTGCATCATGCCAGATACAAAAATGTTACACAATATTGACTCCAGGGGCATTAGGTAGTAAGTCAGTGTATCAGTCAGAAAGAAACAGAGCCCACGTCAGCTATTTCAATAGAGTGAAATAGTTACAAAGCAGTTAAAAAGCTGAAAGCTTAAATGAGCAGACGGTGAGACAATTTATTAATAAGCAAAAGCAGGAAGCTGCTATTAGCTATTGGAAGAGGCAGAGTAACCCAGGTCTGGGATCCAGAGCTTCTGGTGAGAATAAGAACCACAGATGAGATCCAGCTACTTTTATAAGAACCCCTGAAGCAGAAAAAGAGGTTGAGTGATTCTCCCATCTTCTGATACTACAATTTTTTTCCAGTGACTGTCATTCGTTAATTGGTAAGAAAATAGTTGATTAACAGAGAAGACTGGGACTTCCCTGGTGGCTCAGTTCTTAAGAATCCACCTGCCAATGCAGGGGACACGGGTTCGAGCCCTGGTCTGGATAGATCCCACATTCTGCAGAGTGACTAAGCCCATGAGCCACAACTAGAGTCCATGCTCTGCAACAAGAGAAGCCACCACAATGAGAAGCCCACGCACCGCAATGAAGAGTGGCCCCCACTCACCACAACTAGAGAAAGCCCATGAGCAGCAACAAAGACCAAACGTAGACAAAAATTAATTAATTAAAAAAAATACTGAACTCCAGATGATTGTTTAAAAAAAAATCAAAACACACAGAAAAGACTGGATCTGAGAGCAAAGGTTGGCACAATGAGAGTATAAGGAAATAAATTACAATATAATAATGACTTCCTGAAGCTCTATTATAGAAGAGTAAAGACATATGTGCTCAGATATGCCCAGAGACATGATTTTTGTAACAACACCAAATTAATATCCCATAATTACTAGGCCTATGGTTTCTTCATTTTCTTTAAGTACTATTGCCATAAAAAGTAACAATTAAATTAGAAGAAAACTTGATTCTGTTTATTAAGTATCAACTCTTTATTTAACTTGAAAGCAAGATTAAACATGACTCAAAATTCCAGGTAAAGCTAAAAGTCAAACAAAAAGAAAACTATTCATACATTAAGAATATGTTGATAAATTGAGGCTATCTTATTATGTTAGAATATCCTAGAACCTTGTTGATAATTGTATATCACTGTGGCTTGTAGTAAAAGTAGATAACAGACACCACAAGATTTTTTTTAATGTATTTTTCTTCTTGCACCCTGCAAGTAGGCTAAGAAATGGGAAAATGATCCTAAAGTAACAACAAACATTAACAGAGAACAAAATATATTGTAGCCTAATTTATTCAGGTTGGTCATTTTCTCCAAGCTGTGTTCCACTTTGCGCATTCTGTTTTAATGCACTCCTGAAAGTATTGACATTGTCAATTCTCCCTGTCAGCTGACAGGACCATCAAAGTTGAATTTGAACTGCCAGGTGAATTTACCTCTTATTCATTAGTGAGACAAAGTTTAAGAATTCATTAAATCTCTCTAAATATAGCATCCCCATTTAAATACAGAAAAGAAAGTAACCAAAATCATTTACCTGGAACCACAGTTAGGCTATCAGGAACATGTTTTAGAAATGTCACTAAACACTTATAACACCATGTGGAGTTATTTACACCATTTCACAAGGAAGGAAGAAACCAAGGCACAGAGGATTCAAAGTTCCATTTGCCTCGAGTAACAGATGAGCAAAACCACAGTTTTGGCAAGATCTCTGCCCTATATCATAATAAAAACTAAACTAGCACAATTAAAATGTGCCAGGCAAACGTCTAAGAACTCTTAGTAAATTAACCCAATGAGTACTCAAAAAAGAATTTTTATACAGGTGAAGCATTAAAAACACAAAGAAGTTAAACAATTTGTCCAAGGTCCCACAGTTATTAAGTGGCAGAACTTGGATGAAGTTTGGCCCCAGAATCTCCACTGACAAACAGTGTTATATTTATTACCTCTCAACATACTGTGTTAGGGATGTTATGAAGATCATACAAAGCATTATATGTGAAAATATCCTTGAAGTACAGCATGCTATATGTACATAAATTATTATTGCAATTCATAACGAGAGGATCAAATATCAGAAGATACTAAAGGGGATTATAATAAGTACCATTCAGAATATTATGATGAAAATCAATCTCAGTGGCTCTTTGTCTTTGAAAAATAATGCTACACAGTAGATGCAGTCCAGACATGCTGTACATCTGAGTAAAGATGTGCAGTAGTTTCCCATGGGATTTAGCATAATTTCTAGACATTTACACTAACCTACCAATCTCTACCTAAATTGGTACCGGCTACCCTGCCAATCTTACCCCTTAATATCTTCCCCTGGCCCACAGTTTTAAAAGCATTGGGGCATTAGGACTGGCATATATACACAACCATGTGTAAAATAGATGGCTAGTGGGAACACGCTATAAAGCACAGGGAGCTCAGCTCGATGCTCTGTGATGACCTACATGGGCACGATGGGGGGAGTGGGAGGGAGGTCCAAGGGGGAGTGGATATATGTATACATATAGCTGCTTCACTTCGTTGTACAGCAGAAACTAACACAACATTGGAATGCAATTATACGCCAATAAAAAAAATTATTTTTAAAAAAGAATAAGGTCTTTTTGCTAGTCTTTAAAAATATAAGCTTAATCTGCCTTAACAATTCCTTCTGCCCATAAGGCAATTTCCACTGATCTCCTCGTGGGCGGCACTTTCTTATATTTGAATCACTTCCCCAGAGGTTCTTACTTGACCTCTTAAAGTAGGCACGCGGTCAAACCCTAGTCTATTGCCTTGTTTTTATATGCTGCAGAGCAATAATTTATATTTCATGGTTTTTAAAAATGTTTTTGATAGCTAAAGACTTTCACACCCGATTAAAAGCAGTCTACATTTGAGTACAAGCCTTGTCTCTCTTCATGGACTGGCATATGGTAGGTATTTAGCAAATGTGGATGAATAAATGAAAAAATGAATGAATCATAATTAAATAACTAAATGAATATAAATTTCTGAGTATAGAAAGCATTGTTATACTAAGACCAAGATCATGGGTTAGAGTGCTATGAAAACCAATTAGCATTAGCAGAGTTTCACTGTTGAAAAGTAATTCATCAACATGAAAATTCATTATATTAGTCAAAATAAAATCAAGGTACAGGTATAGATAGATAAACTCATATTCACACCATTTATTGGGAATATAAGACATTATTTATAAGACAGTATTAACAGTGGCAAAAAAATGAAAGATGTTATATATAGCATTCTATGAATGCAAAATAAATATCATTTATTTAAAATTGTAAAAAAGAACAAACATGGAATTCAGTAAAGTTATTTTGTGTTTAAATATCCACAAAGAATCCCTTTGGAGTAATATACTATCATCTTTGAAAATAAAGCAAATTATTGTAAATATATTTACCCAAGTTTCTATTGTTCTTTTTATTTTTTCCAAAATTATTTTGATTTTAATTCTCAGTACTTACTTCAAGACCATTTCACCTATAAAAGTTTTACAGTTAGCTTTGCTTTATACACGTTCATTTATATTCACATGAAACACCTTTCTCTCAAGACTTATTTTCTGTTATTTGCCTTTGTCACTGTTGATGTATGAAATAAGCCACTTAACTGGAAGAAGTGTTTAAATTGAATAAGGATGACATTGACAATGAGGTGAAGCTTACATGAATATATGTTTAAAGTAAAATGACTTTTCCTAAGATTTACAATAAAACCTTTTATGTTAAGACAGCTGAGGTCAATATGCTTGAGATCAAAGTTAGATTGTAGGATTTATGGTTAATCTTATACTCTATATTTTAGCAGTAAATTATGACCCTGATATACCATTTCTGTCTAGAATTTCAACCATGGCTGACATGTATATAATTTTTAGCTTAATTTATTATAATAAAAAATGGATTCTTCCAAATCAATGTTTACAACCTATCTTTTCTTCATATTCCTTTATTTTTCTTTTCAAGGGTAGTGGACAGAAAAGGCTAAAAAATTTTTACAAGGCTACTACTCTTGTTCTGAAGTTTTCCAATAAGGAAAGATCACATTTTTAGAAATGAAACTCAGCATTTATAATGACTGCCCGAATTTAAAAAGGTATCTCTTGAAACTAATTAATTGAAGTAGAACTCGAAAATATGCACATTAGGGGACATAAATTCTATAGGATATTTTCTAAAGAATAGGATTCCATGAGCAAATAAACTTTGTAAATACAGTTTTGTGTCTTACCTTGGAGAGTAAGTCACACTAATCAGTATACTAAGTTTTGAGAAATTCAGTTGTAATGGTATCTGACTATCTCATACATAATCTGTTTAATTCCATTTTTACAAACTCTCTTTATTACAGGTGTCCTTCATGCAACAACCAGTAATTTTAGGAGAATATACTTTGGCAAAAAATCACGTTGATTTTTTTTCTAAATTAATTTATGCTTATTTATGTTAAAGTGCTTTTGCATTAAGTTTCTTTTATGTCTGTATTTACTAGAATATATTCTTCCCCTGGTCATTCTAGATAACTGTACATATGTGTGTATTCATTAGAATTCTTGTGCCTCTCTCAGGTAAGATTTTTACCAGCATGAATGTGAACACACACACAATGTGCACATATGTTATAGAAATAAACAAAATCTGATTTCTGTGATGGCAAGTCAAAATTAGCCTGTGTTTTCACGGTCCATCTTTGAATGATCCCTAGACTTTTGTTGACAAGAACAGTGAGCAGAGAACTCACCACCCTGCCTCTTACTTTGGATAAGAATAGGAAAGAAAGTTAAGTTTCCTGGAGAAAGGACAATGATTCTATTAATTATAAGGAAACGGAGATAGATTTACATAATTTGGGAGCATGGACATATTAGAAGGGTCATGATTTGGGACAGTATAAAGTAGCAGCATCAGGAGATAAAGCATAGCTGTGAATATTCTACATATAGAAGAATGGGATGGGTGAGATAATGTTGGAGATAGAAGCTTATGCTCAAACCAACTGATACGTTTCAAGTGGAGAGAAGTGAGAATTGGAATAAGAGTCAGAGGGATGAACACTTGGAGAAAGAAAAGTGAGGGAGATCAGGAGTAATGAACATTGCTCCTTGTGAAATGCAGATGGACTCAGAAGAAACGGTGAGAGTCACTGTGACAAAGATACATTAAGTTGCTTAAAATGTTATCAAAATATCTTCCCACCCCATCCCCAAACACACACAATCCAGAACAAACCTGCACTCTAAAGTAAATATTTTTATTATTTACATTAAATAATAAAAAATTATTGAATGAATAACCATTCTTTTTAAAAAATGTCAATTGGCCAGGTTCAGAAAAATAAGAATAATCAATGTAGACTGTAAATATAAAAATAGACTTGAAGAAGATTTTTACCTTTGCTGACTGTCTACTAATTATAGGATTTTCCTTGAGTTATATGAATAATTATTAATTTTGCATTTACTTTATTAGGATAAATAAAAACCCAGTAAGCCAAAATGAACGTTATACATGTCTTATGTGATAACCAGTATAAATGCTTTTAAATCAGAAGTGAAGGAGTAAATACTCACTAGTAGGATTATTATGGGAAACAAACAAGACTATGAATTTACTGATTATAAGATAGCATATTGTATAAAGCTAACAAATCGGGCTTCCCTGGTGGCGCAGTGGTTGAGAGTCCGCGCTCTTATGTCAATTGGCCAGGTTCAGAAAAATAAGAATAATCAATGTAGACTGTAAATATAAAAATAGACTTGAAGAAGATTTTTACCTTTGCTGACTGTCTACTAATTATAGGATTTTCCTTGAGTTATATGAATAATTATTAATTTTGCATTTACTTTATTAGGATAAATAAAAACCCAGTAAGCCAAAATGAACGTTATACATGTCTTATGTGATAACCAGTATAAATGTTTTTAAATCAGGAGTGAAGAAGTAAATACTCACTAGTAGGATTATTATGAGAAACAAACAAGACTATGAATCTACTGATTATAAGATAGCATATTGTATAAAGCTAACAAATCGGGCTTCCCTGGTGGCGCAGTGGTTGAGAGTCCGCCTGCCGATGCAGCGGACACGGGTTCGAGCCCTGGTCCGGGAGGATCCCACATGCCGCGGGGCAGCTGAGCCCGTGCGCCACAGCTGCTGAGCCCGCCCGCCCTAGAGCCTGTGCTCCACAGTAAGAGAAGCCACCGCAATGAGACGCCTGCACACCGCAGCCAAGAGTGGTCCCCGCTCGCCGCAACTAGAGAGAGCCCTTGTACAGCGGCGAAGACCCAATGCAGCCAAAAATAAATAAATAAAATAAATAAAATGTTTTTTTTAAAAAAAAGCTAACAAATCATTGAATCTATATGAAACAAATAAACATTAATTCTGCTCTTTGTAGGATCTTCCTTGAGTTGTATGAATAAGTTTTCTATATGCTTTATTTGAGTGAGTGTAAACTAACTCACCCAAAACTCATGTCTCATAAGGTTTTATGAATTCCAAAGATAACTACTTCAAAAGTTTGTCAAAATAAAACACGGTGCAGCTGAGCCCGTGCGCCACAGCTGCTGAGCCCGCCCGCCCTAGAGCCTGTGCTCCACAGTAAGAGAAGCCACCGCAATGAGACGCCTGCACACCGCAGCCAAGAGTGGTCCCCGCTCGCCGCAACTAGAGAGAGCCCTTGTACAGCGGCGAAGACCCAATGCAGCCAAAAATAAATAAATAAAATAAATAAAATGTTTTTTTTAAAAAAAAGCTAACAAATCATTGAATCTATATGAAACAAATAAACATTAATTCTGCTCTTTGTAGGATCTTCCTTGAGTTGTATGAATAAGTTTTCTATATGCTTTATTTGAGTGAGTATAAACTAAGTCACCCAAAACTCATGTCTCATAAGGTTTTATGAATTCCAAGGATAACTACTTCAAAAGTTTGTTAAAATAAAACACGGAAATGTCACTGGTAGAATGTTATATGAAACAAACATCACCATGAGTAGCCATGTCTCCTCCCAAATATAAAATCATATTTTATAGCATCACTTTACCTTACTAAACATTTCACTTTGACATTCATTTATTTAATGACTATTTCTATTTGTGGAGTTCTTAAACTTCCCCTCTTAGTTATTCATAATATATCATCATATACTATTTGACTTTGATAGAATTCAATAAATGTATCTAATTTTAGCTGTTAATAATTCCTGCTTGAATGAAATTCTTTTAAATTGTTTCCATCTTCTATTAAAAAGTTATCAATATTGAAGAAATGAATTTCCATAAATATATGCTGAATTTTCTTTCATATAAAAACATAATTGATCATATAAACTTAGAAGGTCAGTCAAAGCAGATTGGACTAGCTAAATGCATCATGGTATTTCTCCATGGAAGAAAGGGATTCTGTGCCAATAATTACATATGAAAATATTTAAATATTTTTATATTTTTTCCTTCTAAATCTTTCTCATTAATTCATTCCTAACATTCTTAATTTCTTATCAAAGTGCTACGAATGTTTAACACAATGCCTGTGTCTTACTAGCTTTGGGTTCCTTTTATTCGTATGCAGAACAAAATTATTAATATTAGTTCAAGTCAACTTGCACTGTTAGGACACTGATGTTGAACAAAACATATGGCATTGAAAAAGCTGATGCCTAAATCTGAGTATTTAAAATATGTCCTTTAGAGAGTTGCTAATATAAATACTATCTATCTCATAGTGTCTTTGTAATAAGGAAGCAGAATAAGTCTTAGATTTGTCTTTGAATGGTCATTCATATGCACTTATTTCGATAGTTTACAAATCTAATTTTCCCTACTTGTTACTTTTGCTAAATTAAATCCCCCTAAGATAAGTAATGACATAAAAGTAGAGCTAGTACAATAATATCACTCCCCAGGGAATGTCTACAGGAGACCACCTTTGTCACCTCAATCACAAACAAAGGTTGCTCTTATTTCACCTTCATTGTTGTTTGTTTTTTGCCCGATGTTTTCCTCAGTCTAGCTCATGTCACTTTGGTGTGCAATGAGGTAAGGGATGCATCTCTGATAATGTTATGACAATGTTGTTTAGTTTACGGGATTTATAAAGCTAGAGTTCTAAATATGACCTAGAATGTTTTGGTATTTCTTATTTGTTCAATAGTAGACCTTAAAAGTAAATTTTAGATAGAAAGTGTTTGTGTACAGACACATACACAACTGTGGTACAAAAGAACTGTAAGCAGTTTTGCAACAAAAGTTAAAACAAAGTTTTGGAGAGTATCAAGGAGAAGCCATTGATTTATTCTGACTGAAGACAAGGGAAAATTCATCCAAAAAACGTTAAAATTTAGCTAGCTTCAGAAGATGAGTAAGATTTTGACAGATGAAAATGGGTGGAAAAGCCTACTAGATATTCTGATATTTTAAAAAATTGACAGTGCAACATTTTTGGCAGCTTCTCTTTATTAGCTTTTTTTTACCCCGAGCTCTAGGCAGACATTTAGCAATTAATCTTCTGGAGCTACAGTGAAATAGGCAAGTGTGATGGGAAGCATGAAAAGCTCAGTGCAAGTATAAAAGATAAAAAAGACAGAAGTGACAAGTCTAAGATCATAAAAGCACTCACTCATCAGAGATTAGAATTCCTGAATTTTAGCCTTCACTATGTAGCCTTTAGTCCAATAGTAGATATCACTGGCATTCTTCCATTTACTTGCCATGATGATGTGTCAGGAAAAAAGAAAACTCTAAGATTTTGGTCCTTTACCAACTATACTACAGTCTAGAAATAATCTGTTTCTCTAAGAGAGCGGTATAATAATTATTTCAATGTTCAATGGAAAAAGATGACTTCTTAAAATGTACTTACAGATCCACTTGCTTTCTGAAGAATGAATTCATCTTGGCTCAGATTTGCATCAATGTTACTGATATATTTTATCACCATTGTCATCATCATTTTCATTTTATTCTCCACATCATGAATCCCACCCATTCACTTACTTTCATGACAATATGTCAGTTTAAATTTTGTCACATTTTCTGTTGGTATCAATGGACATTCAGAATATACATAGATTGTTTAAATCTATCTTCAGAAAAAAAACTATTCCTTCAATATAGCAGATTTTCTTCCTGTCCTTAATAATTAGGAGGTGTGTAGGCTAATAATTAAGAGATTTCCCAGGAACTAAATGTATTCTTGATAAAAGTCAAAATATCAGGCATTTGTTAAAACCAGCACAATATACTCTAGAATTCATTAAACCATAAAATTATATATATACAAAGCATGGAATGGTTTTTACTTGCCTTTACTAAAGGATCAAAATGCTATACACATTTTGAAATAAGAACTTGAAAGAGAGCTCCAGTTTTGAAAACTGGAAGAAAATGACACAGTATGGAGAGTAAGTAAAAGATAGTGTTTCACATTCAGGCTGCATAGATATTATATGTATGCATATATTTGTAATAACTTGGAATAAAGGACACAACTACTCTGTAAGTTATAATAAGTAATTATTATTTTTCATTATCTTCATACCTAACAAATCCTATTATAAGTCCAGGTCAAGAAGCTGAACTTCACTAAAGAGTACAAATATGATTCATAAATTGTAACAAATATGATTCATAAATTTTAAACGAACTAAAAAATATGATTCATAAAGCTTAAATAGGAGCATAAGAAGTAGATCAGAAGAGATATAGGAGGGGTTTCAGAGTCACAGAAAACTTTAGTCAAGGAAGTAAACAAAGTTATGGTGGAAGGTCATGGGCTAAATCCTGGAATCGTTGATATAAAATAAGAAAGTGTCTTTACTGACCATGAGTCAAAATGGACTGTCCTAGCTCCCATATTCAGACCCAAGTATAGAAAGCAGAAAGTAAATGTCAAATGGGTAGTACTGATTGTTAGAATGGAGAGTTGAAGGATAGTATACTAGTTAGTGTAAGTAAAACATGCTAATCTAGTAAATTCAGAGAGAAGTGCACTAACCAACAAATGAGACAAAAAAAATCTTCAGAATGGTTTCTTACTTGCTAACAGAAGAGTGAAGTGAGTTGAGATCACTATTTAAGTTTGATTAGGTGCAGTAAGAATCCACTTGATATTGGTGTGTGCACAGTTCATCCTGGTAGTCACAAATCTTATTTTGATAATTTAAAAATTTTTAAAAAGTTCACATTTAAAGGACATATAAAGACTCCCATTTTGAGGCAGACTGGTAGAATATTACAGAATGTATTTTTGCCATGGACAAAGAATGAGATAATGGAGGGGGGCAGTGGGAGGGAAGAATCTTGATCTTTTATAAGCTGTAAAATTGGTCTCTATGATCTGAAATTTTCTGGGAATTGTATAATGTTTAGCTCTCTTTGACTATGTATGTGGTTTGCTGCTTAATAAACTAAATATTTATAGTTCCACATTATATCACTTTTCATATCTGATTCCATTACTTCATGGAAGAAAATTTAGAGGGAATAGAGTGATTGAGTTAAAAATAAGTATTATAATACCTACAGAAAATAGTAACATATAGCATTTATCTTTGTTTAGGACAATACTTACCTTTATTTAGTCATTGATATTCAGTTGGAAGATGGGTGGAGGTTACACTGTACATACAAAAAACATATGAGAAGATTTCTACAATATAAACATCTAATATTTTCTGCCACATTAAAATAATTTCTCTTAAATGTATGTCTGTTGTATTGGTGAACATATCACTATAAAACTTAGTGTTTTAAAATAATCCATTTATTTGCATGGTACAAGTAGAAATTATTATTATTAAAAGCAGAGCTCAGTGATTGCATTAATTAGCATTTAGAGCTTCCAGAGAGGGAGCTAAAGAAGGAAATACTGAAAAGAAGAAAGCCATATGGACATGATTACAAAAATATATATACAAACTACACAAAATCATTAGCTGGTACTTAAACTCCAATTCTCCAAGGAACTCCCATAAAAACCATAGCTATAAGGCTGAAAGACAGGATAAAATTTTTCAGTAGCCACTTAGGACTAAGAAGACAGATTTTGGAGTTTAATCCTGCTAAGTAAGAGGGACTTCAGAAGTATTTTGTGCTTTATATTCAAACCCCAGAAAGGCTAGGTCTTAAGATTAGGACTACATTCTAGAACCTAAGGGGTTTGTCCAAGATATAACATCAAAATAGAAATAGACTCACTTTAACAAACACTAAAATCAAAACTCCACAAAACTCAACATAATCACCAATAGTTTAACTGCCTTCTAGATCAAAATTTAAAAACCTTTAAAAAAGATAAACACCAGAGTCTATAAATATATCATCTACAATGTCCAGTATGCAATAAAAAATAATAAAAGACATATTAAAAAAAAAAGAAAAAATACAGGAAAATGTGATATTGAGTCAAGAGAGAAACCCATCAATAGAAACAGACCAATTTTGGAATTATCAGATAAAGGATATAAACAATCATTGATATGTTAATGAATCTTCAGAAAACTATGGGACTACTGGGTAAAGAGATTTGGACTATCAGAAGAGATGTTAAAACTCTAAAATATAGAAATGGAAGATATAGAATGAAAAATAAAACATCTCAAATAATGAATAAGCATTATTGTATCAGAGGAAATCTGTAAGAGTATAGGTGATTCAAAAAACATAACAATTTGGTCTTAAAAGACGATTATAAAATTATGTATGCCACGACTGTAGAGTGCACCTGGTTTCAAATACACAAGTAATATAAAAATTAACTAAATTCTGGGCATAAAGTAGCTCTTAAAACAAGCTAAACTAAAACTATATTTTTTTGCCACAATGCAATCATTTAGACAGCAAAAATGTTATGTAAATAACCCATAATTTAAGACAAAATTAAAAGAGAAATTTAAAACTTTTGATGAATCATACAACTGGTGGGATGTATCTTAAAGTGTTTTAAGTGAAATTTTCAACCCAAACTGAAAATATTGGAGAAAGGGAAATACTTTTTTAAAAAATCAATAGCTAAATATTCATCTCAATATTACAGTTCCCCACTGCACTAGATATTCCTCTCCTATTATTTATCTATTGCTACATAACAATGTTACCACAAACAGTAGTTTAAAATAATGCACATTTATTACCTCACAGTTTCTTCAATTCTGGACTCTGGACTCAGCAGGATGCTCTGTTGCAGGATCCACAGGCTGCAGTCAAGGTGTTGGCTCAGGCTGCAGTCTCATCTCAGTTGGGGAAGGATCTGCTTCCAAACTCACATGGTTGTTAAGACTCAGTTGCATGCAACCTGTTGAACTGAGGACCTCAGTTTCTTGCTAGCTTTTAGCCATAGGCCACCCTGAATTCCCAGCTGACTGTTGGCTAGAGGACAGTTCTCAGTTCTTTGCCACACAGACCTTCCCAACATGTCCACCTGTTTTATCTAAAACAACAAGGGAGAGAGTCTTCTAACAAGGTGTACTTGAGTGTTATGCAACATAACCACCCTGCCCACACTCAAGGAGGTGAGAATACCCACGGTTATGAGTACTGAGAGGCAGGAATAAGCAGGATCCATTTCAGAATCTGCTCACCACACTTTGTTGGTCTCTCTGGATCCACTTGCCATTTTTCTTCACCCAATTAAATGCTGTATAGCTTATGGTTAGTTATGGCCATGGGAAGCATAAGAGTAGACAACTGGAAGACAGGAAAAACATGATGTTGGAGTATGCATTCCACTGGTTCCCTCCCTCCCCAGGGATGGTAGGTCAAGGGATGTTCTGTGCTACTAAAACTTAGAGCTTAGGCTTGTGGGCTCTCACTTACAGGATCAACATTTATCCAAATTCTGGGAATTGTATTGATACTTATCTCTTCACAACTTGAAGTTGTATTGGATCTTAGCTGTTGTTAGTCCATAGTGATGCAGCATCTCTTGTAGGGTTCCCTAAACTGAACCCAGTCTATTGGAAATAATCTCTTCTTTAAACTCTTCTCAACTACCCTGGGTGAGCATGCCATCAGTTTTCTGAGAGACTCTGACCAGTAAAACCACGTGGGAAGATAATCTAGAAAATCATATAGCTTCAGTGGATAAGAAAAATCATTTAATAATGTTCAACATCCAAAATTAACAATTTTAAAGAGAAATTTTTTTAAACTAAGAATATAGGGACACTAATATAATGTGATAAAGGATATCCTTCAAAATACCAAGCAAACATCATGTCAAATGGTGAACTATTCAAAATGTTCCTTAAAGATCGAGAATGATTCAAGGATGTTTCCTACCCTGTTATTCAATATTAAATAAGAGGCATGTAAGGCAAGAACCATTGATTGGGAACATTTCTTATTAAAAATTGATATAACAGAAATCAGGATTGTGTATTTAAAAATCCAAAATTATCTACCAAAAATTGTCAGCATTTATAAGATAGTTTAGCAAGTTTGATAAATTAAAAACCAAGGGCTTCCCTGGTGGCACAGTGGTTGAGAGTCCGCCTGCTGATGCAAGGGACACGGGTTCGTGCCCCGGTCCAGGAGGATCCCACATGCCGCGGAGCGGCTGGGCCTGTGAGCCATGGCCGCTGAGCCTGCGCATCTGGAGCCTGTGCTCTGCAACGGGAGAGGCCACAACAGTGAGAGGCCCACATACCGCAAAAAAATAAAAAATACACAATAATAATTTGAAGTTCTATAACCCAATTAAAAACTCTGAGACTATGAAATTTATCAGCCTTAAGATAGAAAATCTATGGACTTAGTGTAATTATAATACAAATCCCAGTTATGTGTGTATTTATAGGTGTGTGTGTAACAAGGAGAGACAGAAAGTGAGAGACAGAGAGAACAGGAATATGACATGAAAAGCTAACCTTACTGGAAACACAGAGGACCATGAATAGCCAAGGAAATTTTGAAGAAGAATGCCAAGGTATGAGAAGTTGTTCTGCCATATATTAGTATTTATTATAAGTCTGGAGAAATTAAGACAGTGTTGTAGTAGATAGATACACGGGCAAAAAAACAGGTATCTAAATATAGCAGAAGCAGACACACAGATACATGGACACTTGATTTAGGACAAAAGAATTCAAAGAAAACTAGAGATATATTATTTTCCACAAAAGGTCTGAGTCAGCTGGATATCATATGGAGGAAGATGAATTTAGCCTCACACACATGATATATGGAATATGCTCAGTATAAAATGCAGTTATATTTTAATATAAAAGGTGAAATATTAAAGTTTATAGAAGATAAAATAAAATATGATTATCACTTTGGAATAGGCAAAGACTGAAAAACAAAACATTGGCCATAAATGAAAGACCACATTAAATTTAAAATGTCCTCAAAGTTTTTAAAAGGTTCCCCAAAGTCATCATTATGAAGGCAGAATTGCAAGTGTTAAAATGAGAACAGTTGTCTGCAACACACATAACTAACAAAAAGTTCATATCTAAAATATAGTTTAATATTGGGCATGCTAATAAGTAAAAGAAAGATAACACAAAAGAAAAGTGGTCAAGAAAAGTAAACAGACTTGAAAATATAGCTAATTCAAAATAGCAAATACATCTAACCAAAAGCAATTCCTCTCACTAATAATTAAGGAAACACACATTAAAAACCGCAGTGGCGTACAGATGCACTCACTAGAATGGCTAAAATAAAAATGACAGTCAACATCAAGTGTTGGTGTGGATATTGCACAAGAGCTCCATACTCTGCAGATGAGAGGGCAAGTAGGTATAATCATTTTGGAAAAAACAAAACAACATTGGCCGTATCTACTAAAGCCAAACATGCATATCTTATGTCCCATCACTCCTATGTATAACTCAACAGAAGTGCACATATTTGTTCAACAAAAAACACATACAAGAATGTTCAAGCATCACAAATTGTAACAGCTAAAATTGGAAATGACTTGGTTGTTCATCTGGTGTTCAGTAGAATGGCTATATAGTGGGATATTTATTCAATAGGACATTATTCCAATCACACTTTATGGTTACAAAATATGAAAATGTGCACAAGGAGACATACTAACAAGTTCAGAGCATCATTTCCACCATAGCACCAACAAGAATGAAACAAGATATCCATAAAAATAAAATGGAAAATGTGCAGTATACATATACCATAAGATATTATATAGCCACAATTATGAATGAATCAAAGCTACAGGAAACAACCTGGATGAACTGTAAAAGCCTATGGTTGAGTAAAAAAATTAAATACTATATGTTTCCACTTGTAAAATTCTATAATAGTTCAAATGGAATCCTATTGTAAAGTATAGAGAAAAACAAAGTGGTTTCTATAGAAGTCAAACAGTTCTTGTGAAAAATACTAAGGAATATAACCCCAAAACTTAATACACGATCACAGAAAAAAACCCCACAAACTTTGACTAATGCTTAAATAACAGCATCTGTATCAATAATACTACAGACAATGGTAAGGTTTCTAGCAGGTAGAGTTCTAGTTGAAAGAGAATCCCGGCACAGAGTAATAACTAACATTCTCGAATGCTTTAGAATGAACCAGGTTACAGGTTCATTACTGAAAAATTTGTTTAACTTGTTAGTAGTAGTTCAAGAGGGTTTAAATTATTGCACTTCTCACCTTAAATATTGAGCTTTCATGGTCTCTTAATTTGAAATCTGAAGTCCTTTGACTGTAACGGCTAACCGGGACAAGACTTTTCAATTCCCTAGGAATTCTGGCCTTTTTTGGTTTAAAATGGAGATATTCCACTAAATGACCACAGCATAAATTTTAGTTTTAAAATTCTATTTCTATAACAAATGCATCATATATTTAATTTTCTTTTTTTGAAATTAATATGGCATATTTGCTCAGTGACAAGTCAAGTTAGATGAAATTTATAATTGTCAAAAATGATAGCTTGAGAAAGTGATTTTATATTTTTATTAAATAACTTAAAATAATAAACTATGATGATTCACCAGGAAGCTTCTTTTCCTATTCTAAGGAGTTTTTAAGGGAAGATAATGCTTGAAGAGGATTTCTGAAATCTAAGAGGATGCAAAAAAAGAATGAAAATCAAATATATAGTGATTTTTAAACATCATTCAGAACCTAGGACTCATATGCAGTGCCTGCAGTAAGACTGATTGGGAACATTACTCTTCATTTAAAGGTCACTCTGTATATGCAGCTTCATGCAAATCTTTGCTCCACTCTTAGTTTTACCTCTCCAGAAGCAAATGACTCCATCTTCTTCTTTGCCAATTAGAGAGGGAAAGAGAGAGAGAGAGAGTTAGCTCCTGCTTTATTTTTGGAATATGTCATTTTATGCCAGTTGCTTCTGGAGATTTGTACCACAAACATCTGAAATTTAATTAGAATGTTCATCCTTTAGATCATATCACTGTGATTTGCCCCCTTGTTCATTTTAGATGCTATGTATCTGACACATGAAAAGGAAAAATTCATTTCAGTAGTGCAAATACAATTCTGTTGCCTTTTAGAGGTATGGAATAAGAGACACCAGGGGCATAATTGGCTGAACAAATACTTCACTTTAGAGGGTAAGCAGTCAGACTATTGGAAGTGAAGTGTCGCCTCACCAGACTCTAAATTTTCTTACAGTTAGCTGGTGATTACAGCATATGTAGTCCCGATTCATTACAACATGGCAGTCTTAGGGAAATTGTTGTTCAGGTTCATATCTCTCAGTGACTTGAACGTAATTGTTAGAAAAGAAAATAACAACTCAAAAACGTCTTTGAATAATTAAAAGACATCTTAATAATTCACATCACAGAAGCAACCTGTTTTATGCTCAAGACTCCTTGATATCTGTTTAATGAATACTTTAAGTCTCTGTAGTCTTGTGAAGTCTGATCACAATTGAAGCCGTAGAGCTATGGAAAAAACTGTCATTGTTAAACTCGACCCAGTGTAAATATTCATGTGATGTAATCTGTGCCCAGATTACCTACCTGCCCCTCACAACCTCAGTAATCACCTACCTAGATAAAGGCTCTTACCTTCATAGCTGAATGAAAAATTGAGGAGAGCCAACTAGAAGAAAATGGGCTATTTATAGTTCGTTGGGCTACAAGGAAGCCAGACAAAAGAGAATGACTCCCAAGGCTATTGAGATTGACTTTTACGAAGTAGCCATAGAAGCAAAACACTGAGATGACTTGTTATCAGGGTCAGAAACTACTGAAAATGTTTAGAAGGGTTATACTTCTGAAATGGCAATGAGAAACCTTGTTCTAAATAGATACACCAAAGCTACCCCATCTCTTTTTCTTGCGGGGGTGGGGATTACATGTCATATTAAGTGGAATATCTTGGACTACTCTGGTTATTTGATTTATGAGACTATTGTGTGCTGGAATATTTGGGAGAATTTCAAAGAATATATGGATGATATATGGGTAAAACAAATAAAGGAATTCTCCCCTCCTAACTTATGAACATTAGAGTGAACATTCATCATTGTGGGCATCTGCAGATAAATTTCTGAATCATAGACCTTCTGCTGTCTTAGGAGACCTGTTGCCAGGAAAAATTGCGAATTTTGTTTCCATTAGAGTAAAATTCTAAGAATCCTAGGAATTTTTAGTATTATTAGGTTTGAGAAATACAAATATATGAAGATATACCTGTTAGCTTGTTCTCTTACACTTGAAGAAAACAGTATTAGTACTAAAAGCAAAGAAGGTACCAACTGAGGGTCAGCACAATGTTTTAGGTGCTTGGCAGAATGACACTCACAGCCCGTTTCTGAAAAAATGTTAATAAAATTAAATATTAGCTTCTGGAATTGCAAAATGATGCAAATTTTCATATTTTTATTTTCAGTCTTCTAAGCTTTAAATTGCACAATTAGAATATAAACATACAGATAAATATTCACTATGACTAGTGTTATATTTTTTGTAAAGGCATTATGCTTATACTATTACTATGACTATATTCTGTACTGTGAGAAGCATTAGAGATCCAAGTCCTCAAAAAATGTAGCAATTTCTTTTACCAGAATTAACCAGTATACCACAAAAAGCAACTATGTCATTAAAGAAAGACTTCCAACATAAATTTTTAGGGGAAAAGATTTTTCGTTATTTGTTTCCCCCAAAATCTAATAAGGAAGGTCTAGGCTATTGCAGGGTTCAGTATATGGTGACCTATATGATAAACATGACAAGACAAGCCTCTTTCTGTCCCCAGCAACATCCTTATCTCATGATACTCCAGCACTGGCACTGGCAGCACCTACCATTTGATCAGAAATTCCCATCCCAAGTGTTGTTTGGGTGGCTTAATAAGGTTGGAGAACAAAGACTGCAATGTCATAGTCAAAAATATCTATGTTATAGGCTGAAGAAGAAAAGTTTTAGTTATCAATCTTTTTCATTCCTTTTCCAGTGGAAAAATTCATTAGATTACTCTATTTTCACTTTCAAAGATCAACACAGAGAGACTCCAAGAAGATGGGACCTTAAATTTTTTACTTCTCAGGATAGGTGGTAAAAGTGATACCATTTTCATTACATGCTTTTGACTAATATTTTAAATAATAAAATAGTCTACTTCTTTCTCAGCTTTATTGAGCTATAATTGACAAATAAAATTATAATATATTTAAAGTATACAAAGTGTATTTGATATACATATATATATAGTGAAGGATCTCCACCAATGAGTTAACACATCCGTCACCTTACATATATATCTCCCCCCGCTTTTTGTTTTTTTGGTGAGAACGCAAGTTCTACTCTCTTAGCAAATTTCAGTTATATAATATGTTATTACCACCTGTAGCCACCATGTTATACATTAGATCCTCAAACGTTATTCACCTTATAACTGAAAGTTTGTACCCTTTTTATTAGCTTCTCCCTGTTTCCCCCACACCTCAGCATCTTGCAAACACCATTCTACTGTTTCTATAACTTTGGCTTTTTCAGAATCCATGTATAAGTAATATCATACACTATTTGTGGTTCTCTGTCTCACTGTCCACTTAGCATAATATCCTTAAGGTTCATCCATACCTTGACTATTGTGAATAATGATGCAATAAACATGAAAGTACAAATATCTCTTTGAGGTAATGATTTTGTTTTCTTTGGATATATACCCAGAAGTGGTATAGTTTGATCATATGGTAGTTTTATTTTTAATTTCTTGGGGTACCTTTATACTGTATCCATAGTAACTTTACCATTCATTCCCACTAACAGTGTACAAGGGTTCTCTTTTCTGCACATCCTCACCAGCATTTGCTAATAGATATCCTAAAAGGTGTGAGGTGATATTTCATTTTGGTTTTGATTTGCATTTCCCTGATGATTAGTGATGTTGAACATTTTTTCATGTACCTCATGGCTATTCATATATCTTCTTTGGAAAATTATCTATTCAAGTCCTCTGCCCATTTATAAATTAGGTTATTTGTTATTTTGTTATTAACTGGTTTGAGTTCCTTGTATATATTGGATATTAACGCCTCATCAGATACTTGGTTTTCAAATATTATCTCTCGTTCTATACATTACCTTTTCATTTTGTTGACAGTGTTCTTTGTTGTGCAGAAACTTTTGAGCTTGACATAATCCGACTTGTTTATTTCTGCTTTGTTACTTTTGCTTTTGATGTCTAATCCAAAAATTCATTGCCAAGACTGATGTTAAAGAAATTACCCACTCTCTGTTCTTTTAGGAGTTTTATGTTTTTAGGTTTTACATTCAAGTCTTTAATCCATTTTGAATTGATTTTTGTGTGTGGTGTATGATAGGGGTCTAGTTTCATTGCTTTGCATGTGGATATCCTGTTTATCCAACACTATTTATTGAAGACACTATCCTTTCCCTATCGTATATTTTGTCTCCTTTGTCAAAAATTGTCAATCTCATTTTTTATTCCCCAAAACATAACCTTGGAACAGATGTAGAATGGGGGTTCGAGCATGGAGCATTCTCTATATTTCCAATAGTTGAATCATGGAATAAACTAATAGTTCACTTAAGTTTCCAGCTCTTCCCTTTGGGTCTGATCTTTGCCTTATGATATATACAGCCATTACCTACGTCATCTTAGAAATAACCAAAGAAATTAAAACGTGTGCCCAGAGCATGCATATTGAAACCCAATCACATTGACATTTTGCTCTTCCTCAGCCTTCTTCTGTCACCTGCTGTGTTAACCTTTTCCTCACAGTCCACCAGTGACCCTTGAGTCAAAGCCTTTTTAGGGTAAAGTAGTCATAAATATTGGGGAATCTACATCTAGCACAGCATTTATACATAACGATAGCACAATACAATAAAAGCAACATAATTCAACAATAGCAAACATAGCATAATACACCTAATCTTGTAGAAACCAATGAGAAATGAGGATACATCTAAAGAGACAACCAATGTTTAAGACCATTACATATATCTTCATATTGTCATACCAATTATTTGCATCCCCTCTTGATCTATAACTATTCAAACTTTATAATAAAGTTTTTCAAACCCTTTTATATAGTAACACTCTTGTTCAATATTGTGAACTAAATTTCCCAGAAACTTACTAGAACCCATCTACAAATTATCCATATCCAACCCAGATTCTCCCTAAACACTTGGTGATATTATAATACAAAAGAAGACAGTTCCACAATGAGAAGGTCCCACAATGATAAAAACCTGAATAGTTTTTAAAAAGTACCTTGTAGCTCCAAAGTAAAAAAGAAGTGGAATTATAAATGAAAATAACAAACAGCTCACGGACAGGTACTTCAGGGACATGTATCCAGGTATGAGGCTCTTGATGTGCAGTGCCAGCCCTCTTGCCAAAATTAATACCAACACCAGCCCACCATACACACACACAGCCTCTCGCTGTGTATTAGATTTTTATTTGCATTAAATACACTTTAATATGTTTCTAGAAGGTTAGAGATCTAGTTCAATCAGCTGCTTTTTCTCCTTATGCCAACTAAGTTAATTTACAACAAAGTAAGCAAGATTCATGGGATGGAAAGAAAGGGAATAACTTTAAAAGCAAGAAATACTCTGCAGTTTTAGGGCAAACTTGAAAACTCTTGCAATGGAATGTTTAAGGTAATAGAAAGTTTCAAGTGTCCTGGAGACCTGGGGATGAGAAACAGTTTTAAGAGAGCAGAAAAAGACATATGCTAAGTTATCAATAACAAATTTATCTAGTTTGAAATTATACCTGGGATAAACTCGATAGCTCAAAAAGTAGTGGAAAATCTTTTTTAATCATCCATGTGCGATGTGGAGTAAGATTCCAAAAATGTGTTTGGATTATTCATAACATATTTAGTAACTTTGGTTAAATAAGTACTTAAGGACTTTCTGGAACCAAGTCACCATGCATTGTATTGACTTTCTGTGTTCCTGGTTCCTTCAAAATGCTCACTGGATGAAATTCTGGAACACCAGTTATTCATAAGCTGGGAAAATCTTGTTTTGTGTCCCTAATAATTTTACTATTATCCATTGTTCAAGAGGTCAACCAAGGCAGAGACTGCTAAAATTCCTAGCACTTCAGCTCTAACCAATGTCTTCACGCCAATTTCAGATTTTATATATTTAATAATCATGTATATGTCACTTACTATGTGCCAAACTTTATGAATATTAAGTTATTAAATATGTAAATGTAATCCTTTCAGGAAAGCACTGTTATAGAACACAGTATTGGTATTAGGAAAATGAAATTCAAAGAACAAAGAAACGGTAGTAAGAAGTAAAGCTAATGTTCAAATTATTTCAATATGTTAATAATATAAAAAGT
This sequence comes from Neophocaena asiaeorientalis asiaeorientalis, assembly GCF_003031525.2. Classification (NCBI taxonomy): domain Eukaryota; kingdom Metazoa; phylum Chordata; class Mammalia; order Artiodactyla; family Phocoenidae; genus Neophocaena; species Neophocaena asiaeorientalis. The sequence continues at coordinate 5,563,809 of NW_020172817.1, read as the reverse complement.
CATATAAATTAATGTAGTCCTTTAAACTCATTAAAAGTTATTTATAAATTTCAGAAGAAATATGGGAACACTAGCCATGTGTCAATTATAGGGCTGACACATATTATAACAGATTTATTTTTAAATACCCAGTCTTATTAAAGAAGAGGTTTCCATAAGCACTGCTAAAATGTAAATGAATAATTAGGTATACTGTTATATAATAAATACGTAGAGGTGCTATGTTATATTTCCTTAACCATTATTTTTATTTTGATTAATTTCTATGTCTATTTTCTAAGATTCAAAGAAATTTAGGTTTCAAAGGGCCCTAGTACTAAGAGAGTCATATTTAGTTATCTACTAGGCATTTTGAGCTATGAGGAAATATTGTGATATGGGTCCTCCTCTCAAGGGATTTACAATTTCTTTGGGGAGGTATAGATCCTGGAATAATTTAAAAAAAAAAAAAAGAAACAAAGAAACAGAGCACAGCAGTATTTTTTTGAAGTATAACCTTCAGATCACCTATACAGGATCACCTGTGGTACTTACTAAAAATGTGGTCTTCTGGACTATATCCTGAGTCCATCTAAATAAAGTTCCTGATCCTCATGTGAACTATGTATTGAAAATCAGCATAAAATAGACTAATAAAGATGTAAGAGAGATATTGCATAAAATGAGAGGTCATCCTGGGGAAGAGATTAAAGAATGTTGCATAAGCAAGTATTCAATTTGATTGAATACAGAGCATATGATTCTTTCCTAACAAGAATACATAGCATTTGCATAAGGAGCATTGTCTTTCCATTTGTAAAGACTAAAATACAGAAATATGAATTTCCTGACTATTAGAACCAGCATGTTTGGATATAAAGACTGGAGATTAAAGTCAGTGTGTTCTGGGACATAGATAATGCTCAATAAATATTCGTTGGTTGAATAAATTAACAAGACCTTAAGTGGAGGACTGAGGAGCTCAAAGATGTTCTCTGAAATAAACAGTAGCAATCAATGTCATTTATTTCAAATACCTCCTATAAAAACACTTGAATTTTTCTTTCCCTTGATGCTCAGAACAACTTTCAGTATGAAAAGTCTCGTAAATAACAAAATAGAAAATTCAGGTTCAGAAAGATTAAAGTAACTTGCTTGACTTCCTGTAGCTACTCAGTGAACCCAGATGTTCTTCCCTCCATTGGTTATTGCCTCTTCACATCATAAAAAAAATCCCGGCAGTGGGACAACACCCTGTGCAAAATAAGTTTAATGCTGTAGTAGTCCACACTCTCTATCTGGTTCTTTGTGAATCTTCTTTTCTAAGTGAAATTGCTCATGTTCCTTTAGAATGCATATTGTTCTATAGGAATTATTTTCTACTATTTTCTGGGGGAAAAGGTCTAGTTATTTCAATAAAGGCTATATTTATTTTGTTACATATATATAGCAAATACTATTTGGTGTTTTTTGTAAGTTTATACTGTACACTTCAAGTCTCTACTTATAAACACGACATTGTATTTTTAAAAGTGAAAAACTTCTTTTATCTTTCCAAAGATCAGCCCATTGATCCTAATCCTGCATTAAACAGCAAACCATAATTATTTTCATGATTGGTTTGCTCAGAAGCCTAGAAATAACTCTGGGGTGAGGATAGTTAATGAGTACAACACATTAACCTATATTTAATGCTTCTTTTCAGAAATGAGATTGTGATTTCAGTTTAGATTACAATCACCAGGTCTGCACATCACTGAATCATCATCCATATAATCTACACTGATAGCCTCAATGGTATTACAATAACAACAATTCTAAACTGAGACCTAAGAGTCAGAAATAAAGTCAAAAATTCTCAAGTCTCAAAACTGTGCAATTTTAAGAAATGAGGGGGTTTAAAGATTATTGTCAAGCTGTAACTCTGTAATTTAATTAGTCTGCATTGTGTTGGTTCTCAAAGTTTGTCCCATCATTTTTCCATGATTCTCAAAATTTTCTCCAAGTTAGCTATTGATGAGAGTCCAGTAGTTCTTATTACAAAGTAGAAGGAAGGAAGGAAGGAAGGAAGGAAGGAAGGAAGGGAAGGAGGGAGGGAGGGAGAAATACTAATGTATTTTTTACAATATTCAAGAGGCTGAATCATCTGGACAATTAATTTAATAGCCCCTTACTATCAATTCCTCTCTACAACTTAGATGGGTCATAAAGAATTCACATCTCAAAAAATAAACAGAATTAGATTTTGAAGAAACTAATTCCTCAAAACACAGTAAAAGATGATGTTTCTAATTACTGAAATATCTTACAGATTGTCATCTACTTTTTCTGTAAATGTATATGGAATTAAATTTGGAAATATAGCTAAATTACCTGAAAGATGTTACCTCATGTTTCAAGGGCAAGGAAATATGCGCATATTGTTTTATCTCTTGGTTTTCATCATGACACACACAAAAAATCAAACTACCTCAAGGTTTCATGATATTGATTAATTTGGAGTATATCATATATAAAAGTATGTTCTAAGAATGTAGTGATTTCCTGAATAATAAAAATAATAAACAAAACTTAAGACATACACACAAATTTAAAGTCAAACATCTGTAATATTTTAGTGAGAGTATGGCTTCAAATCTTCATTTCAGTTTTCATGTGTAGATAACATACAAATTGAATTTCTTCTGAGTCATGATTGTATATGTGAATAAGTATTCAGGCATTTGTATGCAAAATCTGTACCCATAACCAGGAAATAGGGTAGAAATTGAGGTATTTCAGTAATCAAATGAAGTATTACATACAAATGATTTCCTTAGATTATGTGACTAAGGTATATCAAAACACTTAATAATCTATAAAAATAATATTTTAATAATAGTGAAAATGGAAAGATATAAATTGTTGAAAGCAGAGAAATGGTGAGATTTGCTTACAGACTAAACATTTAATTTATACTGACAGAAATCTGTTTAAAATATTTTATATTCTTTGTCTATTAAATTGAATAATATGCAAACATTACAATCTATGACAATATTTCAAATGCCGAATTACAGGATTATGTTTATTTCATACACCTTAATAATCTATATGAGTATGAGACCTGTTCAAATAAGAACAAACTAATCTATGTATTGTCAGTGCCTAGAAAGAAAAGAGGCCTCAACCAACATTTGCTGACAAGGATGTTTAGAATAGAACCCCAAGATGAGATAAACTCAGACTGACCCTTGGCTATATCAAGCAGAACACGTAGTTCATCATTACTGCCTTTCCTACCTTCATTTTTTTTTTTTATTGTGGAAAGATGTATGTAACAGAAAATTTACCATTGTATATATTTTTAAGTATAAAATTCAGTGGCAGTGATGATATTCACAGTATTGTGCCACCATCATCACTATTTCCAGAATTTTTATCGCCTAAACAGAAAGTTTGTACTCACTAGGCAATAACTCTCCATTTCCTGTACTCCTAGCCCCTGATAACCTCTAATCTAATTTCTATCTCTTTTAGGTTCCTGGATCCAATTTCAAATATGGGGAGGAGTTTCCAAACATATAACAAGCAATTCTCTGGACACCAGCTGGGCATCCTACAATTCAACTCAATTCTCTTGCTGCCTTCAGGCTCCACAGGCGAAGGGTTCAGTCCCTCAAGACTGTCCATCCCCACCACTTCAGATGCCAGTGTTACCTGTGCCTCTGACTGACTGGCTCCAGATCAGAGGTTCTAACAGCCTGCTCTTTGGGTTTCAGACTCCAGTTGCCAGTCCAGGTTGTCACCTGTACTAACCAACAAGCTATAAATCAAAAGTTCCCATAACCTCTCCCTTGGGTTTGATTAATGTGCTAGAGCACCTTACAGAACTCAGAGACACATTTTACTTACTGGATTACTAGTTTGTTATAAAAGAATATAACACAGGAACAGCCAACTGGAAGAGATACATAGGGCAAGGGAAGTGGGAAGGGGCATGGAAATTCTGTGGCCTCTCCAGAGGCTCCGTTTTCCCCAAATCTTCACCTGTTCAGCAACTTGGAAGCTCTCCGAACTCTGTCCTTTGGGTTTTTATGGAGGCTTCATTACATAGGCATAATTGATTAAATCATTAGCCATTGGCTCTGGATCCAAACTCCAGCCTGTCTCCCCTCTTGGGAGGTAAGGAGTGTGGGACTGAAAGTTCCAACCCTCTAATCCCAGGGTTGACTCCTCTGGCAATCAGTTTCCATCTTTAAGTGAGGTCCAAAAGTCACCTCATTAGCATAACAAAAGACACCTCTGCTGCTCTCCACATGTAGGAAATTCCAAGGGTTTTTTGGAGTTCTGTGCCCTAATGGAAGACCAAATATGTATTTCTTATTAGAAATCACAATCATACAATGAATTCACTATTCTAGATATTTCATATAAGTAGAAAATATATACTTTAAAATTTTCTATTTCCCTTCCTTCAGCCACTTAGGTCCACATTTGATAATAGTCCATAAAATCTCCTCATGTATAGTGCCCATCCCATCCCATTGCCCAAAGCTCCAGATCAAGTAATCATTTAACTCACATATTTGCCACAAGAAAATCTGTCTTCACCCAAGTTTTGTGGAGGACAGACTGGGCATTCGCTTAAACTAGTGTCCACTGAATTGAAAAGAAAATTAAATGTATTGTTTCTTCCAAAATTTTTAATTTGTTCAAAAAAGAAAAAACAACTTGTATAGATCCTTCTAGATGTGCCTCAATTCAAGAAATAAATTACTTTCTGTTTTGTTTTGTTGGTTGGTCTAGTCAGTGGCTTAATGGCCCCATTCCCACTGAGTTTCTGCCCTTTTAGGTATAAACATTGTTCTTATTGGAAGGGCTTATCATCAGGAACAGCAGTGATCTTATTAGCTATGTCATCTCCCACTTCAGTGAATATTGTCCTGTTTTCTCTAAAGCTTCATCTTAACATCCTATCAACTAGAACCTAAAGTTAATGGTCTATGTCTCATTCTTTTTATATAGTGACCAATGATGCATAAACTAGAAGAAAAAAAAAAGATCTTCCTTTTCAACAAGGGAAACGTTTCAGCTTCTTCATCTTGTTTGCCAGATTTCCAACAATACATTTCCTTGACAATCATTATTCCTGGACTTTTTTGCACATAGTCTTCAAATACCTACCTACCACTTTAATTAGTGGTTTCTGTTCACACTACAAAAATTCAGAATGCAGGTGTTGACTTCATGCAGTTAATTAATACTAGCTATGATTTGGGGAAAGCAAAATATTTTGAAACACAAGCTTAGGAGGTAAATATGTACTGGTAAACAGTGAAACTAATATGGCACTCTTGTATAGCTGCCATAAAGCAGTTAATTTCTGTGGAAATTATTTCAATCTGTTTAAGTTTCAAGATTTCAAATACTCTTACTACATTACCTGAAGACAGAATAAAGCCTTGCCTCATGATTACTAAATCTTTAAGTATTACCAATGAATCTTGTCCTTTGATATTATCTTTAAAGATTTGTATTCATCCATAATACAACATGAAGAAAAGAAAATGTCATCTTAACAATTTTGCACTTTTTTTCCTCTATGCATATAGCCCTGAATTGGATTCAGCTACCTGAAGATTATTGAATTATTTTCTCAGGGATAAAAAGCATTTTCTCAGGATATATTACTATTGAGATATAATAAAAATATCTGGATACTGTAACTACAATCTAAATTATATATATATATGTCTATATATATTAATGTTTTGTATCCTAATGTATATTAATATATTAGATATAGTATTAATATTATAATTATTACCAATATAATAACATTATTAATATTATTTTTAACAATATATATGTTTAAATTAGTGAAATTCCAAAGTTTTTGAAGGAAATTTTTACAAATATTGGCTCTATAAGATGAAATGTCAGATCTGAGCTCACCTTTGTCAATTAAGTTTAATTCTGTCATATATGTTACTTTATTTGCCTATGTATAGAAAATTATCATGGTCTAGTTGAGATATAAAATAAAATATCTAATATTATAACAGCTAGGTAAAGGAAAATGTATACTGTTTTCTGTAAAACTTAGTGGAAAAGGCTTTTCTTTTTTTTAGCTGCTAAAGTTTTCTATTTCTTTTATTATTTTTTTACATCTTTATTGGAGTATGATTGCTTTACAATGGTGTGTTAGTTTCTGCTTTATAACAAAGTGAATCAGTTATACATATACATATGTTCCCATATCTCTTCCCTCTTGAGTCTCCCTCCCTCCCACCCTCCCTATCCCACCCCTCTAGGTGGTCACAAAGCACCGAGTTGATCTCCCTGTGCTATGCGGCTGCTTCCCACTAGCTATCTATTTTATGTTTGGTAGTGTATACATGTCCATGCCACTCTCTCACTTGGTCCATGGCTCACGGGCCCAGCCGCTCCGCGGCACGTGGGATCTTCCCGGACCGGGACACGAACCCGTGTACCCTGCATCGGCAGGCAGACTCTCAACCACTGCGCCACCAGGGAAGCCCGAGGAAGTGATTTTTGAAACTGGACTTAAATCCCCCAACAAATGTTACATGCATGTGTACTATTACATATGTTGCTTAACTGGTCTCATATGTGACTTGTAGAAAACAGAGTCTGTGTCTTACTCACCTTTGCATTACTTATGCCAGCTTCCATGCTCCAAAAATATTGCTAAATTGAAATCCCCATACGACTGCAGCTATCTGCACACTTGTTTCCAAATATTATAGAAAGACTATATTCTTTAAGAAAGGGTAGAAGAACAAGAAGTCATTAAAATTTCAGTGGCCTGTAAGAGACCTTCGACATCATGAAGCCCAGGCTCTTCATTAGAGAGATGAGAAAATTTGACCAGAAGTCAAACTGCAGGTCAGAATCTCTAGTTAGTGAAATCTTACACCAAATGCTTGCACTGAGACTACAACCCAAGTTTGTTAACTCCTTCATCAATGCAGCTCAAACTAACACTGGGGATCAGGAGAACTTTTAATACCCATGTATACAGGATATCACCTTATAACATTTATAATAGTAGCCTTCTCTCTACTGTTGAAAATGCCTAATAAAGGGATAAATATCCAACCACTTGCCTTGCTGTGCTGATAGCAAATGACACTTTTATTCTCTCTGAGGTTATGATCTTTTCAAAAAGGAGAATCAATGCAAACCTTACTTGCAGAGGAAATGTCATCAAATTATACTTCATCATTTTAAGTTTCATGGATACAGGAAACCAAGTAAAAGCCATGAAATTTCTATTAAAAAAAAAAGAAAAGCTAACTCTAAGCATTATTAAGTTATGAGTCAAGTGACTAGAAATGCAATATTTTTTTCAGCAATTTCAGCAATTGCATCTTGGCAAGGATCCAATTAGGGTTGGCCATGATGATAAATATGTTTTCTTGAAATATCACATCTCTATGATGCAAAGTAGATTTTACTTTAGAGGCAACTTACGTCTCTAAAACTATTTACTTCATTTTAGCGCAGGTCATCACCTCTCAGACAAAAAAGGAAGCATCTTTCCTATGACTCATTTTGATATAAATATGCCCTGTTTTCAAAACTTGGCAAAATAACTTCTATAGTTTATAAAATAAATGTTTGGTACAAAGCCAATCAAATTAGCACATATCTGAAAGCTTTGAAATATAGTCCACATACACAGTGAAATTTCTATTCAGTTTGTATCTATTTTCTTAAAATAAAAACAACATACAGTCATGCAACACTTAGCAGTCTCTACTGAGAGACTATCTCTCTGGGGACTTATTGGACTATGTCATACTGACAGCATAAAGCCTCTAGTTCCTCAGTATATTTCCAACTCAGTACAATGCTGAAAAATGGTGAGTATTCACAAGTGTTGGATAAATGAATGAATGAAAAGGTCTATGGAGATTCTCTTGATGATGAATAATTTGCAACTACTGTGCTTAAAACAAGGTGCTTAAATAAAAGGCTGATCTCAACTCAGTGGAAAGCCCCTCCCCATTTACAAATAGGGAATGAGCTTCAAGATTTATTTGAAAGAAAAAAATCAAAAAGAAAAATAATATGCATAATATACTATAATTGTATTTAGAGAAAGAAATGGAAGCAGTTATAGTTGACATTTATTCATAAAACATTTAGAATTATTTCTAAGAATTTTTATAAATTTTGAGTTAAAGATTAATTTACAATAATAGTTTTATAAATGGAATAAAAGTGTTACCTGCATGTGTTAAGTGATGGAGAGGAGGGATGTCTGTAGAAACACACAGGGAAGAGTTATTCTACACAGCATTTAAATTACTCAAATTTGAACTTTGTAAGAGAAATGTCTATTCAAATCAATTTTACAAATGAACTCCTCAATTAGGATATATTGAGTTTGATTAAATTTAGGTGTGTTTCTAAGAGGAACACCTTTATAGATAAATTTAAGCTACACTTTATTATTTGGTGACTCTCATGTACTCAGATTACCCCCAAGGCTCTCACCCACTGCTCCCAGACACCATTCATCAATAGGTTTATTTTTTTGTTCTGATAAAAATACTTTCCCTCTGCTAAATTTTACCTAATTGCTTTCTTGTGGATTTCTACCAAAAAGTATCCAGCAGTCATCATATCTTTCTGATAGCTACAGACACATGCCAAGAATCATTGATTTTACTTTCCACGCTGGAATCCTGAAATTTGAGTCGGAGAATTTTGCATTACAGACCACAAAGTAGACCAGAAAATCAGATGGCAGTACCTACAGATTTCATATTTTAGGTAACAGAATTAAGAGTTTTTACAAACTTCACTGAACTGCTGTTTGATAAATTACCTCTTTATGAATCCAAGTAGTACTTTTAACTGAGAAAAAAATTTGTTCAACTTGATTTACCATAATTTCAAAAGATGGCACGATTTAATGCAGGGTTTCAGTTACATCAGGTCTTACAAGATCTCATTTGTGCAACTTCATTGACATTGTAAAGCATTTAGCATCCCTTGGGCCTGGAAGAAAAGAGACTTGAAAATATGCTCTTACATGGACTATAATTTCTTTTTTCTATTTTAAAGAAATTTTATACGGAAAAGATAGACAATACTTATTGCTCACAATTTACTGCTCTTTGAAACAAATGAATTCACTTTATATTGATCCAAACAAAAATTTATTTATTCTTTCTTCTCTGGGACTCCACTCCCCCTAGAAAAAGGAATCACATTTAAATAGATTTTTGAGAAAACAAAACTTTTATATATGTTTTAAAAAAACATTAATTTTAAAATAATCTAATAATATAGAAATGCTACTTATCTGTCTAGATCATCTGATCTAAAACACATTTTTTGACTTCAGGACCACTATATACTTAAAACATATTGAGGTTAAAAACCAAAAAGGACTTTTGTTTATGTGATCATATATGTTATTATCTACCATCTTAGAAATCAAAACTGAGACATTTAAAAACATTTATTCATTAATTCATTTTAAATTACAATAAAATATATTTCATGTCAATGTAAATAATATATCTTTATTAAAAAGTACAATGTTTTACTATAACACTCTCAAAAAAATAAAAAGAAGCAGGGAATCATTTTACAATATTGCACATGTGTTTAATATCTGGCTTAGACAACAGCAGGGTTATCATATCTGCTTGTACATTCCATCTGTTGCCTCCCACTTATATGTACATGGAAAGAGGAGGAGCATTTTAAAAGGATTTTTAGATAATTGTGGATACTCTGTTTTGCTTTTACAACAAAGTTTGACAAGTTGTGGTTTCTTAAAGGTTAACTGCAATGTAGAATCTGAATTTGATCAATGTACTTTTTTTACTCTATTACATTAAAGTTCATTTTCTTGAATTCTGAATGGATCATTTACTCATGTATGATTTTGTAACATCACTTATTGGTCATTTGAGATATACTGGTTCACTGAATTATGCAGATAATCAAAATGTTGACACATTTTATTATATAATATCAAGACATCACATTTGTTAATATCACCAGTGATCTCATCAGAAAAGTATTTGAGACTCAGGAATCTCTCAAGCTCATGATGACAGATACAGGTTCTGGGAAATTCTAATTTTCACTTGAGATGTCCAATATAATCATCAGCAACAAATACTATCTGTTGTGGTCCTTGAAGTGACAATCTCACTTTGTTGATAATTTCAAGAAAATACCTTTCAAATACACAAGTCTGAATAACTGGTATGTCAGTCCTTGTTTAAAATAAAACTTGTGTTCATATCAGTCATTGTTTGAAATAAAAGTATTTTTTCATGAAAAAGCAGCTAGTGTAGCTCACATCTCAAACAGTTGCATAAATACTTCTACTCAAGACAAGCATCATATTTCATTTTGTAGTAAATGTGCTTAGTTTGTACTTCCCAGTTTGTCACACAGAATTTTGAAAAGAGATGTACTCGGAAGTCACCCAAGAGTTACTCTCAAGAATAGTAAAGGAAATAAAAGGAAACTTCTAACTAAAGCAGAGTTATAAAATGGTAAAATGTTTCATAAAGTGAAGTTTCGTTTACATCTCACTTCATTACTTTACGTGGTACTTTTACTTCCTATTTTGTCAAAATAGGTTTCCAAAACCTAGTTCCATACAGGAATATTTAAATTTTGAATTTTTCTCAGAATTGCTCAATCTTCTATCATGTTGATGGAATGAATACTCCATCTCTTAAGGTGATTTGATTCTTCTTTACTTGGACTATAGAATGCACATCTGATTTTGATATTAGCAATTTATCACAAACATTATCATTTAGTCCTCTGGGTCATATTATACATATGTACATTGTCTCTACATATTTTTAAGACTTTCATCGTTGATATTAAATATTGAAAATGAGCAAAAGTTTCTAATTAGCATTACTTTTCTAGCTACCTTCAATTATAGCCAAAATTTACTAAATTTCATCAGTATTCAAAAAATTATTGTGTGGATATCTTCACAATGCTTTCACAATATATTTGATTTGTTGCTTAATAAAATAAATAATAAAATGTATAGAAGTGTATAGATGTGCTCAGATTTATGCTGAGATAAGCTGAGTAAAATAAATGAATACAAATAAATATAAGATCATAATCCACTGGGTTAATTGGGTGGAACATGGGGCAATAGAGGTATTTATTATAACATTGTGAATTGGTTGAAAATATCTGCTTATTTCATACAATGGTCAATGTTTCAGTTCAGAGAAAATTTGTAAGAAAATTGCTAAGTTATGCTCTTGAGTAAAAGGAGAGAGTTGAGGTCAGGTAATGACTTAGAGAAAAGTTTACAGATAAATTTTCCCAGGTAAGAAGTGTAGGTGGAAAGGAGCTAAGATCTGTACAACTCCGATTGTGGACTGAAAGAAATGTCTACTACCATATTAGTGTCAATAGAAACAAAATAAGTGGAAAGTATTTTTTTTAAATGGAATAAAAAAATAATTTGATATTTTTCCTTAAACGACAAATCACACCACGTTAAATACAGAATACATTTCTTTGGAGACATTGCAGCAAGGGCAAACAGCTGCAGAGGTTATTTTAAGCTAATAGTTTTAAATCATTTATTATTTTACTGAATGGTTGGCTGGGGAGTTAATTTAGAATAGTATTTGTCTGTATGTGCAGTGTTGGCGAGAATCCCTGTGGATGAATTTAATATAACAGGGTCTCACTGGGAGGCAAATGACTATTCATTCTCCAGCCAATCAGAACACTTCCAACAGCTTGAGTTCTGCGCAGTGCTTACCAGGAAGAAGAGTAACAGTGGCATAGAATGCTGAACCTTCCTTTTGAAGCGATAATTAGTGATAAAATTCACACTGGAGGAAAAGTAATTAATGATCAGGAATTGTTACTTATAGGCTGCTTCATTTGGAAAGGGGAAACCAGAGCAAGATGCTGGATTTAGGATCTGTTTGCCAAGAGGTAGTCAGCAAATACCCAGCCCACATTTGTCTTGAAAGACTTCTGATCATATGCGCCATTAGCATTCTCTAGTCCTCAGGACTCCCCTTATGTCATGGTAATTACATTTCTTCCTCTGTCTCCAAGGTAGGCTCCTGAGAACTCCAGAAAGTTACCTAAAAGGCAATCATCTCACAAAGTCTATTTAATAAAAACAAACAGCCTAAGGACCAGGAAATATTTTTTTGTAATTCTTATCAAGAAAACATAACTAAGTCTACATTGTACTGGCTTTATTAAATGAAAAGAACATGAACTCAAATTCTAACAAATACAAATAATAATAATATGTAGCATCACATATATTATATATATATATATATATATA
>NW_020172817.1:5442806-5551405 GCF_003031525.2 Neophocaena asiaeorientalis asiaeorientalis | reverse complement strand
ATATATATTTATACTATATTTCTTCCTTGTTAAGGAAAAAATGCACACCTGGGGCATCCTAAGATATTTGTTAAATAGAATTTTTGTTTCAGTACACAACTTCTGTTGCACAATATCTAATTTTGTGCTGCTTAGATCATAAGTGACCAGTAAGAGCATCAAGAAACATAGGTACCATAGAGTCATTTATGTACGTACAATAGTTACAAGTGTGTATATGTGTGTGTAAAATATATTATTGAAATTTTTTTTTTAACTTCACAACTTATGTTCCTTTATGGGTAAGCTAAGTCTTTGACACCAGGCCTGTCTTTTGCCAAAGGCAGACTTCAGCCCCAGAATCTAAAAGAGTACAGGAATCCCATCAATTCTCCTTTAAATACCAGCAAAAATCTAGAAAACTCCCTAAGGACTGAAAGACCTAGCTCCCTCTAAATGCCTTAGGTTACCCCCTTTCTCCAAAATCCTAGATACCATTTTAGGAACAAAAAAAGCAGAGAAAATAATCTTAAAGAGTGAGGCACTAAATCTATAAAAACTAATGATTTACCTAACTGGTCTGATTAAAATACTCTTTTAAGCTTCTAAGTTTATTGGAATGGACTATGTTTACTTATTTTCCCTCTATTACCTATCAGGTAGGTGATGACAAAACAGGTAGACACAGTTTCTTTACACATTCAAGTTGTAGTGCTATCAATTGTGTGATCATAATGTATTTATAAGATAAATAAAACAAGAAGACAGAGATAAAAGGAAGGAAAAGGACAAAGAATAATGAAGTGTGTGGGTTTGGAGGTCTCTCACAATTCCTTTAGCTGACTCTCATCTCATCTCCTACAAATGCCTCTCTGCTTCTGTCCCACAGTTTGTGTTCTAGTGATTATGTTCATCTTCTTGTTACCTTGAAAGCCATCCTCTACTGACCTCAGATTTCCCATTATTTTGTCACCTTTGGGTCTCAACACATTCTAGAAGTTTCTCCCCATTATCGTGTTCTTTTTGGCTTCCTTTCAGCAGCTTGGCTCTTCCCAAGTTCTGTCTCCAGTGTTGGTGGTCATTGATCAGGAAGCCTGTGTTGTGGCTTCAAGTTGATTATATCCCCAAGAAAATAAGTAGCAAGCTTTCTTGAAAGTAATTATGGCAACTTATGAGTCTGAGATCAAAATATGCATATAAAATATGAATTAATATAAATTAATTTTGAGTTACTTTTGATAATGCTGTTTCTCCAAGTGCATTTGACTAGGGAATAGACACTATGGGAAAAGGAACAAAATGCCTTAATTGTCCATGTCCAATGTGCAATTAGGTAATTCCAAAATCCAAAAGTTGAGAGGCCACCATGAGTTTCTTTATTTCTTTTTGTAAGTTCTTTTCAATAATTGGCTAGCAACTTGTATAAGAAAACCTTGCACTCTTCAGTGGCCTTTGACACTACCCTTCACCCAAGACAGAAAATGGCAGATGATCGGCAAAGAGGAGTGTGAAGTAAACCTGGAGAGATGAAAATGACCAGGCTATTATTTTAGTTGGAATTTATTCTAGACAAAAAGGGGATAGTGAAAGTATTTTAGGGGAGAGAAAGATATGATGATTTCATTTAAGAAAGAACACTTGAGAACCAATGAGGAAGAGAAATTGGAGGAATTACCTTTTAGGGGTGGGAGACTAGGAGATTATTTTTAAATTACCTAAAATGATTTAATTTAACAGAAGGTTAAGATCTGAGCCAAGGCAGAAAAAGTGAGGATGAAGAGAAGGCTATCACCATGAAAGATGTCAATGTCTTCTATTTGCATTTAAAGGATTGGACTCAATTTTGTTAGTACTATCCTACATTTCTGCCTGTGCTTCTTTCTGATCATATTGATCATAATAGAAAATACAGGAAAAGAAACGTACTTATCAAAATAATCATGTGGGGTCAGTTCTATAAAATTTGAAATGGACATGGACATATTCTGTATGCAATTAGTCATGTTTGTATAAAACTCGGCTACAAAGTTCAAGTTATAAAATGTCATGTATGAAAAGTCATGGGAATGTAATGTACAGCATGGCGACTACAGGTAATAATAGTGTATTGTGTACTTAAAAGTTGCTAAAAGAGTGGATCTTACAAATTCTCATCATAAGAAAAAAATTTCTATGTATGGTTATGGATGTCAATTAGACTTGTGTTCATTATTTTGCAATATATACAGATACCGAATCATTATGTTGTACATCCAAACCATTATAATGTTACATAGCAATTATAATTCAATACAAATTTTATTTTAAAGACAAACAAACTTGACAGAATGATTTGTGAGCCACCAGAATGCAGTTCACAGTTGAAGTGATTGGAGTTGAGAATATATGAGCAAAGGGTCCAGAAAAAAAAAAAAAAACATTTAAAAATCTGAATTACACTAGTGCTAAGTAGTGATTTGCAAATTACAGTGCATTTTTGATGTGCTAGACACTGGGAGTAACATTAGCCAACACTTAGGGACAAATATCTATGTTTCAGACACTCTTCTAAATACTTTACATATATTTTTCATTTAATCATCATCACATCATGCTTAATTCATAAGTATTATCATTTTCCCTTTTTTAGTTACAAGGAAATTTTAAAATGTTTTAAGTAATTTTTTCTTCCAGTTTTATTGAGCTATAATTTACATACCACACTGCATAAAGTTAAGGTGTACAGCATAATGACTTGACACACATATATATTGCAAAACAATTACCACTATAAGTTTAGATAATGTCCATCACCTCAAATAGTTACAAATTTTTTCCTTGTGTTGAGAATTTTCAGTATCTATTCTTTTAGCAACTTTCAAATATATCATACAGAATTGTTAACTATTGTTAACATTGTTGACTAGTCATCGTGTTTGTATATTATAGCCCCAGTACTTATTTATCTTACAATTAGAAATTTGAGCATCTTTACCCAATTCCCCCTTCCACCACATCCTGTCTCTAGCAACCATAAATTGTGGTCTTTGTTTCTGAGTTTTTTGTTTTTTTTTTTAAGATTCCACATATAAGTGAGACCATACAGTATTTTTCTTTCTCTGTCTGATTTATTTAATTCAGCATAATACCCTCAAGTTCAATCGTGCCATTGTTGGAAATGCCATTGTTGGAAATTTCCTTCAATTTTATGGCTGAATAGTATTCCATTGTGCGTGTGTGTGTTTGTGAGTGTATCACACTTTATTTACCCATTTATCTGTGAATGGACATTTAGAAAATCGAGGGAGAGAGAATTTAGTAAATTATATGAAATGTGATGATGCTAAGAAGTGGTAAAGCAAGCTTTAGACCCAGGCAGTCTAGCATAAGAATCCATGATTTCTGCTAGTATGATTCTTGGCCAAGGATTAGTCTCTCAGTGCTGATAAGATAAGCAGAAGATCCAGAAATAGAGCAATAAAGACATTTTGAGGAGGATGTAGCCAACTGTGCCATGTGCACAGCAAAATGGTAAAAAAGAAAAAAAAGAAAAAATTGGTAGGATTTGGCAATTAGAACACTATTGGTGACCCAGGAGCAGAATATAGCCATTGGGAGAACTTCTGCTGATAAATGTATCAGGGAGGACTGTGCATAAATCACTGCTCTACTTAGGATGCAAGCCTACAGAAAGTCGTGCACTTACATCACTACACGCGTCAAAGGCTGAGGGAGATATGCTATGCTTAGGTGTAAATTGTAGTTTCCCTAGGATTTTCAGTAACATTCTGTGCTGGTTGCTTTGGGATTTGAGCTTTATCTGATTTCCTAATGCAACAGGATGTTGACATTCATAATAGTAAGATTTCAGTTTTGAAATATAAATCAGCATGATTGCATAATGTGTATGCATGTGGGCACATTTGTGGAGTGTTTGTGTATATGTTCATGTGTGTGTATTTGTGTATGTATATATGATGTGTGTGTGTGTGTGTGTGTGTGTGTGTGTGTGTGTTTGGAAAGGGAATTGTAGACCATCTATCTGGAAATCTACCTATGAAATCTTCAGTGAAGAGATTTCACTAGGTTTCTAGGTAGGGAATCAAACTAGTAAATATGTGACTTGACTCAAAGATAGCCAAGCTTTCTGTGTTGAGCATGTTTCTTGTTAAAATTTGACACATGCTTTGTGCTTTCTACAGTACACTAACCATTATCTTCAGCCTGCATGGAGAAGACAAGGGAAGGTTACCTCATTCTGTCCATGCAATTCTGCACTTTAGTCTGGCCAAATTGGTTCTCAGCAGAAACCATTCAACAACACAGCCAAACAGAGCCTCTCTCAAAACTCAAGGCTTGACTTCAAGTACATTAGTGAGCTTGTGATTTCTTTGGTACAATTTCTCTTTATACTATGTTTGATAGTTAATGCTGTGATCCACATTCATGAGCTCTTAACCTTATGCTCCAACAGCAATAGCCTTCTCTTGTTACAGGCATGTGTACAAACTTTCCTAGAAAATAGTTGAACCCACAAGAAGAAGAAGAAAGAATGTTATGGATCTTTCTGCTGAGAGATGGTACAGAGAAGTCTCTTCTACAGTTCCTTTTGGGAAGAGACTATTAATGTTTCCAGATGGAAAAAAAAGAAAAAAGTAGTTGATAAAGAATTCTTCAACCCAAAAAATATTACACGTTACAATGACAATAGGAAATGTCTAGTTCTGAAGTTTGGACTTGGGGAAATATAAATGCTCCCAGAATGACAATTTTAAAACATGATCCAAAAATGAATATAATTCACAACTTAGAGACAGTGGTTAGTATTGAGTGGTAAGGGAAGGGAGGGTGAAGTGCAGGTAGAATATCCTTTCACACCCACATTAAAATTACTTTTCAATTTTCTTCTAATCAACACAAAAGAAAGAATAAAAGTAAAACATTTTCTGCAAGTAGTTGTTGGCATAAATGAAGCCTGTTCTTATGGAAACATCACCTCTGTTCTGAATGTTCATATTAAGTATCAGAAACCCTGCTTTCAACTTGATGAGATTTATGCTTAATTTTCTGCATTGAGAACTCGACATGTTTCTGAACAAAGTTTGATAAAGACCAAGTAAGTTCTTGTGAACTTTGTTTGCAATGCATCATCACATATAAGTTGCTTGCAAATAAGAATTCTGGATTCCTATGTCCCCATTTTCTTCTTTATTTGAATCCTTGATTTCTCAGTGCATTTGCTCCCAAGGTCTCCAAATACTACTGACCATACTAGGTCTTACCCAAATACTGCCTAGTGCCCATGTACTTCATTCAACTATTCCAATGGGAAAAAGTAATGTTTACTTCTTCCTTTATAAGTGGTAACTCAACATTGACCTGTGACAATATTCGCCATCATCTGCCTTTTGTAAACCACTTGCATCCATCAGTAAATCTCTTTGGGATGAATCCTTACTGAACTAGAATATCACAAATACCTGAAATTCTATGTCTACTATGTTTGTCACACATTTCTCATCCCAGGCTTTACAGGTTACATTTATTCATGATTACTGTATTTCTATTAGTACTAATAGAAAAAATATACCATTTCTTAGTGGTTCACTAGAGAAGACCATAAAATGTAGAATGTGAAATGTTGTCATATTCAAATTCTGTCCAAATACAAATCCCCAATGGTTCACATGTCCTGTGATGATTTTATTTGGTGACCCTAACTTAGAGACATTTTGTCTTTTCTCCAAGTGCAGTTTGCATTTATGGTTCCCAGAATAAACTTAATTACATATATTTAAATTCCATAGCTGCTCTCTGTGTAAATTATTTCCCCAGCAGTGCTTAATCTCCTTGTCAGTAGGACCTATATTATTTTTCCTCTGTATCCCATGAAGTGCCTAGAATACTACTCAGTAGTTCCTTGAAAATGTGAATAGATTTGATTTAGTAATGTCAAAAAAGGAAAATTATAAAGAATATTTAACCTCTTCAGCTGTTAGCTTTCTAGACTTGAGTTCTAACTTGTAAATGTAAATTCCTGGAAATCAGAGAATCCATCCTGTTGCCACATCCCCCCTCAGCATCCATCTTAGTGCCCTCGAAGTTAGAATGTAAGCTGCATAAGGGATGCTGACTCTTTCAGTCACCTCTACAGCCTGAGGCATGGAATGGACCCTAGATAAATGCTTGTTGAATGAAGAAAGTGAGTTGTATAAGATAATTTCTGGAATGTCTTTCTAGTCCAAATTCCTTTTTTCTGTGAATCCTTCCTCCCTAACCAAAGGTGAGTCCCATAGGCAGTAATGCCCCTTCCATTTTTTGCCATAACCGATTGGACCTATACACACTTAGTACACAACTTGCCATCCAGATTCCCCTGTATTCTTGCTGAAATGTTCGTTGGACACACTGGAGTACATTACAACAGCAAAGCTTGTGGGTGTAGTGAATTGCAGGGCTGGGACAGCCACGTGCTGCCATGGCTACAGATGGAATAACTCAAGCATAATAGCTCTGGGGAGCAGAGAAATCAGTCTGTGGAGAGAGACAAATGGAGCAAATGCCAAGAGGAGGAGAGTTAAGAGGCAAGGATGGAGAAGATTTGCCCCAGGGCCCTTTTCTGGCTCTGCTTCTGATCCCTTGAGAAGTTGGCTCATTTCTTACCCTGTTTCCATGAGTCTTTCCTAGGAATTAATAAGTTAGCCCTCAGGGTTTCCTATTATTATGTCACCAAAAATAATTTACCAATTTAAAATATTCAACAAAAACTGTGCAATAGAGGTTGAATTGAGAAGATATTGAGGGTATTTTAACAGATAGTTAGGGACCTTGGACCCCAGTTGCAGTTCTACCATAGGCTAAGGGTGTCATCTTTGTTTCTCCATTGGTGAGTTAAGGATGCTGGACCAGATGATATCCATCAATGCTCCTATCCCCTAACTTTTGTGATCCTGCCATGACACCAGTCACTTTGATAAAAAACTATAATGCTCAATTAACCTAGAATTTTCAAATACCCAGATATTTTATCACATGTGAGGGACCTATCTAGATATTTAGAGCATTCTTTAGCTTTCACCTAGATAATTTAAGTTAAATTGGTGCAGTCCCCTTTCAAATTCACTTTTTAGCTCTTCACATTCATACAGCACCAGACTTTATTTCTTTCATTCTGAGATCTTTCCAAATAACATTCATGAAATCAAAATTAAGCTTGAATAGGCTTTTCTAATTCCTGTGAATGGAACACCTGTCTTTTTTTATATTTACAGAAGGCTCTCTCTCATTAAAAATTTAGTATCACAATTTTATGTTCTTTTGTTATGAATATATTAAAGTAGCTCTCCCCAACAAATTTACAAAATTTCCTGGGCATATGTAAATATAGAAGACTCGGTACAGGCCTTGTACCAATCAAAATAGACCCAAGGGACAGAACGTGAAAAGATAGCACATTGCAAAGAATCCAGTAAACTTTATCATTACATCTTAAAAACCCTTTCACACTGGCTTCTATGTAGTTGCAAAATA
This sequence comes from Neophocaena asiaeorientalis asiaeorientalis, assembly GCF_003031525.2. Classification (NCBI taxonomy): domain Eukaryota; kingdom Metazoa; phylum Chordata; class Mammalia; order Artiodactyla; family Phocoenidae; genus Neophocaena; species Neophocaena asiaeorientalis. Next base: position 5,543,917 of record NW_020172817.1, on the reverse strand, counting down.
GTTTTTAGATTAAAGTTGTTACAGTTTGAAAAAAAAAACATGTTTTGAACTCTTAACTCATGCTGTTCTTTTCCTTCTCCCATTGAGCAACTTCAGAATACATCTCCTGACTCAAATCAAATAGTATGCATAAAATCATATTTATGTGACACAGCAACATTAGCTGCCCAAAAATGCTTCAAACAACCTCTCATAGTTTATTTCAAAATACTAATTTTGTGCATGCAGTTATCTATCATATGTTTTTCCAGGAAAACTCATGTTAAAAAGTTGAAAGAATTATCTTCCTGACCCTGAGTTCATCACTAGAACCACAGCATTAGCTCAGGGATCTAATCCATAGCATGCTACCATCCAGCTCTGTGCCTAGACATACACAGTCAGTTAACAAGCCTAGGCAAATCATAAGCCAATTTCTACCTATTGAGAGAACTGGTCTGAGCACCCATCCTGATTTTAGTGCAGCAGAATAAGTTACATGGGTAGCTGACAGGAAGGGTGTGGGAAGAGCCAGCTGACTACCATGTATGAGGAGGAAAACCAAGAGATAATGTTAAAATGAGGATTAAAAGAAATCATAGCAAACATGTACAAAGAACACCAAAATAGTTTAGTTTAACTGAGTTGATATTGCATGAAGTAGGAAATAAATCTGGAAATTCAGACTGGAACCAAATTATAGATGGCATTGATTACTAAGGAAACCAAAACTCAAACTATTCATAAGATACCACTAACGATTCTCAAGCAGAGAACTGACTTAGAGCAATAGAAAGAGAATGACAATATTAACTTCAATTAATATGTCATAATCATCTATATTGGACATGGTACTGCATGGAAAATAAAGACTGAGGCACAGTACCTGCCTTTAAGAGAAAAAAATACACACACATACAAAGTAAAATAATCAATAAAATATACCTATACTCTAAAGCATAAAAGGTTAGCTCCTATAAGAAAGGATCAAAATGCTTTGGTAATCTTATCAGCCTCATACATTCTTTGCCTCTGTATCTTTTTTCTTCTAGTCACTGATTCCATTTGGTTCACTACCAATTCAGAAACAAATATGATTTTAGGTAAAAATTATCAAATTAACCCAATATTTAACCTAATATTCTGAGACTTAGCAAAAATTAATTTTACTACTCATGCTTAATAATAGCTAACATCCATTGAACATACTGTAGATACCAGGCATATTCCTAATCATTTTACAAGACTTATATCATCTAATCTTTCCAAAAACACTGCATGTTAAGTTTAATTTTCAATTTCTGAGGCTGAGAGATATTAAATAATTTGGCCAAGGCTACATAATTTATGCTTTTAGCTTTTAGCCAAGCCATATACTGCATACTATGTAATTTAAAATTTAACCTCAGACCTAAAATCAAGAGCCCTCACATTGTCCATAGTTCCTACCTTTTCACTGAGTTCCCATCTCTCCCTTGGGCTCAGGTTCCTTACACAGGCTCTGTCTTGTCTTTCCTGCTTTAGTCCCTGTAGGATACTGAATCACTGCTCACCAATCTCCAATACCCCACTTCAAGGCACCACTCCCCAAGGGACCACCACGGTGTAGAACTCAGGCATGGTCACGTGACAAGTTTTGGACAATGATATTTGAATGCAAGTAGCAGATACTCATTTGGGGAAGGATCTTGAAAAGCAAGTAACAGTTCTCCATCACCTCTTTTTTTGCAAGATGGTCAATACCTGATAAAGATAGTTCCCACAGCCTGGGTCTGAGAATAAGAATTGATAGAGCAAAAATAAAGCTGACCTGCAATAGACCCTTCTCCAAGAAGAGCCAGATTCAGATGGCTTCTTCTGTTCTAGATGCACTTCTTGCCCTTTATCAGCCCCTGAGGTTTACACTCCCCTCACAGCACTGATTTCCACTACTAGTGTTGCTGTAAGTCATGTTCCACAGGAAAAAGAGCCCAAGACACTGAGATTTGTTTGCTGGCGGTTTGTTGAGAAGCAATCTATGGAAAAGCACCTGTGACAGGTAAAGGAAGCAGGACTGAGCAGTTTGAAGAATTGAATTGTGATGCATTTGCAGTGAAGTCTTCAGGTGATGTATGTGGAGATCTGGATCTGCAAGACCCTTCAGAATTTTCCCAGTTGAAGCAAGATGACTGCAGTTTCATATGTTCCTCCCACCCCTGTATTGACCAGCATTTGAATACAGGATGCTCCCTTGAAAAAGGCAGCTTCTTTGGCCTATTTCTGGACAGGGACTTAACCATGAACAGTCAGAGTTGACACTCCCCAGCTGGGACAATGTTTGTACCATTCTACAGAGGTCTCTTCAGCATACCACAGTACCCACTCTAGCCAGCCATAGTGAGTTCCACCCATCTGAAAATAGCTTCCCCGAGATTCTGGTTGGTTTATATTTCCTAGGAAAACTTACACAAAGAAAGTTGGTGAGTCAACTACAGCCACTACCACTGCAGCTGGTCTTAAGGCCACAATAGGTACTCATCATCTCTCCTCAACTCCCTATGTCCTACTTCCCACTTCCTTCTATAGGGCCTCGAATGGCCTTGGGGACTTATCAAGTGTGGTGAACCAGAGCCTCATCTCCAAGGGCTCTGTGTACCTGTCCACATGTTCTTCTCAGGGTGTAAGCCAGTAACATAGCCCAGGATAAGACTATAAATGTAAACCCTTACCAATCTCATGTAAAGGTAAACTGCTTCTGACCCTCCTTTAGGGAGGTGAAAAGCAAGCATTCACCATATCAATGGTTACATAGCAGGTAACTGCAGCTCTACTAATAGGCTTTATAGTATTGCCATATTTGCCACTGTTAGCACAATGACTTTATTGAATTACATTGGTACATGTCTTCCTCCAGGATCCATCTGGCTTTTTAGTGCCAGCTTGGTAAATTAAATGGAGATATCATGGGAGCCAACATCCCTGCAGCTTTTGTGTCTTTAACACTGACAATACTCTCTGATAGTCCCCCCAAATGCAAAACCACTTGTATTTTATCAACTTACCCAAGAGATTGGTAGTTCAGAGACTCTCCTGATATTTTCTAATTGGATAGCTCTTATCAATAGTCCCAGTGATTCTTCATTCCATTCAGACACACAGGAAAGGAGAAGTGACCACTGGGTAAGTCTGTGAGCCCAGTGGATCCTCTATGAAACAGAACTAGGTCGGGGTTCTATTTATTATCTCTGTTATGTTCCCTCCCTAAACGGGAATCCATGATGAATCTCAGGGTTCCCAAATAAAAAGTTCAAGATGGACTTTTGCTTAATAGTTCTCAAAATATCTGGGTATTCTCCCTTTCCCTAGTGTAAGGTTATATAAGTAAAATCTGTAGGTCACTTTGAGGAAAGACTGGGAGATTCATTACTACATTTTCCTCATTTTGATCCAGATTTTCTTTTGGCCTAAAAGTTCAATATCTGAGAACTATCTTAGGTCCAGAAATTGTGCAAGGAATCATGACTTTTCATTGATGTGCTTGCCCTCTGCTTCCTGATCATCTAGCCATTATTTACTTTGGTTATAGACTGAATATTATCTTTGTGATTTGCCCATACATTGTACTTTTGTTCCTGAGAATATTGTGTTCTATTAAGCACATCCAGAGCTCTTTTGGGTCAAGTCTCCCAGATGCCATTCTTACCTAGCTATTCATTATGAATATCATGTCCTTCTTAAAACTGGTGAATAAGCACTGTGATATGGCCTCTATCATTTCAGTATCCTATCACCTCCATCTCTATCAGGGAGCCCAGCATTTGCTATTATCAGAATGTTTAATCCTATTTGACTGCTATTCCTTATGAAACTTTATTTTCTATCCTTCTTGATCCAGCACTTTCACTATCTGAGTCCAAATCCATTCTCTCTGTTCCTGGTGGAGCATATTGCTTAGGCCTTGCAACAATCTGGCATATAGTCCCTTTCTGTCCTTTATAGGTCCAGCTCTTTCCCAGTTGGGTCAGGAAAGAATGTGGAATTAAATCTTGCTGTGACCTTGCAAGATAGAGGCCTCTGCAATGTGTTGAAGATAGGGAAGAGTGCTAACCTCTCCCAGGGAGGAGAGATATTTCTGCAGAAGTTTCAGGGAAATCTAGGGACTCAAGCCTATGAAGACATCAATCCAGATGTTCTCATTCCGAATATAATGGTCTCATTCCTCCACAATCAAGGTCCTGACTTTGGCGTACCAGATCTACAAATGTCGAAGATTCAACCAACTCTGGAGTTCCGCCACTCTCATCAATAAGACCTAAGCCATATCCCCATCTTTTTATGCCTTCTGACTGCAGGAGTTAAGAGTAAATGGCTCTCTGTCCTCCATGTTTTATCTTATATAGGAGTTATTCACCTTCAGCTTTTGTCTTTAATGCATTGATGATCTTCAGCAATAGCCATCCTATTTCATACAATTACTACTTCCTCCAAGCCCATCATACACCTGCAACCAGCACATTCCCTTCCACTACTATTCCATCCCAATGAGAGTTGAATGTTCATACCACAATCACATGCCATGACACGTCAGTGTTCCATCTTCCCCAAGGAATGAGATTTCCACTGCCAGCCAATCACTGGGTAATCCAGCTTGAAAACCCTATTATAAAATTCATCTTCCTATGCCAATAACTGGCACCAACTGTCTTAATAAGGCCCAGGAAACAGATGCTGAGTCTCTAAAGTTTACATGCAAGTGGTTTATAAAGGAGAAAGCGGTTAGGGTGGTAGGACTGGGCAGATAGATTGAACTGTGAAAAACTTTCAGCAGAGGACTCAACTGGATATTATGGGAAACTGTAGCTGGAAAGGCCCATGCCTTGTTTCAACTGAGGCAAAAATGTCATGACTTTCTGCTGCTATATCAAGTCGTTGGATACAGGCTGCCTTCAGGAAGTGAGCATAACTTGGGCAATGCAGCCTCCTTCAGCTAAGGGCAGCTCCTGGAGAAGAACTGAGCTCTGAGCAGTCAGTAGACAAGACTACCAGCAGCTTTGAGAATGCATTCCTAGTTCCTAAAGAAAACCATGTACTGGGATAACGTCCTCAGCTAACTTCCAGGAAACTTCCTCTAAATTTGGTATTGATTAGTCATTTTGCTAATGGTTAAGCTCATTCAGCCCCTTTAAAACCTCTTATGTATAACTCATATCACTCTTTTGCCCCAGCTGTATTGACAGAATTAAATACAAGTTTTTGATCCCCTCCTGCCCTCTCTTGGCAAAACTGGACAAATAGAATGTCAAGAAAATGCCAAATTTAGTCCCTATGATAGCTCCAATAAAGGACATTAGCTGGTTACAGATTTAAGGGACTTCTATTACTTGAAGTTTTGTGTTTTAAGGACAATCTCATGGTGTTATAAGACTTGAATTTCAAGCTTATTATTCATATCAGACAAGGAAAACATATTTTGGAGGAAAGAACTTACTTCTCAAAAGCAGAAATTAATGACCGCTCATTTAGAAAGCCAGATCACTGTAAAGTTTCCCAATTTGAGTCATTAGATATTTACCTATTGGCCACAATGCACAGGATACTATGGGGATACAGATAGCACATAACAGGACACTAGGTCTTTGCTTTAACAAACTTCATTACACAGAAACAAACTTCATTATATAGAAAAAAAACAGTAATTTATCCATTCAACCTTTGTTGATAAATGCCTAAATGCCAGTCACTGTCTAGGCAATTTAGGTGATACAGAAATAAACAATGTTTGACCCCTGAGTCTAAGTTTGCAATTTAATTGGGATAGCCAGAAAAATATAAAACTAACTACACGAAATGAGACAAGGAAGTAGGTAGTATAGAAAATGTGCAAGCAAAGTATTGGGCAGAGGTGAGAGAACAAAATTCATTTGAACTTTGAAATCTCTGGGGCATATTTCATAGCTCTTATCAGCACCCTTCAGAGAAATTCCTAGATAATAGTTATCATATAGAAGCATACAGAGAACTAGGAATGCAACAGCTAATGAAGCTGATCATACAGACATATGGGTAAGCTGCTCATAAAAGTTGTAATCAATAACAGAAATTGAAGTAAATATGCTTAGAAAAGAATCCATCGGGGAGTAATGGGAAAATAATGCTTCTTCCAAAGAGAAAGGAAGCTATTATCTTTAATATTGGTGCATGTATCTGCTTGTTTTGTTTTTACTGATAAATGTGTGGCAGTTTTCAAATGGGTAAAGATACCAACCATCTGAAATATAGGTCACTGACAGTAGGTGAACCAGAAAATCAACACCTACATCCAAGGAAGTATTGATTTGTTTAACAAAAGGGGGAAAATACAATGCACCCAAAAGTTTAATAGAAAATAAACCTTAGACTGCACCCCAAAGATGGCAATATATGAACTCTGAAACCACAAAGAAAAACTAACACCAGAGAAATTTTAGGCAAGTCAAAGTCTCAGAAATTCATATCCAGAGACTGATAATGAGTGAATTATGTTGGAATTCATTTGCTTATTGGCTAATTGTTACATTCCATCTTCACAAATATTTATTAGCGCAAGAGAGCATAGATTACTCTGCTGACTATAGTATTGTTACAAATAATGAAATGTGAATTTTAAAGGATAAAATAGATATATCTGTGAAAAATATGCATATTCTTAACATCTTTAAAATGGTGCTTTCATGGCTAGATGCCCTTCAAATGACAAATATAGGTGTGTGTTCTTATCTGTTGACATAATAGTATTAATTTTGCCTAGAAAGTCAGTCAACATTTCTTTTTTGTTTGTTTGTTTTCTGAGCCTTTATTTAGTTTCCTTTTACTTAAAAGCTTCAGTCTTGTCTGGCCTGAATAATCAAGACCTCCTTCAAACACTGGGCATATTTTAGTTCTTGGTATAGATGGAGGGCTCATGAGTATCCAACATGTTGCTAATCTAAAACCAGGATTTCATATATGTATTTCTCTTCTGAATCAAAAATATTGGAAAATACAATAAAAAAGGAATAATTTTAAAAGAAGCAGTCATGAAACAAATTGAGTCTGCTTTTGTTTCTTTTGGTCTTCTAACCAAATTTACCCATATCCAATGTTCCTGGTCACATTTTTCTCTCCTAACTTATTAAAACATCCAGAGATTCCATTTTGGTGCAAAACTTGAGAGACAATACCTGAGCAGGCAGCCCAGCTGGAAAATACAACAGAGTACAAACTGTACGTCTCACTGAGAGTACCTCAATTACTCAGAAAACTTTTAAACATATGTATGAGTGTTTATTCAAGGTTAAATGCCAAGGAAGAAGAGAAGTTAGCATGGAAATCATTCATCTCACGTTTGACATTTCTCTAGTAAAAGAGGGTTATCCTTGACTTTATTTATTTATTTATTTTTTAACATCTTTACTGGAGTATAACTGCTTTACAATGGTGTGTTACTTTCTGCTTTATAACAAAGTGAATCAGCTACACATATACATATATCCCCAGATATCCTTGACTTTAGATTTTGTATCTTGATTATAACTTTCATAATGTGACTGTTTAAAAAGTTCTCCAAATTAGCAAGTCTTCTCAAACTAATCCAAAACTTGAATACTGTACTGACTTCATTTGAATGTTCTCATTATAGTCAGTGAATCTCAAATTGGGACCTCACTTCCAATTTGAAGGTAACATAAGTTTTACAATAATTGTAACTGTAATACAAGAGCTGAGTTAAAAAGACAAACAAAATGTAGATCTCATTAAGTTTTAATTGAATTTTTTGTTTATCCTTCCCTATACCCACTCACACTTGCTGAGTTCTGAGGAATGCATTCACTCCAATATAGTCTAATGGGGAAACGAATTTCATGTACACAGTTTTGCTTTAAATATGTATTTTAGAAATCTAAATGTTATGGAAGTTGATTTTCACTGTTCTTTTTCATCAAAAAGAAATAACTCCATTCCAAAGCTGATCTAGACTCTCTAGGAGAAGGGTCTGCTCTACAAAGCCACCTTTTTATGAACAATGCATAAATGTGGTTGTTATTATTAAAAAGTGATAAAAAAAAAGGAATCTAAAATAGTCAAAAAAATAGAGAGTAGAATGGTAGTTGCCAGGGGATGGGGAGAGGGGGAAACAGAGAGCTGTTCAACATGTATAAAGTTTCAGTTATGCAAAACTGAACAGGTTTTAGAGGTCTGCCATAAACCTAATGCCTGTAATTAACAACCCGGTATTTTGCACTTAAGAATTTGTTAAGAGGGTAGATCTCATGTTAAGCATTCTTACCACAAGAAGAAAGGACAGCTATATATATATAATTAATCTTATCATCATATTAAATAATATAATGTATGTATTTTTAAAAAGAGAATGAAAATTATAAAATCCACCAGAGAAAAAAAGACTTATTTCCTGCTGATTATTGGCAGACTTTTTGTTAGCAACAAAGAAAAGTATGTAATATTGTCTTCAAAATTCTGAGGGAAATAGTCTCTTAACCTAGAATTTTGTATGAAAACAAACTGTGATTTAATAGTGAGGGCATAGGGCTTCCCTGGTGGTGCAGTAGTTGAGAATCTGCCTGTTAATGCAGGGGACACAGGTTCGAGCCCTGGTCTGGGAAGATCCCACATGCCGCGGAGCAACTAAGCCTGTGAGCCACAGCTACTGAGCCTGAGCATCTGGAGCCTATGCTCCGCAACAAGAGAGGCCGCGACAGTGAGAGGTCCGCGCATCGCAATGAAGAGTGGCCCCCGCCGCTGCAACTAGAGAAAGCCCTTGCACAGAAACGAGGACCCAACACAGCCAAAAATAAAATAAATAAATAAATTTATTTAAAAAAAATATTAACTACATAGACTATGCATTTCTTGAAAAAGTCCAGGCCAAGAGTTTTACCTATTTTAACAGAAAAAAATGTTTCCCAAAATCTTCTCTATACATCATTGTTGTTTGATAGAGAGAAGAAAAATTTAAAACATACGTAAAGAAAGAAACAGATATAAAAGACTACACAGAACAAGATATCAACAGAAAGAAATCCTGGTCACTGATGGTTTTCAGGCTCTCCGAACCAGCCTGTCATGTGGTCTGGCTTCACTCTCTGCCCCTGTGTTCTATACGGAGATACTCATGTAGCCTGTTTCATGGGTAAATAGAGATAATTCATTGGAGAAAAATTGCTCTGGGTATAGTCAAGCAATGGCACAGTAACTGAAGGAATAAATGAAGATCAAGAGACTTTTGTGAAAGTTAGAAACAAGGTGTTTATGACATGAAAGATCCTGTAGAAAAGGAGAGGCTGACCGTGCAAAAAAAATTCTAATAGCCAAAGGAGCAAAGTCCTTGAAAAAGCCAGAAGGCAAGAGACTTGGTCTTTCAGGGAAGGACTTGCTTCCATAAGAGAAGACACCCAGGCTGAAAAGAGAAGATGGGTGAGAAGGTAGGACATACAGATATATTTTGATCTGACCAAGGGAAGAGGAGAGAACTATTTCCTGGTAGCATCTATATTCAACAAAACATCATATAAGTGATTGGCTGCAATATGGCAGCAGTAGGTGAGATGAATGGGATGTTAGGGGAGACAGAAATAGATATAACCATCATGTTACAAAGTGAATTAGTAAGTTTACTATAAAAACATAGATGGCTTCTGTCCTATCTAAGATAAGGTATTATAAAGACATAGTAATAAAAATCAATACACTTACTATCATTTTCTCTGGAAATTCTTAACTACAGTTGTAAGTATGAAGCAGACAATCAACTGTATTGATCTAGTTTTGTGCAGTGGTAAGGGAAAAACGGGCGAGAAATTGAGGAACATATTCAAAAGCATAACTCTGATGAGCGACTATGGGATCTGAGCTGAATAAGAAGAGGCAGGAAGATTAAAACTCAGACACCTATGGATCAATAGAGTGATGACCCCAATGAGATGAAGCGGTTTGCATGGGGTTGTTAGAAAAAGGAAGGAGAAACAATATTATTGGTGTGGACAGAAAGCAGAGCTACAAGTACATATCTAGGGGCTTCATCTGGCCCTCCTGACTATAAGCTCACTTTGAACTTGTTCTCAGTGCTTTGGACTGTGGTCCAGAATTTGATTCCCAACTTTTCTTTTCAACTTTCCAAATATTTTATTTTTTTACTGAAGTATAGTTGATTTATAATGTGTTAATTACTGTGTACAGCAAAGTGATTCAGTTATACATATATATACATTCCTTTTTCATATTCTTTTCCATTACAATTTATCATAGGCTAATTTTTTAACATCTTTATTGGAGTGTAGCTGCTTTAAAATATTGTGTTAGTTTCTGCTGTATAACAAAGTGAATCAGCTATGCGCATATCTATATCTCCATATCCCCTCCCTCTTGCGTCTCCCTCCCACCGTCCCTATCCCACTCCTCTAGGTGGTCACAAGGGTGATCTCCCAGAGCAGTGCTATGCAGCTGCTTCCCTATCATAGGATATTGAATATAGTTCTCTGTGCTATACAGTAAGACCTTATGGTTTATCCATTCTATATATAAAATCTTACATCTGCTAAACCCAATCTCCCACTCCATCCCTTCCCAAACCCCTCCCCCTTGGCAACCACCAGTCTGTTCTCTATGTCTGTGATTCTGTTTCTGTTTCATGGATAGATGCATTTGTGTCATATTTTAGATTCTGTATATAAGCGATATCATACAAGATTTGTCTTTCTCTGTCTGACTTACTTCACTTAGTATGATAATCTCTAGTTGTATCCATGTTGCTGCAAATGGCATTATTTCATTCTTTTTTACTGGCTGAGTAATATTCCCTTGTATATATGTACCACATCTTCTTTATCCATTCCTCTGTTGATGGATGTTTAGGTTGTTTCCATGTTTTGGCTATTGTGAATAGTGTTGCTATGAACATAAGGGCACATGTATCTTTTCGAATTATAGTTTTGTCTGGATATATGCCCAGGAGTGGGATTGCTGGATCATATGGTAATTCTATTTTTAGTTCTCTGAGGAACTTCCACACTGCTTTGATTCCCAACTTTTAATTAGTTTTCTATTTGGGAGTGCTAAGCCTTCCCTATACACATGCATACAGAACTCACTCAAATTAGTTCTGAAAGGAATAGATTTAATAAGAGATACTGAGAACCCACAGAGCTGATGGATGGCTGAGAAAAATGTTCTAGGCAGACAAACATACTGCCATGCTACAAAACCCAAAATGATGCCACCGTCAGTCAGCTGCCACCACCACTCCGAACACCTGGTCCAGCACATTGGATGTATCCCACACTACTTCCTGTTTCCTCAGGTAATCACACTTGATTTGTGGAAAATAAGCTGCCTGTTTGCCCTCTACAGACCTGGAAAGCTAAAAAGTGTACTACTTTGTGATTCCATGTTGGGATTGACAATGCATGGGGAAACTACCAAAATGCGAGAAGGATGTGCTAGTCTTTGGATGGACTCAAGAGGGACCGATGGGAACGACCTGGGTTACCTCCTCTAATACTAAAATTTCTTATTTTCTATGTTGTTTAAAGACTTTGATCTATAAATAATTGTATAATTATATATACAGTACAGAAGAGTGTTCAATAGAAGTTTTTTGTGGTGAAGTTACAAGAAGAAAGGAGAGACTAATATATGTTATTTTGAACTTCCATCCACTCTGACTAGGTATGCAGATTATTTTTTAAAACTCATTACTTTGCCAGAAAACTTCTAGAAACTAGTTTCCTACTGTCAATTGCCTAGTTATTTCATAATTTCAGTAGTTTAAAATATTTCAGTTTGAAATGTGTAGAAGTGCCATGGCATGCTCACTATGACACAGTCACTAGACTTCCGAAAGAATGATACCAATTCCTCATGCTAACCTGGAAAAAATAATTTCATATTCTAAAGCCAGGCCACCAAGTGAAAAAGGGGTCTGAAGTCTTTAAATTTTACACATTTCTTTTTCCATACTTAACCAAATACCTGAGGGGAATGTGTATTTTTAGCCTAAATTTACACCATCATTATTTCAATTCTGGATCACAGCATCACTGTATAACTGTTAATATACTACCAAAGAGAAGTTGGAAAAACATTTCTGGTAAAACATTTCTTTACAGAAGATGGAGAAACCCTATAATTTTCAGTGAGATGATTACATAAAGTCCTACCTATAATTTTAGTTAATTGTAGTTTTTAACTTCATTTTCTCAACCAGAATTCCCTTTCATTTTCTTCACCCTTGTCTCAAAAGGAAGATATTGAAACTATCTTCAGCAAAATGTTCATGGATATTTACATAGTAACTATTCTCTATTTATGTCAGATTACAGTATTTTCAAACTATTAGCAGAGAAGTTAAAACTCATTCTAGCAAATATTTTCCATAGTTACAGGTATAGACAGGACCTCTTTTTTAAACATAGACCATAAAAGTATGTCATGGGCTACATATAAGTAAAATTAATAAGGAGAATATATAATAATAAAAATAATATGCTATATGGCAACAAATACAAATATAACCTTACATTATTATTATTACATTAATTACATAATTACATTATTATTACAATAATAATGGACTTATGCATTAAAATTCCACTAGGAAACTTTTTATTGCTGTTGCTACATAGATGGTGTGTGAGAGTTAAGAACGTGGATTCTGGAGCAATATTTCCTGAGTTCAGATCCAGCTCTGGCGATACTATGTGAATATCCCCAAGATCTATACTTTCTCGAACCTCTGCCTCCTCTTGTGTAAAGGATAACACTAGTACTACCTGATAGGACAGGTGCTTAAATTAAAAAGTACAGGTTAAGGGTATAAATCAGTGGTTGGCGATTGTAGTGAGCTGTGAGTTCCCTATAAGGTTAGCTTTTTAAATTAAAAGCCTATATTATAGAAATATTATTGATTGTCTAGATGAAATGAATCAGTGATTCACAGATTTTTCCAATTATGTCTTCTAGTCCAAATAAAGATGAAACTATATCTTCAATCTATATTCAGTTAAAAACCTGAATATTCTATTCATACTACTCAAAAAGTCTGAGATTTTGCCGAAGTTTAATTAATCATCTGGTTCAGGAGTGGTACACTTTTTCTGCAGCCAGCCAACTAGGTAATACTTTAGTCTTTGTAGGCCATATACTTTCTGTCCCAACTTCTGAACTCTGTTATTGTAGCATGAAAGCATCCATGGACAACACAAACAAATAGGCATAGCTGTAATCACATGAAATTTTATTAACAAAAACACACAGCAAGCCAGATTTGTCCCAAGGGTGTAGTTTGCTGACCCCTGCTCTAGATATTTGATAAAATGAACACAGAGTTCTCAAATAGTTTAACCCTATTTAAACTTTCCTGAGGGAAATAAACTTGATTGAGCTACTTGAGTATCATGGTTCCACAATCTGTGAGTATATGTATCCAAACCCTGAATTCTCTTTCAAATAAAAAGAACATAAACAGCAGTCAGAAAGTCCAATGTTTCTTGTTAGCAAGTACAAAGAGGAGATATGACAGTTTACAAGACTTAAGAACTATGCTGGACTCACCAGTTGAATAAGGTTCAAGTAATTACAGGAGTAATGTGCATATATTAATTCTTCTGCTTACCACGTGTAGATGAAACACCATATATGTGATAAAAGTACTATTAATGTACAGTTGATCCTTGAACAACAAGGATTTGAACTGCCCAGGTCTACTTATTCGAGGATTTTTTTTTTTTTTTTTTTTTTTTGTGGTACGCGGGCCTCTCACTGCTGTGGCCTCTCCCGTTGCGGAGCACAGGCTCCGGACGCGCAGGCTCAGCAGCCATGGCTCACAGGCCCAGCCGCTCCGCGACATGTGGGATCTTCCCGAACCGGAGCACGAACCCGTGTCCCCTGCATCGGCAGGCAGACTCTCAACCACTGCGCCACCAGGGAAGCCCTATTCGGGGATTTTTGAATCTGTGGATGTGAAGCCTTGTAATAGGAAGAGCCAATGTAAGAAGAATGGACTATAAATTATACTGGGATCTTCCACTGCTGGGAGGGTGGGTGCCCATAACCCCCATGCTGTGCAAGGCTCACCTGCATTATTAACTTGAGAAGGTTCTAAATTCTAAGATAAAGTATGATAAAAACTCTTAATACTCAAGTATAATATTTTCTAAAATAAAAAGCAGATGAATCTATCCAATCAGAGTCTGAGTGAGAACCCATGATCAGTGGAATTGTGAGCTCACCCAAGAGTTCACTGCCTTAATTGTGTCCCTCAAGCAGTATGATTACAACTTAGTACCATCTTTAAAAATAAAAACGAAAAAAGGAAATTGATGACATTCTAGAGAAATCAGAATATTGGCAACAGAAGCTGAAATAGGGTCTTTATCAAATGTTCTAAGTTTGTATGTTTTGTTTTAGGTTACCTAGATCGGGGCAATCTAGGTAATTGCCCCAATTTTCCCTGCTTCATTTCACAGAGTGGGTCACGGTCTAAGCGTGTGAGGAAAACAAATTACTGGAAGGCTGGCTGTGGGTTTGTCTTGGTTTTCACTTTTTGAGGCACAGCACCTTTCCTGATTTTCCATGTGTAGAAGACGCCAACTTTGTGTGATGGTGGCATGGGGTGTAGAATAGACAGTACATCCTCAAGCAGCTTCACTCTGCTATCCTCCATAGGCTGGTTCTGCACAGTGGAGCCCAAAGCCCTGAAAACAGCTGTGATGTATCCTCAAAGGGCTCAGTCCTCTGGTGTGTCCATCAGCAAATACCCAGGCCTGTCAATATTTGAGGAAGAGACCAGATTCCTAAGCCTCTTCTGTCCACACCAGAAAGGCTGATTATTATGCCATGTGAGGACAGATAGCCATGGGTCTGGATGGACAGGTCCACTAGCTTCACCCACAGAGGACTGACATTAGTATCCATCAGGGATTCTCTTCTCCCAAGGTAAACACATTCTCTCGCATATTTATTTCTGTTTATCCAGTATTCCAAGCCCCAACACGTCTATGCATTCAGGACTAGTGCCTACCTCCCCCTGCTCTCTACGTTCCAGTGACGGTTCCAGAGGATAATACCTTCTGATTGTTGAAGGCCAGCTATTGGACCCCTGCCTGAATCTTTCACTTTGATAGGATAGAACCAATAGCCGGTTACAGCTCCTCGCTCCCAGCAACTGTGTCTTTCACCTCATCCATGACCTTTAGTGGCTTCTCTGCACTCTTCTAGTTTTCCCTCAATCTGAGCTGGGTCTAGAGCTAGAAGCACCTGGTATTTCTGCCTCCTGTCCAAGTGACAGAACACTAAGTCCCAGATATAATATATGTATGTGTATATACAGAGGGAAAGACAGAGGAGAGAGACACAGGCATTTATGAAACACAGTACAAGACTGAAAACAAAAAGAGGAAGATAATTAATTACTCAATTTCAGACACTATTAGTGAAAATCCAAGGAAATTTGTCTACAATTCCACATCAAGTTGAATGAAGGGTGGTTTTCCCCTCACTCATTCTCTAGTCATTATCCAGGAACATATTTAATGAGGACATATTATACTGACATCTAGAGATATTCGAGTCTACATTGTTGTATATTTTCCAGTTGACTATTGCTTCTTTTTGTCTTAAAGCAAGTAGTGTCTAACCCTTTTCTCTTACCTCCACTGCTCAGAATTAACTGCTGGTTCTGGATCCCTCACTCTGCTTTCTGTTTATCTACAATATTTGCAGTAAAGACACATGTAAAAGAATGCTTTGTCATTTGCATTTAAAAAGTGGGGCCTTGTGGTTTACATTTCTCTGGTTCTTGGATTTCTCATCTGTAAATGCAACAAGACACTACTTCGTTGTCATTTACAATATTTTAATGCCAAATGCCAATTGACCTATGTGAAATTAAATCTAAAAAAAAAGAAAAAAGAAAAAAGGAAAATCTTTCCACTTCAGAAATCAAAATATAACTCAAGTCCCTACCACCATTACACACACATAAAATGATTACATTTTAAGGAATGTCTTCCTTGTTATTACATATTCATAGTTGAGCAAAATAGACATATAAAGCTAATTAAATTACGACTCACTTTATGGATAAAATGTGGCTCATGGACCATGGTGGTCCACAAATTGTTACGGATTTCCAATGAGTTAAGTATAGAAATTGAGAATTTGGAAACATTTATGGTAATTTGGAGATTAATTTTATCTCTGTTGAGTCTAATGAGAAAAATGTGGGCTTGTATTTATATGATATTTAAATTTTATTTCTCATGTGCAATAGATTGGGGAAAAAAAACCTCACCTTGCACCAGAGAAAGTATGAGGGGCATCCCTGCACGCAATAGTCGTTGTATCCTCACATATATACTACCTTTCACTCTTTTAAAACCTCTCTTGTACTCATAAAACAATTGTTTATGAGATATTTATTGTGTGCACTATATGTTGGGCACCATGGAAAAGCACAAAATGTGATAAGGCAAGCCTAAAATCTGGCTGGAAAAGTCGAACAAAGATCAAGGATATAGTTAGAAAAATCAGATAGTTTGTAATGAAGTCCAAATGGTGGGCTGTGGCTGAACCAGAATCACCAGAAGCTGTTAAAAGTTTTCCCAACATCTTGCTTTAATTACCTCTAGCCAAAAAAGGGCCCAGAAAATGAATTGCTTTGATGTTCATTTGTCATGCCCTTTACTTAATCTAAGAAACTCTTCAAGCAGACATCAAGACTGTGGACATTTTATGAAAATCCTTAATACTTGTGAATCCTGCTTTTTCTTCTCTCTTTACCAACAGATCTCTTACTGCAGCAGTCACAGAAAAGCTGAGCTGAGGAGAATCAAATCATTTGCAATGTTCAGATCAATAAAATGCACTTTTGGAACCTTTTACGACACCTCATAATAGACTTCACTTCACCTCATCAAATAATGAAAAGAGAAAATGAAACCCTCTCCTTGACAACAATTTGGACTCAGCGAGCATGTATTAAATCAACTGCCCTAGGACAAAAAGATATTTGTCATCTCTCAGTAGATGGGAACTGACAGATCTTAGAGGATTAAGTAGAACCCTTTTATTGTTTATGCTTCATACCTCACATATTTATCCTGAGGCCAAAGCCACCTGGAGTCCTTTGCTGTACACACACAAGACTGACATTTGTTTTAATCTATGAAAAAGCATAGACACCATAGTGGCAATGAAGTCCCAATGGTCCTTTAGCTACTTTGAGGCTTTTCTGACATTACCAGATAGTAGCAGATATATAGAGAGGTTCAAAGTCAATTTCATATTTTGAAACATTCCCATTTAACTGTCAGCATTCTTCATGTTACAGTGATAATCACAGAAACACATGTAAGCAACATGAGATTTGAGAGTCTTTTTTAAATATGTGTAAAATTATTTTAATCATTTTACCAGCACTCGTTCACTGAAGTATCTTCCCAGTAAATTTTGAAGTGTGCTTTTCAGCAACAGAGAAAAGGTATAATTGTACATCATTTGTGCCATTTATCATGGATTTGGGTCTATACAACTGATTTTCCAGTACCCCTTGTTCTTGACTGAGTTATTTATTTTCAACAGTAGAGTTGGGAATTTAAAATTGAAATGACCTAAGTATTAACTCGTAAGTTCTGTATAGACTTTGGCATTCATCCAAATGCTATAACCCTAAATGTGGTAAAATAAATTGGAATGTCACAGAATAGGGGCGAGGGATCAAGGATGAAGAAATAATAATGTGATGAGTGTTTTGACATGGATCATGGTGCAGACATTATAACTGGAAGCATGGATTTATGTAAAATTTGCAAGAAATGCCAATGTTATTCCTGAAAATTTTTAAAGCTAAGTTATTCCTATCACACTAATTCCAGAATTGCATTATCACAGCACCTTAATCATTAATTGGAGAATTTCATACTCTAGCATAAGATCCATAACTGATTTAACATGACGTCATTTGTTTACAAAGTTGTATGCCAGGATCTTCCTTTGACACTTAGGTATCTTTCGGAGCAAGAAGAATCAAATACATAAAGGGAATTGACTAACAAAGTAATTTGACCATTTATATAAATAGCATCCTAGTCAGAGAAAATCTTCCGAAGCCATCCTTGATCCCCCGCGCCTATTCTGTGACATTCCAATAGTGAGCCTAGCTGTCATCATCAGTAGGCTGTAAAAGTCCCTATTTATTTCTCTGTGGGTTCCTGATACTGTGCACAAAGCCTCACTGGTATACAGTAGACATTTCATAAGTGTTTGAATGAGTGAATAAACTCAAGCTTTCTGTTTTAAATTGAATAGAAAAAAATAAAACTTTCTAATTGGCAAAGAAAAAAGAAAACACAACCCACTGTACTTTGGGGATTTGGCTGAGGCCAGTGCGCTCCGCGGCATGTGGGATCTTCCCGGACAGGGGCACGAACCCGTGTCCCCTGCATCGGCAGGCGGACTCTCAACCACTGCGTCACCAGGGAAGCCCAATTTGTTTTTATTAACTGATTTTTATTGGAGTATAGTAGCTTTACAATGTTGTGTTAGTCTCTACTGTACAGCAAAGTGAATCAGCTATACGTATACATATATCCCTTCGTTTTTGGATTTCCTTCCCATTTAGGTCATCACAGAGCACTGAGTAGAGTTCCCTGAGCTATACAGTAGCTTCTCATTAGTGATCTATTTTATACATAGTATCAATAATGTATATATGTCAATCTCAATCTCCCAATTCATCCCACCTCCCCTTCCCCTCTTGGTGTCCATATATTTGTTCCCTATGTCTGTGTCTCTATTTCTGCTTTGCAAATAAGCTCATCTATACCATTTTTCTAGATTCCACATTAAGTTAATATATGATATTCGTTTTTCTCTTTCCAACTTACTTCACTCTGTATGTACTTCACTCTGTATGACAGTCTCTATGTCCATCCACATCCCTACAAATGACCCAATTTTCTTCCTTTTTATGGCTGAGTAATATTCCATTATATATATGTACCACATCTTCTTTATCCATTCCTCTGTGATGGACATTTAGGTTGCATCCATGTCCTGGCTATTGTAAACAGTGCTGCAATGAACATTGGGGTGCATGTGTCTTTCTGAATTATGGTATTCTCTGGGTGGATGCCCTGTAGTGGGATTGCTGGGTCATATGGTCGTTCTATTTTTAGTTTTTTAAGGAACCTCCATACTGTCCTATATCAATTTACATTCCCACCAAGAGTGCAAGAGGGTTCCCTTTTCTCCACACTCTCTCCACATCTATTGTTTGTAGATTTTTTTAATGATGGCCATTCTGACAGGTGTGAGGTGATACCTCATTGTAGTTTTGATTTGCATTTCTCTAATAATTAGTGATGTTGAACAAAATTTGGGACTAAAGACTTAGAGACAAAACTAAGGATGCAAGTACTGGCAAGAATAGATAGAGACAAAACTAGAGAAATTTTATTAGAAAGACAACCAGTCTAGAAATATAACTGTTTCCAAATATCCCAGTTACAAATCAATGCGAGACATTTTCTAGTAAATCTGTTAACACTTACAGAGGCAAAGCGTTAGAGGCACTCTATAATGACCTACTTTAAGGAAGAGTTTGTGAACTGTCATTTAAAGGGCAGGAATTTGCCAGGATTTTATCCCTAATGAACGCAACCTGCCACCTGGTGGTAACTTCCCTCAATTGCAGATGTTTGACCTGGGCTGTCTTTAAGGAACTGTGCCGCAAATCCCACCAATATAAAGCAGTGGAGGTGATAGTGGTCCATAGGAGCACACCACTACCACCACCATCTTCACAAAACCACATAAAGAAGAAAAGATTAAAAACCAAGCAAACAAACAAACAAACCAAACATGTTTTCATTATCCATCCCCAAAAAGAAGTCTAGGCTAAAATGAACTTTTGGAACAAATGTAGATTGAGTTCAGCACGTGGCCCATTCTCGTCCTGTACCACTTTTCTACATCTACCAGTAAAATCATTGCCCTTGTCCAGCCCAATAGCCCTTCTGACACCAGCTAACCTGAGCACATCCCCTGTGTGCTTGAAATCTTTCCTTCTACTCTAGCATAGCTACCACTAATTGGAAAACTCACATGTCCAGAATTTCAGAAAAGTGATACAAGGTGCATCGTTTGTCAAAGTGCCAAGGCCTACCTCAATGAAAGTGTACACAATAAGTAAATTAGCTACTGTAAACTATTTTGCCTCTTTGTGTATGATGCCGAGCATTTTAGTAAAGGAGCCTCATTGTTCACAAATGTGTTTCAAAATACTAATTGATGATGTGATGATTATGATGAGTTATGTTTAGTAAATATTATATGGAATATAAGCAGAAATGCTTTCCTTACTATTTATGATTTATGCCCTAGAAATATTTAAAAGAAAAAGACATTTATAAACTACCAGAATATAAGCACTATTCTCCATAGTCAAGGGTCCATAACCCAGGAAATTAAGCAATTGTTCAGTAGATGTGAAAAAGGTGGTTCAAAAGAAAAAGAATGACGCTTTTTATTAAAGAAAAGGAGTCTTTCAGAAAATAAGTCTATATCCATCTAATGTCTCTGAGTTATAGTTTAGTCTCTGAATGGCTTTTAGTGGGAGATGTTAGGTTCTGGGCACTTGATCACTTTGAGGCATCCCAGACCTTCCATGGAAAAAGTATGTGCTCTCCTCAGATCATTGCCATTAGAAGAGATACCACTTTGCGTTCTCTAAGTTTAGTCTAGCTATTACTCTCAAGAATTATAATGACATGAATTATAGCCATCATTTACTTACACTACTTAAACAATTATGATTTGTGACAAATCCAGGTTCTGCAGCATTTGATGGAATCATCAAGTGTCTTTATCTATATGGAATTAGAATTGGGCAACCCTTAGAATAGATTCAAGGTAATTTTACAGTTAAAAATTCTGGAAAAGAGCAGAGAGAGATGATCATTATGCCCAATTAATAAAATCACTCAGCTGGAAGAGATCTAAAATAATAATAATAATAATAAGTCTAATTTACCAAGAAGTCAATCAAGTATCCATGGCATTTAGTTCTTATAAACAGTCCCTACACATCTTGCCTCAACTGGACAAGAACAACTTAATTGCTTTACTATTTCTCAGTGCAAAGCCAAGGTCAGCATTTTAAGGTCAAACTCTGGGACTTTTATTCAGTTACCAAGATTGAGAGTTCCTTGAGAAGTCCAGAGGTATGTCTCAAAATGGGATTGAGATTTTGAACAAGTCTTTGCCCTCACTTTCTATAGCATATTCAATCAAAAGTTTAGTGTCATCATACTTGTTATAAAATTAAATAAGGTATATCATGCCTGAATACCTAAAGATAAGAAAAAACATTGCGTGTATCAGAGAATGGAAAAAATGGAGAAATAGAAAGAGAGAGATCAAGGGAGAGAGAGATACAATTTTATAGATTAAATCACTACAATGTTTAGGATTTTAAGCTGTATAAAATTAATGTGGGTAGACTTTTTAAATTCCTTTACAGTAAAAAGAAGCAAAAGCACTTATCTTAAATTCAACATCAAATTCCTATTTTTAGCTTTCAATACCATACTGACACATCAGAAGAAATGAAGCTCTGTGTCAAAACTCCAAAGGAACAAAGAGGAAGTAGCCTCTTTCAAACCAAAACATGTCTTTCTCCGAAGAAAAATGGGAAAATTGAGTTAATATGTCATGACAGTCATCAGGGCTGATCACATAATATTCTTACTCTCCTTCCAGGTACATGGAAAGATTATAGTTTCAAAATAACATGAAGTTCGGTGAGATCATAGACTTATGTGGGCCAATGAAATGTGACAAGTAACACACCTATGACATTTGTACTTTCTGGATGGAAATTTAAGAGCCAATGTGTGAGTTTTAACTCTATGTGTGTTTTTTCTTTCTATATCAGTAACAAGTGATAGCACATAGAAAATAAGAGAGAACGGCTGGGTCCTGGAGTGAGGAAACAGTGGAGAAGATTTCCCCAGCCAACTCAGACTGATATGTAGCATGAATAATAAATAAATATGAGTATTTTAAGCCATTAAGGTTCTGGGCTTATTTGTTACAAAGCCTAGTCTATCTATCCTGCCCAATACATACAAATAGAATATCAGGTTCAAGGCTGGCAAAGGCACAGAATGCGATGGCCATAGAAAAGAGTTAGTTCCAGGTAATTGAAGCTTTATTAGAAGACAGTATGTTGTAAATGATACAGAGTTTGCTCTTCTACTTCCTGCCTTTAAGATCTTGGATAGTTTATTCTCTTTAACATAGTTTTTCTGATGATCTGATGATCTCTTTAGTAAACATTAGGCATAAAATTGACAGTCAACATATTTTAATATTTTTCTTTCCTTTCATATAATCATACAAGTCACCAAGGACTTAGACCTAAAATGAATTATTATTAATTATAATATTAAAACCCCATGCTATCTGCAGTGTGGATCAAGTATAACCTATCTTTGGGAGAGCAATTAGACTGAGATTTCTGAACTACTATATTCCAAGTACAGATTTCCTAATATGGCTGCTACACAAACCAACCAGAGCAATAAAACAGATAATTTTTCACAGTGAAATTGAGGGCCCAATAGTTTAAATAATAGCCAAGTTGCCAGAAATAACTTCCTGAAAATAGAAACTCTTTAAGTTTGTGGATAGTTCAGGTTTTTGGGGGTCTTTTGGTGTTTTTTGTTTTTTGGGTTTTTTTGCTTTTGTTTTAATTCATTCCTGCTGGTTATACGTGCTATTAGACTAGTGTGGAAAACTCACACTAGTGACTTGGACACTTAATAGGTTCTCCTCCATGTGCTGTAGCCACCCTATGTGTATATTAGTCACAATAGATTAGGCTATGCCTTGGTCAAAAAAACAACCTCTAAATCTTAGTGGCATAAAACAAAATTCTTTGTGACAAATGTGCTACCACAGGCAACATACAGTGGGTCTATATATTAGTGATATGGCAATATTAAAGATGCTAATATTATATAATGTTCAACATCATATTTAGGATATTTGATATTATATGGACAGTAAAGCTTCATAACAACATAGCATGAAAGACTATAGAAATTTGAGTCTTTTCAATCACACTGTTGTTATATAGATTATCTTCAGTTTCTGCCAGTTCTGCTAACATGTGTAAACTAATGTATATAAACACATCCTAAACTAGAGTTCTAACTGGAATGATCTCATGATTCTTACATCAGTTTCTTCACATTAAATCTGCAACAAACATGGTCTAGGCTATAACACACTGAGAATTGGAATAAAATCAAAGACTAAGCTCACTAGACTCATCAGATGAGACCTTCGGACTAAATCTGTTAGTCATTTGGTCAAATACTGGGCTTGGTGGATAATTAGGTTGATAAACCTTTTCACTAACTAGTGGTTAAATGAACTAAATTTACCAGCTACTTTGACAACATGATGTGGAAAATATTCCAAACTCATTATTCATTTGAACTCTTTCCAGACCAAATGTAAAGTGTAGCACATTATTATGGCTTCCTTGAACTGACAATGTCTTTTGAGACATGTTTGTTTTCTAGGGAGACTTTGAGAAATCCATTATTAAGTTTGGCCCTATCTATTAAAAATAAGCATTGTTCTTAGATCAAAGTGAGCAAGGTGGATTTAAAGTATGATTTAAGTGCAGTGCATAGTTTATTCTCTCAGCTGTTGCTGGGTACCTGAACAGATATCTGCGCAGAACGCTGAGGAATGTATTTTCGTATAAATGATACCACAGTCTTAAAAGGAACCCAAGCAGATCCGTACACATCATCACATCTTCCTTACCCTTTCCTCACTCAAGCAGGATCACATGCAGCCTGGAGCCAACAATATGGTGAACATTAAGGTTGCCATATTTAGGACACATGTATCAATATGTTAAAAAAGCACTTGTTTGTTATTTATCTTAAATTTAACCAGCTGGTTTGTATTTTATCTGGAAATCCTGGTGACAGCACAGTTCCTTGAGATACAGTAGTGGTCAGGTTAAATAATTGTTAATATTTCTTCTGTTTTCTCTGCATTGAGATGAATTATTCTTCTGTGTTGAGCAGTGTGCAAATGATAATAAAGCCAAATCCACATTTTTGTAACACTCCTGACAAACTGCTGCAATATTAAAGAATTAAATTACAAGTCCTGTGTTGCTTACCTGCATGGCCCTCATCCCTATCTTTGAGGCATTTCAATCAACGTTGCAATATTCACCAAGTTGCAAGATATTAAACATATATTTTATCTGTCCTGAAGTAGCATTGATTTTGAAACTGTAAGATCTTCTGGTTTTTGTTTTTGTTTTTGTTTTCCAGATTATTGATGGTCAAACTGACCATTTGGGGTTTTAAATTAGGTTTTCCATGGCTAACATACTTCACTTCGGCACTTATTATACAAGCAACAATTATGTCATCACAAGGCTCTGGTACAACATGAAGAGAGTGTAAATGTCAGGATTGATGACTATGGCTCAGAGCCAGCTCATTAAAAGCAATGGTGTGAATAGTACAACTGTATTGCCTTTGAAAGAACCGAGTATGTATTATCCACCTATCAGTGCACCAAAGCAGCATCATAAACATAGATCTCTAACTGCAGCCCATTTAAATGAGGAAAGGGTGTATATTAATCTATGAAATTGATTTTACCCAGGGGGAAAAATTGTTCTCTGTATTTATGAAAGTTAAAGCATTCAGTGCACAGAGAAGCACTTATCAAATGAGCATCCATGGTATGTAGATGCATTTTACTAATGATTCCTGCTAAGATAAATAGGCAATGCTCATAAAAGATGCTACTATAATTTGCTAGAAATAAAAGAACTAAAATAGAGCAACATGTATACAGCTTTTTGGAAAGCACAGAGAGGAAATTTTCTAAATTACTGAGCCTCTATATTTGATATATTTAATTTGAAATTCATTAATAAAACATGACAGTAATTTTATACACACACACACACACACACACACACATAACTCAGTATTTTTTATATTTCGTATTCCCTACAGGTAAGTTAATAAATTGTTTGGTGATAATTGTATGCTTCAGATCCTCCTTTATTTTCAGAATTATAGGATCCCAATAAAAATTTTTAGATTGGAAAAATTATTTAAATGTTGAGTATTCCCTATTCTCTACATTTGCAAAAAGATTAGGAAATTTCAACTTACACGCATAACTTCAAAACTAAGCAAGATAGCTCAGCAGGACTTTTTTCCTCGATGCTTACCGTTCAGATATCTTTGAAGCCATATCATCTCGTCTTTAAACAGCATTAGCTAAGCCCGAAGGTACAAGATTTTTTTCCCAGTAGCCTCTTAGCAGATGTATCTGGACACATCTTCTACATGCTAATACCCAATTTACAGATTCCAGGGAAAATTGAAATTTCACATAGTATGAGGAAGTAAAGTAAGATATACCCATTTAAATTTCTGGGGAATGGGGAGCAGATGGCTTTAAGTATTCTCACGCACACATTGAGTCTCTGAATCCACACATGACCTTGCAAGATTAGCGTACTTATCCTCATTTTTCAGACTGAGACACTGAAAAATGCAAAAGATAAAGGTCCCAACACTAACAAATGGAAAATATTTGAACCTAGGACTTCCCATTTTTAGGTCAGTACTTTTCCACAGGACCCCTGCTGCCCTTGGAGTGGGAGGAGGGCAATGTGGAGGAGGCTGCTGACTTGTGGCTAAGCCTGACCTTTTGTCACATTATCTTCTACACACACACACACACACACACACACACACACACAATATCTCCTTGTTTCCGAGCTTTGTTAGTTGAAATCATCCATGTAACACTTGGTATGAAATCCAGATGTCAGCTTTAATTCCAACCCCTCTCCACCAGGTAATCAGCAAATTCTGTCAATTCACCTTCAGATGCAGTTCTTGGTCTCTGCCTTCAATTGCCACTGCTTCTGTTCAGGTCTTCATTGTTAGCCCAGCTGGACTGCTACTCTACCACCTTCAGTAGTCTTCCTAGTAACAATTGTTTCTTCTGTCACTTCTGATCCAGTCTCCACCTTTAACTCTTGCTAAAATTCAAATAGAATCATGCACACCGTTCCCCTGCTTTACTTATTTCCATGTCACCCAAATTGTCCGTGAATGAGATTCAGACATCTTTGCATGGCATAACTAAGTCTTTTGAAGATCCAGCCATCCTCTTGTCTTTTAGCTTTATTTCCCACTCCTGACCCAAATGAACTGTTCTGAAGTATCACCAGTTTTGTGATCACCTATCTATCCTTTTAATTTTTTAACTCTTGTCCTCTATAACGCTGTCCCCTTTCCCTAGAACAAGCTTGATTTCTAGTTCTAGCAAATAAAATTTTGTTCACTGCTACAGTCTGAATGTTTGTGCCCCCATCCTCAATTCATTGGTTGAAACTTAATGCCTAATGGGTTGGTATTAGAGGGTGGGGTCTTTGAGAGGTGCTTAGATCATGAAGATGGAGCCCTCATGAATGGGGTTAGTGCTCATATAAAAGAGTCCTCACAGAGCTCCCTTGTTCCTGCTATCATAAGGACACAGTGAGAAATTGGCAGTCTATGAGTCAGGAAGTGGGCTCTCACAAGAACTCAACCAGGCTGGACTCCAGCGTCCAGAACTATGAGAAGTGTCTGTTGTTCATAAGCTAACAAGTCTAGGGCATTTTGTTACGGCAGCTGAAATGAACTGAGACACTCATTTTCAAATGGGTTCATATAACATTTCCTCAAAGAACTGCAGCCTTCAGTGAGAACCATTCTCCCTTCCTCTCTCTCTCTGTCTCTCTCTCTCTTTCTGTGTGTGTGTGTGTGTGTGTGTGTGTGTGTGTGTGTGTGTGTATTTTCCCAAAGCATTTTGAGTAGTGGCACCATAGAAGATTTCCAAAAATAAAAAAAAAAAATGTGCCTTTGTTTAAAACTCTTTACTAGCTCCTTATTTGCTTGAGGATAAACATGTTAACTTTTTAGAATAGCATGCAAGGCCTGACTCTTGTTTTTCTAGTCAGGGTAATTCCTCATTAATTATTTCCTTTCATTTAGATTTCACCAAAACCCATCTTTTTCTCCAAATATATCACCATTATCAATACCTCCTTGGATTTTCTCAAGCTGTTTTTTTTTCATTTATAATTATATTAAAGAATTTTTATATACAGGCATTTGCAATAATGTGCCATGCAATTAAAAATCAGGCCACAGAACAGTTTGCATGACATGGATTCTGTTTTCAACAAATACTCAATTTAGTTTGGTGGATAAAATCATATTCCAAAAAGAGCACCAGCAGTAGGAAAAATTACTATAGTTGTGATGGAAAATTTAGTAAGATATGAAGCTGACAGTCTGAAAGGAAGAGAAGTTGAACAGGAAAGTTGAAGATGGGATTAATGACAGTCAGGCAGTTTTCATGCAAACTGCCAATGTCTATACCAATTATAGATACAATAAAAATTAATTTATTTGTCACCATTGAGGGGGAGGGAGTTTTTTTTTTTAACATCTTTATTAGAGTATAATTGCTTTACAATGGTGTGTTAGTTTCTGCTTTATAACAAAGTGAATCAGTTATACATATACATATATCCCCATATCTCTTCCCTCTTGCGTCTCCCTCCCTTCCACCCTCCCTATCCCACCCCTCTAGGTGGTCACAAACCAGCTAGCTCATCTCCCTGTGCTATGCAGCTGCTTCCCACTAGCTATCTACTTTACATTTGGTAGTGTATATATGTCCATGCCTCTCTCTCGCTTTGTCACAGCTTACCCTTCCCCCTCCTCGTATCCTCAAGTCCATTCTCTAGTAGGTCTGCGTCTTCATGGGGAGGGAGGTTCTGAAGAAGGTCTCAGAATACCCAAGATTTACCTTCTTTTAGTATCATCATAAAAAATAATCATTTTTGGAGGAAATATTTTCAAAACATATTCAGCAATTCCATATTTTCTTTAAGAAGGATACAAAAATGCATTTGTCCTGATGAATCAACATTACTATGATTAGTTTCCATTTATATACCAAATACTGACTTGCTTATTTTTTAAAAATCTGTTCATTGTAATATTTTGTTGAGTTTATTTGCCTCATATGAAATACACTCTCCATAAATTTTTTAATTGCTACTTGTTATCGGCTGTAACTGATAAAAAATAAAATTTTGATTGTAAAATTTCTATACATATTGAGTCAACAGGCAGGGAATAAAAGTCATACATATGAAGTGAAATTCAAGCACTATGGCATACAGCCTTTGTAATTGTTTTCTGCTGATCAGTGTTTTCCTTCATTTTCTTCACATTTTTTCCTTTGGTCAATTAAGCTTGCCAAAAAATTTAGGACAGGTTGTATGCTGAAGTAGATGGACATGTAAATGAAATAAAATATACTTTTCAGAAAATCTAGAACACTGTTTATTGTAAGATACAGCATTATTTTATCACCTTCTAAAAAAGAAAAATACTTTTTTTAAAAAAATACTTTTAATTAAACTTTTCTTATCATTTAAAATTGTTTCATTATAAATTCAATAGATGATCACTTAAAGACTTATTTACAAATGTTTCTTTTTTATCTTCACGGTAAAAAAAAAAGGAAGAAAATATACATGGAACAAGTTGATTATGATACTCCTCAAACTTCTTGAGCAACTTCATTTTTGTGTGAATCTATTTCCTATCATTCTGGCCTTCACCAAGGGATATAATTTTCCTCAGCTTGATTATGTAGTTACAACATTTTCCCTCCCATAATTTTCATCAGTCATTTTATCAGTTTTCACTCATTAACCAACTGAAACTCACCTATAAAATCTGAAAAGGTGTAGTACCATGCTTATTTTTTCTGGTTTAATTGGGAGAAAATAAGACTTCTGTGTGACCAGACTTTCACTGTGATTTCTCTCTAAAAACTTACAAATTTTCTTCTGATATATACCTCCTGTTTCCTTTATAGCATCATAAAACACAACACACACACACACACTTCTAAACAGAAGCTCTTTTTCCCTGGAATCTGAAGTTAAATGTTATAATAATCAATG
Organism: Neophocaena asiaeorientalis asiaeorientalis; assembly: GCF_003031525.2. Lineage (NCBI taxonomy): Eukaryota > Metazoa > Chordata > Mammalia > Artiodactyla > Phocoenidae > Neophocaena > Neophocaena asiaeorientalis. The sequence goes on along the minus strand of NW_020172817.1, from coordinate 5,514,825 downwards.
TAGTTTAAAACTCATAGTAGAGGGTATTTTTTAAATTTTATTACTAATGCTGTTGAGTACATGCCCATATGCCTGGGCCTCTGTGATCTGCCGGAGCCATTTTGCCTCAGTTGATTTACTAGATTTGCTATTCGCTTCCATGAACAAAAATACCTCCTTCTAGTACAAAAGAATATCCAGTTACTACATTTCCTGGGAAACTCATTTTATACCAAGATGGTAGACAGAACATCAGACTTCTGGGTTCTCAAAAATCCCTTCCATCTTACTTTCATCTTCACTCTAATATGACCTCAGGTGGCCTCCACGAAAGCCATTGTGTGTTCAGCAAACACCTGTCTGTTTCAATTATAAAAATGCTTAGAGCAATTAACCTTGAAAGAAACAGTCTCAAGGATCCATCCCTCAGGTTGACCCATCTTGAACACAGTTTATTCCTGTCATTCCTTTGTTAATGTCACCTAATGTGTCTCTAAAACACAATTTTATCTATTTTCATTAGGTGAAAGAGGTTCAATTAATCTCAGAATATGGTGTCTTGCAAACATTGTGGTCAGAAATTCACCTGCCTCATTAACAAGGATAAACTCAGCAACCAAAAGGAAAAACAAAACACAAATGCAAGTGCTTTAGTCCATGAGCATTCCCAAGACCCACCATAGCTGGTGTTTTGAGTAAGACTCCAGCTGTGCATCTAACAGCCCTTGGAATTGACAGCACTGGTGGTTTTACACCAAGCCAGGGCAGACTGGACACTCTTTTTTTAGCTACAGTGGGCATAATGTTGGCAAAGAACTTCAGTAACAATCCTGCCTGTCAATAGGTCTGCCCTCTCTCAGAAAAGAACTAAGGCACAGGCATGAACTAAAGATGGCGGATAATGTGATAGTGTCTGTGGGGAAAAGAAACTCTGTTTAATAGACAGTATTATAAATATTATAATAGAGTTATTAGTGAGAGCAGACTGAAAACCAGCTGCATCGTAGCAGTCAAAAATGCGATAGCCTCAGGTTTGAATATGAGAGTACACAGCTGAAGAAATTTTGCGTCAAATGTTCCATTCTGTAGAATCGATGAAGCTGGAGGAAAAGAACAGTGTAGTCTGCTAATGACTCCAGGAAGAAGGGCATATCATTATTCAGAAGGCCTTATCCACTATTTGCTTCTGATGAACAGTAGTGATGATATCTGAGTGACTCTTTTGACAAGTGCATCTCTAGTTGAAATATTAGGAACTGCAGGGCACGTCTCTCAAGGGGAAAAGGGAACCTGAGAAATCTTAACAGTGCTTTCTGGGATAGAAAAATTTCCCAGGTCTCTCAGGACATAGCCGTGAGAGGATGAGTGAGAGACAATGTGGCACGATTTTGCACGTATGTTAGACTCACCAGCTTATATACACACACATGTCATCATTGAGGAGTACTATCATGGAGAGGTCAACTGGTCTCGTTCACCTGAAGAAAGTTCTGCAGGAAAACTGTAGAAACTAAGTGCTATTCAAAACCATACTTACACTATAGCCTACTAAGCAACTTCAGACAAATTTTCTACCTTAATCCCTCTTAAATTTTTTAGGGGTAACGGACATCCACATTAACTCCAGATCTTGAAAACGAGTGAGACAGATAAGTCAACTGGGGCCTTCAGGGTTGAGAAGAAGCCATTATAATGAATAGAGCCATGGAAAATATTTTCTGCTAATGAATAGCCCTTAATCTGTGACCTACATATAATAGTACACTGTCACTCTGGTTACTATAACACATACATAGTAGGGAAGGATTTAAAGGCTGATGAATTATGATACAAATCTTTTCTTCTGTAATAGCAGCATTTGAATTAAAGTGAAAGTATTGGTCTATTAAATATAACCATTTAGGCCATAGTTCTAAGGCTGAGGGAAAAAAATATAATTTTGAAAGCAAAATTTTAGGAAAGGCCACAGGAAAAGAAGCCTGTTGTTCCTTGGGAAGCAGTCTTAGAAACAATTGATACTGAAGCCATTCTTTTCCACTCAAAATGATATCCCCAATCACAGTGACCTTCTCAGGAAGCTAAACTGATGACATCTGAGTTACAGCAGATTTAAGAATTGAATAACGAGGGCTTCCCTGGTGGCGCAGTGGTTGAGAGTCCGCCTGCCGATGCAGGGGATATGGGTTCGTGCCCCGGTCCAGGAAGATCCCACATACCGCGGAGCAGCTGGGCCTGTGAGCCATGGCCGCTGAGCCTGCGCATTCGGAGCCTGTTGCAGAAAGAATTGAATAATGAATGTGAGGAAACTGATCAGTGAGGTTCCTGGCCAGTGGACTAAAGTGGCTAAAAAGATCAGAAATATTTGAGCAGCAGTCATGTGTTTAAGTAGGAGTTCCTGGGACTTCCCTGGTGGTCCAGTGGTTAAGACTTCATGCTTCCACTGCCGGGGTGCGGGTTCGATGTGGCAACATGCCGCATAAAGGAGCTCCCTGACACAGCCTTCTGCAACAGATGAATTTCATAGCTTTGCCCAGCCAGTGGCAGCCTGGGCAAGGAGAAAGTACAACCATGAAATACAGATTTAAAGAGCAGCTCAGGAAGACACCACAGGTTAGTTTTGCAAACTGGTTAATATTGAATGAGACACTAAAAACAGATTTCTTTTTTAATTCTAGAAGGATAGTCCACTGACCCATGAACTCTCTTCTCACCAGTCTGGATCTAGAGGCAGAGTTAAGAGTAATGTGCTATATAACTGTAGCTGATGCTGCCAGTCACCAGGTCTCACCTCCGGGGCCCCCTCAGTACCCGTGCCCACTGAGCTCTCCACAGTGGCAGAGGCCAGCTCAGCTTCGCTGCAGGACAAGCCAGAGCACTTCAGAACGAAGAGATCTGAGGCCGCCCAGAACCAATAACAAACAGGAAGTGGTGGGCAAGCAGAATAATCTCTCACTCCTCTAGAGGGACAATTCTGAGGTTTGCACTACCCAGAGCCCCGATTTCCGACAGCAATAACAGGCTCATAAATGAAACATATGCTGGGCTATATAGGAACAAACAGAAGTTGTACTGGATAAAAATACATGGTGAAACAAAGGAACTGGAAAACAGAAATGCAGAGATAAGAGGGGAGCTATGTCTTAGGTCCAGGATGGGTAGAGGTGTCTGCTATGTTCAGGGAGAGGCTGAGTGCCCACCCTCACCTTTCTGTCTCTCCCCTCCCCTCAGAAACCCTTTGTGACTGATCCATAACTCTGTGATGTGCATCTACATCCAGAGGTCACTTTCTCAGGGCCCACCTACCTGAGGCAGCAAGGCTCTTCAAATGATGGAGAAGTATCTCTCCTTTTGAACTTCCATTTTTATGTTTTGTGTGGTGTGTGGTTCCTCATTGTACTTTTCTACCTTCTAAGGAATAATCCATCTTCACCAATACTTTGGAAAATTAGAGACAGTGATCAGGTGAGGAAATTCGTGGCCCAGACCACAGAGCAGCTGTACTCTGGTTTCTCCTGTTCTTCTCCTCACCACATTACATCAGCTACATTGGCAAAGAGAGAAGCATGAGCTCTCAGGACCAATTAGAACACCAACCTTCCAGGGAACAAGACAAATCTTTGTGCGTGTTGGATGGCTCCATGGTATAATTTCAAACACACTGATTCAGTGACCCTGGGTTTGGTTATAAGGAGAGTTCCAGATACCTGCAGGAGAACCTTGAACATTGTACCCCAATCCTTGAACATTGGTCCCCTCCCCTTCCCAGGTGAGGCAGACAAGTCTTTGTGATCAGACAAGTCTTTGTGATCAGTGTTCGGGAGAGCAGAAGGGAGCCCCTGAGAGCCTCTGATCAGGGGCAAGAACCTTAGCTCTACCCTGTAGGATTGCAATGCTGTGTCCTTCTTAATCAGAGGAATACTGACTGAAACATCAATCGAGGATCATGTAGAGAAGGAAACTCTTCGAGTTTTCCAAGGAAGAAATATAAGAAAATATTGTTGTGCTCTTATAAAAGAACAGGTAAGTAACACAGAGCTCCATTTATCCAATGTAGAAAGTCATGAGTATTGAGTGCCTGCACCTTTACAAGGGAGGAGAGAGTTGGGTCTTAACTTTTTCTTTTTAGTGTCTTATTCTTGTCTTTCAGAATCAAGGCAGAGACAGGACAGGTAGGGGGAAAGCGGAGAGCATTACAAGGCTGATTTTGACTCATTTATTCCTGAGCTCTCCACGGGTTACTTACAATCTCCTCTTCCATGGGTTCCTATGTCCACAATCTCAGAGGGCTTTGGTTGGTAATATTGAATACAAGTCTTTCAATAAACAAAATGAAGCCCACAACAAGGAGGATTCATAGGAAGAGAATCAGAGCCTGAGATACATTTCAGATTCTCTGCTCTGCCTACCCATGGGAATGAATGATGAACTCGGGAAATGGGTGTTGCCCAAAAGGTGAATGTGTAAGATGTAATGGAAGGACTGTCAGCTGGTTTTGGAGGCAGACTTCTGGGTTATGTCTTTGGACAAATTGCATCATCCACCCAGGTCCCACATTCCTCTGTGCAACAACACCTGGGGGGTATAACCAGTTCAGTAATTGTGAGACTCACAGGGGATAGACTTTGGGATTCACTGAGTCAATTACAAATTACTACACACACTTGAGCTCTACTGTTATTTTCATTAATCATTTTGCCTCTTACTGTAATTTTTGGGGCTCTCTCAGAGTCTAAAGTAGGCAGGGGTCTGCAGAAGACACTACAGTTCCTGCCAAGAGGGTACAGGCTTATCTCAAAAGCCAATTTAGAGCTAGTGTCCAGAGTTGGTTTCACTGACTTTTGCCCTAGAAGAAAGGCAAAGGTCCAGAAGGTCCCCTTCCAGACATCACTTCAGGGTCAGCCTCTAAGCATGGTCCAGGTTCAGGTGAAAGCAGAGATGTCTCTATGGGCAGAAGAGATGCCAAATTTGAGATAACAAGAAACCCACTGAGCTGATGATAGACAGAGAAGAAAGTGGAGCTTATCCACTAACATCAAGCTAGGTTGTCGGTCAGCAGAGTCCAAGTGAAGGCAGAATGTTTAGATTGCTGCAGCTTCGAAAGGTGTGAACTTTCAAGACAGGAATTTCAGACACAAAGACAGACAACCCAGAAACCTTCTGAAATCCCAGGACCAATAACTATGGCCAGGGCATCCTCCTTCCATGTCCCGCAGGAAGTCTGTGTCCACAGCCAATACCACCAGTTTGCACCAAGGGTCCCAGGAATCTCAGGTCACTGTCACTATCTCTAGGGATATGTGCTTCATGGACAAACACAAAATGCTCCTCCAACCTGTCTTACCTTTTAAATTTTAAAAAAATGTTGTTCGTTTGTTTGTTTAATTTTTATTGGAGTATAGCTGATTTACAATGTTGTGTTAGTTTCAGGTGTACAGCAAAGTGGATCAGTTATACATATACATAAATCCAGTCTTTTAGATTCTTTTCCCATATAGGCCATTACAGAGTATTGAGTAGAGTTCCCTGTGCTATACTGTAGGTCCTTATTAATTATCTATTTTATATATAATAGTGTGTATATGTCAATTCCAATCTCCCAATTTATCCCTCCCTCCCTTACCCCCTGGTAACCATAAGTTTATTTTCTACACCCGTAACTCTATTTAAGTTTTGTAGATAAGTTCATTTGTACATCTTTTTTAGATTCCACACATAAGCAATAGCATATGATATTTGTCTTTCTCTATCTGACATATGTCACTCAGTATGAAAATCTCTAGGTCCATCAATGTTGCTGTACATGGCATTCTTTCATTCTTTTGTATGGCTGAGTAATATTCCATTGTATCTATGTACCACATTTTCTTTATCCATTCCTCTGTTGATGGACATTTAGGTTGCTTCCATGTCCTAGCTATTGTAAATAGTACTGCAATGAACATTAGGGTGCATGTATCTTTTCAAATTATGGTTTTCTCTAGACATATGCCCAAGAGTGCGATTGCTGAATCATGATAGCTCTATTTTTAGATTTTTAAGGAACCTCCATAGTGTTCTCTATAGTGGCTGTACCAATTTACATTCACACCAACAGTGTAGGAGGGTTCCCTTTTCTCCACACCTTCTCCAGCATTTATTCTTTGTAGATTTTTTGATGATGGCCATTCTGACTGGTGTGAGGTGACACCTCAACCCTTCTTGAAAAGAAAATTTTACTAAAAATGACTGTCTCTGTCCGGTCAGTAACTTCATTAATTCTCATGGGGACATATGGGAGAGTGGTGCCCTCCGTCTGTGCTATGGTTTGGGTTAAGATTTGAGGCATCCCAGCAGCTTGAGTTGTGAGAAGGAAGGTGTCACCTTCAGCTTTAACTGAGCACAGTTTTAGGCTTTTAAAGGGTGGACAGGTGCCTGGGGGAAAGTTGAAAGGGGTTTTCCATATCTACCACCACTCAGAGTACATTTAATCTGCTAATATAACATAATTTTGAAATATATAATTATCCATTATAACAGTCATTAGGAAAATAAAAAGGAAAATTAGTATAAAAACAAGGCTTTTGAAAATGAGAAAAACCAAGTAAAGACCCAGCCCTAGGACCTGGCCTAGCCAGTTCTTCGATTTCGTTAATGACCTACCTTCTTTCCATCTCAACACCAGTGAGCCTGTAAACAGCTCTGAGTAATACAGGTGTGTTAGTACATGTGTAATAATTTTGGCTATTTCCTGGTGGGTGTTGTAGACCCAGGTGAGGTTAGGGGGTGAAGTAGTCTGGCAAAGTAGTCTCCTTTCTCTTACTTTCCCAGCAGAAAGAATTCAAAGGGTAAGGAGAGCAGAGGAAAGAACTTGGCTGAGCTGGGAGAAGAAGGAAGGTATTCCATTTTTAAGTTTGGACAAGAAATCTTTATTTATTTCCAAGTAGAACTCAGGTCATACTCCAGACTCTGGATGACTATAGGATTCAAAGCCAGGGACAAGTTAAAATTGCCTCCTGACTTGATCCAACTTGTCCAACCTTCCACCATGACAACCATGACAACAATGGCTCTGAAGGGGTTCAGGGGTGAGAACTTTTCCCTGAAAACAGCTCCTGTTTTGTAGAAAATATAGGAAATACAGCCAATGTGATTGACTGACTTCACATAGTATGATAATCTCTAGGTCCATCCATGTTGCTGCAAATGGCAATATTTCATTCCTTTTTATGGCTGAATAACAGTCCATTGCATGTGTGTGTGTATGTGTGTGTGTGTATATCACATCTTCTTTATCCATTCATCTGTCGATGTCTTGGCTTCCATGTCTTGGCTATTGTGAATAGTGCTTCTGTGAATATTGGGGTGCACATATCTTTTTGAATTAGAGTTTTCTCCAGATATATGCCCAGGACTGGGATTGCTGCATCATACAGTAACTCTATTTTTAGTTTCTTAAGGGCCCTTCGTACTGTGGAAAACATTTTGAATGGTAGTGCTCACAATCAGAGCTCACAATTAGGGGCTATCATTCATCTTATACAGAGCTTTGCTTCAGGGGGTGCTGCTGATACTGAATGCAATGGACAGTGGGGCTCCCTGAAGTTATGCAACACTAAGCCCTACAACTCACACCTAATATCAGGATAACCGAAATGCATAAATGTTTAGACATCTGTTACATATTCTCTCCAGGATCTCACGTGGAAGGAAATTTAGCCAGTTATTCCTGAGATGAAGCTGACAGGGGCTAAGATGAATGCTGGATTGAAAGAGGAAGAATTGTCCAAGGTTAGCAAGGGCCCTGGGTACTTAAGGTAAAGAATGTGGAGATGGTTCAGTCAGTGCCATTTTCCAGTGTGGATGTGCCCACAGATGCAGCTGCACTTATTGAAGTGTATACCATGATAGAGAAGAAATGTTGCCCCCAATATTGACTGGTATTGGGTGTCATCTCACCCTAGTAAAGAGGAATATCAAACCTGATACAATTTAACATTGAAAAATTAACTCAGAGGATGCTTCTTTCACCTCAGCATTGTGAAGCATATTCATCCTTTTCTATTTATTATATCATTCAATATTCACAACTCTTTGAATCAGTAAATACTATTTGTCTTGGTTTAACAGAAGAGGAATTAAAGGCACAGGGAAGTAAATGCATGCTTAGCATAATGTAGACTAGCATCAAAGAAGGAGCCAGGGATGGGGAACTCTCTTTTATTGTGAGAAATCTCTTTTGACATAAAGTGGCAGAGAATATAAGGTAACTGTCTTAAGCAACACAAGGGACTGACTCAGGAAATTGACAAGTCTAAGATTAGAGCTGCATTCAGACACCAGGGTGGTTGCAAGATCTTAACTGATGCCCTCAGGATTCAGTGTCCCTCTATTTCTTGGTTTTATTATTTTGTGCTTCTTCATTTTCAGGCTTTATGTGGTGGAAACATGCTTGCCAGTAAGTTCAAACTGAAATCCTCCCTGGTTCAAATACAGCAGGAAAGGTGATGTGTCACCCATAAGAGTTCCTACCAGAGTTTCACTGTTTCTTGTAGGCTGTTTTGGGTCACCTATTCACTCCTGAACCAATCACTGGGGATAGGATGATTTTTGCCGCTGAGTCTATGTCACATGCCCACCCTTGGACTAGGGGTGAGGGTGGAAGACAACCCCACCTACATGTGGACATAAACTGAAGAACAAAGGTAGTTCTTATGCATGAATGTTGGTACTTGTTTTCATGTATCAAACAAGTGTAAAACAAGGAGAGATTTTTTTCACTATATCACAACGAGCTGTATTCCTTTAGAGTGATCACAAAATTCTAATTGAATTAAGTTCAAAATAGACATAATGACAAATGACTGACAATCCAGATTCTCTGTATCCTCTCATCCAACCAAAAATAAATCTCTGTAATTCATTAATCCTTTTATAGAGATCACCAAATATTCAGACTATAAAACCAATTTCTAATCATTGCTGTCACCAATTGAGAATAACTTTCCCTCTATAAACAAGCCAATAATAGAAACACAATCTAAAATTCGTAGAGAGGAGGAAAATCTAGAGTAATAATTTGAGCAAAATTAAAGGTCTGCCATTCATGTTCACCTCTGCAAGCCAAAGAAAGACGTGTCTGGACTCAGATTGCCTATGAAGTACAGATTTTTGGCAATGCAGTTAAACTGGTTCTGTCAGAAGAATTTGTGCATCTCAGGAAATGACCTCCAAAACTGATAAGATTGTGAACAAGGTCATAATCATGACTCTCAAACAGATACAAAATGAACATTGTCAAAGTTTTATTTAACTCATTAATTAATGAGGTAACCAGTAAATGTTTCAAGTGATTCAAAGGAGACTTCAAAGCACAACACATATATAGGCAAACAAGAAATATTGAAGTAAATGTATAGATACATGTAAAATAAGTCTATCCATAGGGTAATAACCCTATTAACTGGATACAACTAATTTACATATCTATGGACAAGAATCATTTGCATTATTGGTTTTATACAATTTACAGAGGTTGTAAAATAGCTCAAAGCTATAAAAGGCAGAGATAACATAAAAGGGATCTTCTATTCCAGAGTGAGTACTTTTTGTTTTTGTTTTGTTTTGTTTTGATTTCATTTTTTTTAATTTTTAAAAAATTTTTTGTTTGTTTGTTTATTTGTTTTTGTGATTTCAGACTCTTTCACAATATCCCATGACACAATATGTCCCAACAGGCATTCCAAGAGACATGTGATTCTATTACATTGAGAACCAGAGAAGGGATTTCTCTCAACCTCCAAGCCTCATGCATTTTTTAGTGAGATGGCTTTCCTAGTTTTTGTTGAATCTCTCCTCCCTAGAACTGAACTACAAGTCCATGTAGATTAGACCAAAATAGTGTGTCTACTGTAATATACTCAAAGCCATCTCTCCTCACTACAATGTAAGTATCTAAATTACATACATCTTTAATTATATTCTGCTTAATAATGTCTTGTGTTACAGAATTTATTTATAAAAGTCCTTTCAGTTACACTTTATATTCCACTTACATTGTACAGTGGCCACATGCAACTTATTCCATTCTTTTGCCCATTGAACATTTTTAAATTAATTTTTATTGGAGTACAGTTGATTTACAATGTTGTGTTAGTTTCTGCTGTACAGCAAAGTGAATCCGTTATATATATATCTCCACTCATTTTAGAGTCTTTTCCCATATAGGTCATTACAGAGTATTGAGTAGAGTTCCTTGTGCTATACAGTAAGTTATTAGTTATTTACTTTATACATAGTATTGTGTATGTATCAGTCCCGATCTTCCAATTTATCGTTCCCCTTTCCCTTTCCCCCTTGGTAACCATAAGTTTGTTTTCTACACCTGTGACTCTATTTCTGCTTTGTAAATAATTTCATTTGTACCATTGTTTTAGATTCCACATATAAGTGATATCATATGATATTTGTCTTTTTCTGTCTGACTTGCTTCACTCAGTATGACAATCTCTAGGTCCATCCATGTTGCTGTAAATGGCATTATTTCATTCTTTTTTTATGGCTGAGTAATATTCCATTGTCTATATGTACCACATCTTCTTTTCAATTCCTCTGTTGATGGACATTTAGGTTGCTTCCATGTCCTGGCTATTGTAAATAGTGCTGCAATGAACATTTGCGTACATGTATCTTTCTGAATTACGGTTTTCTTATCATTGAACTTTCACTAAAGAAAAACACACTCACTCAGTATTAACATTATGAGCTGGTACACTGAACTTGTATAGGCATAAAGTTAACAACTCAGAGTATCTTCTCAAGTTTGATCTGCTGAAACACGTAATTCCATCTTTCATGACATAACTTGCTTTTTTATTTTTTAAAACTGCATTGAATCTCTTGACCAACGATTTTAAAAAACGCTATCCATTGACAACAAAACAAACAACAATTAGTATCAATTTTTTAATCCCTTTTTCCTCAGTGCTACACATGAGGATACCACTGGTCCCCATGCTGGAAGAGTGTTTAGTAACATCAATATAAAAGAATTAGATTCTTCAGGACTTCCCTGGTGGTGCAGTTGTTAAGAATCCACCTGCCAATGCAGGGGACTCGGGTTCGATCCCTGGTCCAGGAAGATCTTACATGCTGCGGAGCAACTAAGCCCGTGTGCCACAACTACTGAGCCTGCTCTCTGGAGCCCACGAGCCACAACTACTGAGCCCGCATGCTGCAACCACTGAAGCCCACGTACCTAGAGCCTGTGCTCCACAACAAGAGAAGCCACCATGATGAGGAGCCTCTGCACCACAATGAAGAGTAGCTCCCACTAGCTGCAACTAGAAAGAAAAACACGTGAGCAGCAAAGACCCAACACAGCCAAAAATTTTAATTAATTAATTTTAAAAAAAGAATTAGATTCTTCAAGGAATGAAATCTCTTTCAAATTATGGTCATGACATTTGTCATTATGAGCAAGAGATAAATAGGCTTCCCTTAATAAATTATTTAAAAAGTCAACAAAATTTTTGCTATCTTTTGTTCTGAATTAAAATATGATTTCAAAGCTTCGAATAAACTGAGAATTTTCAGCTCCATTTGTTAAAGACACCAATGGTTTTTGAATGTGAAAGAATTGGAAAATGCTGAACTTCAATTGTTTTATAGTTGTTTTACCAAATTTTAAAGAAAAATCTAATCTTATGCAAGTTGTCTCATAAAACTTGCTACCCAGCTCATTTCATAGGCTAAAATAACAATTTCAAAACTAAATAAAGGCAATACCAAAAAATCATTTATAAACATAGATGCAAGTATGCAAATAAAATATTAGGTAAGACAATCAAGAAATGAATTTTGAAACCAATATTCTATTATTAGAGTATATGTCAGGAATGCAAGAATGATTCCATAAGCAAGACTTGAAACTACACATTCCAAGAGATTATTGTTGCATATGTAATTAAATCTTCCATGGCTCTTTTCATAAAATGACATATGACTACTCTCAAAAAACATCAGAATTCTGCAAGACATTTTGAATTAAACTCCACTGTAAGAACATGTGACATCACCATTTGGTTGGCTAAATGACCACTGGGAACAGTGCTGCAAAAGTTGGCCAGTTGGAAACTGTAAGACTGAGAGCATATGAAATAACTGAGAGTTGGTAATAGTTATAAGCATAAGTGATATTTTGTGATATATACAACAGGTATAATGTGTAGAAAAATATACGTGATTTCTGTTGATACCAGTAGTACAGGTAATGTTTAATAGTATTGAGTTTTTGCCTATATTTGCAGTGAAAGAAAATGCTAAATTTCTCATAAGAAAATTAGCCTTGCAGATTAGTGAAAATAAAGACTGGCTATTTTTCCTTACAAGTTCACAAATATCCTAAATTTTGCCCTTAACCCCTTCACAGACCATGGACCAAGGTTAAGAATCACTGTGTCTTGACCCAGATAATATTGTACCCCAGGGTATTAATAGAACTTACACATATAATAATACTACTAACCACAACAGTAATAGAAAACATTTGAGTATATTACATACGTTTATTAATCCACTGGCATTATGAGATACATATATAGGCATTACTTTCATTTCACATTGAAGAAAGTGAAATTTACATGGAACAACTTAGTTTAAATTACACATAAAATTAGTGGAAGTCAGAGCCAAAACTGAACCTTACATTTAATATCAATGTCAGTATCAATACTTTGCATGATGATGAAAATGTGAAAGACTATACAAACATACAGATGTTAGGTGTCTGTGTATGTGGCGTGTATTTGTGTGTCTTGCGATAGAACCTCATACTCAGACTATACTGGATGATTAGATAAACTGTAGGAAAGTTTAGCTGGAGACCTCAGAGTAAGGAATCAGATATTATATGAAGACACAGGAGAATTAAGCAATTGAACAAAAGAGGGAGAAAGTTGGTTCTTGAGTCAGGAGGGTTGTGGGATAAGGACAACAACTAAATACCAGTTGACCCTAAAATTGGGTAAGAGAAGTACCCAGCTGCTCTAACAGCAAGGCTAACATTTTCCACACTTAACTGTGGGTCACTCCTTTCCTAGATGAAGAACATAGGTTCAATTATTATGAAAATAAGAGGCATTTCCCTGTCACATGGTAGCACAGTGCTAATGAGCTGCCCTGAAAACTACAGATCAACGTCGCAAGCTTCGGATGAAAGCTTTTTTGTGTTCAGTTTCACATAATGGTATTTATCAAAATAAGATAAATATGTAAGACCCTTCCTAGGTTTTTCCTACCTATTATTTACGTGTTTAATGATATTTATTACCAAAGTGCTAGATAGTTAAGTATGTGCTACAGGCCTTTCACATTTCACCACCTGCAAAAGATGTTCAATAAATTAAACTTTGGTGGTGTCACTTGGCAGTTTTCCTAATTGAGCAGTAATCTAAAAAATAATTTCATTGTAACCATCACTTAAGCTGTAAATGTAAGGCAATATTCTTTGTTAGGGAAAAGCAAGAATAATTTAACTATAATTATTGTGAAAACAGACAGTACACCAATCTTAACAGCATACAAATGATATACCTCTCTAGTTAAAACACCTGAGCTTGTTTACAGCTCTCTCATTATTGAATCTCCAAAGACCAAACAAAAATAGTGATGTTTTTAATTATCCTGACTGCAACTCACATTAAATTAAAATGTGCCCCAGAAGGGTATGCAGATTTTGTGATTTTTGAAACCATGTAGAATATCCATTTTATATTCAGAGACCTGTAGCTTTTCTAGGAAAAAAATAACAGAATCAAAAATATATAACCTTTATATATCCTGTAAAATACTGACTTTTGTTTCTTTTGTATAATTAATCTATTATCCGTATATAAAACAATGCAAGTTAAAATACAAAAGCAAAGAGTATATATTTTATATATGACTTGTTATAATTTTCTGTGTACAACTATATTTAATACATTTGAGGCATATTAGAAATAAAAATATTAGGCCTGCATTTTTCACAGCTAATTTCTAGACCTAAAAAGTTCTGCAAATAAAAGTTTAATGCTTAAAAAATTCCAGATAGTTAAGAGACTAGAAAATGGAATTATCTAGCACAATTATTCCCCACAGAAGATGAGTTGATAAGTTTCTGGATAAACATATTATTTAGTGATGTGGACATAATCAGCAAAATAATTAAAATTTAAAAAAATTTAAATTTAAACGTTTCAGTCTGGGAATGGGATAAGTGTGGAAAAATGAAACTGAAAGGACATTTTTTTTTAATTCATTTATTTTTATTTATTTATTTTTGGCTGCATTGTGTCTTCGTTACTGCGCGCAGGCTTTCTCTGGTTGCAGTGAGCAGGGGCTACTCTCCATTGTGGTGCACGGGCTTCTCATTGCAGTGGCTTCTCTTGTTGCGGAGCACAGTCTCTAGGCACTCAGGCTTCAGTAGTTGCAGCACGCAGCCTCCGTAGTTGTGGCCCGTGGGCTCTAGAGTCCAGGCTCAGTAGTTGTGGCCCACGGGCTTAGTTGCTCTGCAGAATGCAGGATCCTCCCGTAGCAGGGCTCGAACCCGTGTCCCCTGCGTTGGCAGGCAGATTCCCAACCACTGCACCACCAAGGAAGCCCTGAAAGGACATTTAAACCCATTTGAACACTTAAAAATGTAGAGCCATGTGTATTTGTTACTTCCAATATTATAAATTAAAAAATAATTATAAATGTACTAAGTCACTCTTCTTAAGATTTCTGTCCCAAGATTTCTGGCTTTTCTGGTGGTATGAACTGATTAATAATGTTAGCACAAATTATTATTTTCTTATACATAAATGCCAATAGCTACAGTTAAGGAATATAAGATTTCTTTAATTGTCAAAGACATAAGTTTTGACATCTTATACCAGGATAGTGGCAGTGGGGTAGTGGTTAGTAAATGTATTATGAATATATTTTGAAGGTATAGCTGACAGGATTTTCTTAGATGGACTATGGCAATGAGAATAGTGAAGGATGCCTCCAATATTTTTGACCATGATGACTGGAAGAATGATTTCCTGTGGAAGAAAAGACTATAGAAGGAGAAGACTTATAGGATAGGAAATCACAGCAAATTAAAGGCAACCAAAAATTCTTTAGCACTTATACCATTGAAAGGCAGGTCCATGCCTTTGCCCTTAAAACTGAGTGGGCTCTGTGACTGTTTTAACTCATGAATTATTGTGCATGTGACACTGTGCCATTTTCTGAGCCCATGCCCAAGAGATTGGCAACTTTACTTTGTTTCTTGGAACACTTTCTCTTGGAATCTGAAGCTCCATATAAGAAGTATGACTACTCTGGTCTACTACTGCACTGTAAGAAAACCCAAGCCATGTGGAGGGATAATGAAGGATAAAGCCATATGAACCGTAATGGAGATAGAGAGAGGAGACACAGAGAGACACAGAAAGAAAACCATGTATGAAAGAGCAGAAGCCATCTTGGGAATAGACCATTCAACCCATACACCCCAGTTGATGGTACTTGCCTCTCTCTGACTTTTTTCTCCTGTTCATCCTTTCTCCATTCCTATTTTTCCCTTTTTTAATTATCTTTTCAGTTGCTTTTCCCTTATTTCTCTCCCTGTTTTTTACTTCCAAGATACTAAGAGTAGAAGTAAGTAACAGGGCTTGAGGGAAGGGGTTGAGAGGGAAAAAAAAGTACAGTTCTTTTTTTTTTTTTCACTTCCCCTTCGGAGGTGTTTGGATGAGGAATATGGTGCATTTTTCTCTTTCTGGAGATTGGAGTATCTCTCCACCCTCAGCCCCTCCGATTTTCTCAGCAATGATGTCTAAAACAGGGATTCTTAACCTTGAAAAACAGTTTCTATTTTTATTGGTTTCTTTATGATTTTATAGGTGAGAGAAAACCTTACCATCCCTACAAATTCAGTTCACTGTGTGATATTTTTCCATTAGAATGTTTAAGATACTCACTTTTGAGAACCATCTATCTGATCCCTTCCCAAATTCCTAAACCACAAGATCCTGAGCAAGATAAAATGGCTGTTTTAAGACATTAAGCTTAGGAGTAGTTCACTATACAGCAATAAATTATCAAATCAGGATCGAGTTGTTTTATACATGCTAATTTTGAGATGCCCATAAATAGTCATAGTTTCAACATATTCCAGCTTTGCGATATTCGATGAAATTTTTTCTGAGGATTAAATGAAATAATGTCTGCAGAGAGGTCTAGTTTAGTTATTTCCTGTTATAAATTACTCAACAAGTGTTAAATGGTTTTCAATTTTTTAAGTCACCTGATAGTTAAAAAACAGAGGAAATTAAATATGTTATGAATCAGAATGCTGTATAAGTTTTATGGCAATTAAATCATGCAGAGAGGTAGAGGGAACAAGAAGAAATGAAATCAAGGATACATACATTAGCATCATCCTATTTTATAGTGGATATTCAATAGGTATTCTTTAAATGTAATATTTAATTTTTTTAAGTTTATATAATTTAAGGCTTAAAAGTTAACAACTAGAATAACCTGAAAAAATGTTTCTAGAATAGGGAGGGAAAAGCAGACCAAATTGGTGCTCTATTAAAAGCATGATAATTTGTTCTTTTTAAAGTAGAAAATCATGTTTGTAGTAGTTTTCTACAAAGTGTGTGTGTTGGAAGGGGTGTGTGTATAATGGAAAACAATATGGATTATATAATTCACTTATAGAGATAATATTGAATATATATTTCATATGCCAGAAATAAATTTTTAAAGATATGCAATAAATTCTGGATTGTAGGAGAAGGAAAAACTTCTCATTTTTTACTTTCATAATTTTGCAATTTCAAATGAAGACTACAAAATACAATGAAAGTAAATTTCCAATTATTACTCAACACACTTTTAAAGCATATGATACTTCTCATCTAACAAATAAAAATGAAAATGCCCACATTTTACTTAAAATTTGAAGTATCTATATAGTCATTAATGTGCTTTTTAAAGTAATCCCCTCTGTGATAACTAGAAGCTTTTATTCTTCTGTCCTCTAAGTCTTTCTGATTCCAGTTTATCCAGTTATTTTAAGTCAGCATAAGATGAATTCTTCTCAATTAAAAAATAAAGAATATATTATGCTATACTTCAGAATTCTATTCTTATACTTTCTGAGTAGACTGGACATCTCAAATCTGTCAGGACTAGAGAGTCAGAGAGCTGTGGTTACTGTCTTCATTTTCTCCTTTCCCTTCCAATTCAACTCAAAAATTGACCTTTTGACCACAACTGCTACCTTTAGCCATGAGCAACACATCATCAATCATACTTTTAAAAAGAGAAAGGTTTCTACAGGCTGTATACTTTACCAAAACCAAGTCTTTACTAGTATGATGAAACAGAGAACTACTTTGATCATTCAAATCATGTGGGTCCCAAAGCATAATATTTTCACTAAAATATTTAAATAACTGAGTCAAAAGTGATATTGTTCTTTAAAATGCCTGAAAATGGCACACATTCTCTGATTCTCCTGCTAATAGAAGCTGTTCTGTCTTACCCCATATCTTAGTTCTATATAAGAATTAACCTCATGTCATAGTCTTCATTTTGCCTATGCAAACCTCTATTTCATAATATCATTATTCATTTATTTTTGTTATAACTGTTATTACTGATTATTTGGTTTATGTTTTCTAAACAGAAAGGACTAGAAACAAACAAACAGGCAAGTAGATGAATCTGTAGTCTTTATGGTGAAATACCCTGAGAGAAGAATCATTCAATAGTCCTTTTGTGGCAATGTCAGAATTATTTTTCAAAGAACTGAACCATAGAGAATTCTGTCACTAGCGCATAGTTTAAATATATTTTATGAAAAAAATAGATTTAAGCAAAAGAAGGCTAAGGAATTATATTGTACTTAAAAATAAAAGTTTAGTTTAAGAAACTAATGCAACACCATAAATATTTTATTAAAATTCCTTCAAGTCCCCATTTTCATTTTCTGCTTTGCCTTCTTTATCTTTGCAGCATATGCATTATAACTACTGGGTATAAAATGTACTTCACCTGTCAGAGGCCTTGGGAAGCTTTCACAGTCTAATGTTTGAGACATTCTAATTTATCACCATGCAAGAAAC
The DNA here is from genome assembly GCF_003031525.2 of Neophocaena asiaeorientalis asiaeorientalis. Classification (NCBI taxonomy): domain Eukaryota; kingdom Metazoa; phylum Chordata; class Mammalia; order Artiodactyla; family Phocoenidae; genus Neophocaena; species Neophocaena asiaeorientalis. The sequence goes on along the minus strand of NW_020172817.1, from coordinate 5,496,724 downwards.
TATGACACATTTAGTGCATCATTTCCCTGGGGACTGTATTGTGAGTTGGCAATGGGATAGAGAGAGTGACATGAAAGGTCATCTCTATGTCTCGCTTTTATGCTAAAACATTGAGAATGGGTTGTTTGCTTTCTCAGGATTATCAGGCATTTTAAAAGGTAGACATGCAGCCATTTGGGTATAAAAAGAGGTGATAACTGACAACTCAATATATAGAGTAAAATATGAAAGCAGTATGAGATTCCGATAATAGATATCATCCACTTCAAGAATATTTGAGCATGACAGAGGTTCCATGACTTGAACCCTCAAGTTCAATTGTTGTACAATTTAGGAAGACTAAGTACTAGGAAGGAAAAATAACCAGAAAGAGAGTTCGAATGGCTTTCATAATTCCTGCCATTTCAAAACAAACCAAAGAACAATCGCCACAAATTTACTAGTTTGAGCGTTCTGATGGGAGCTCTAAATGGAAATTCTGACAAAGAAAAGGAATCACACATAGAATCATAGAGCAATTGCAGGCATGACTAACTTGGAATAGAAAAATTGAGCCCAGCTGCTTTGTACAGACCACTGGGGAAAGATCTGGGTTTCTGTTGTCTACTGCAATTCTTGGCAAACCTCATCACTATCTAGTACGTGTTTCTATGCCTAGTAACTAAAAACCAACACGTTCCAAGCAGTTGCACAGAGGCTGAGGTCAAAAGACCATGTTAGGACAGCTGAACTAGCTCAGCTGCCTTTCCAGAGGAAAATTGCTTTGCATAATTAAACTTTCAAGGGTGTAATTAGAAGAGGAACCACTCCCACCTCCTAAGGCCCATTCTGATACAGTCAAAATTTCTTCTAATGGTATGTTCTTGGAATGGAGACAGAGTATCAGCGTATGACCTGGAAGCCACATTGGAAAGGAAGTTACATTGGAAAAGCTTTTGTTGATTTCTCTTTTACATATCTTCCTTCCCCTCTCTCCTCTCATTTACTGCCAATCTTTATCTTATAAGTAAAATTTAGGACAAGCATTCGTTACCACCCTTATTTCCACCAAGCACCCACATCTCTTTTGTTACCTAATGTAGTAAATCAATCAACAGCTACACTTCTGTTGTATTCACCACATGTCACACACTAGTAATACAACTGGTAAGAAGGGCATGATCCTTACAGATAGAACTGAGTACTCCCAGTGAGAGAGACAGAGAAGTCAGCAAAAAATTACGATATCATACATTTGGTACATATGTGTCATGGTGCATACAGGGATAAGGGCTCACACATTTTGAAGGTTAGAAACGGTTGTCAGGGAGAAATACAATCAACTCTGAGACCAGAAAGAAATGAGTTGGAATTATCTGGGTGAAGCAAGGGTGGATCTTTTCTCAAGCATTTGGAACAGCGTGGGCAAAATGCCGAAGGTGAGCAAGAATTGTCATGTTCCAGGACTTACCACGGCAAAGCTTTTACCCAAATAACTCTGTCTATACTCTCTACCTTCACTCCTTTTAAAACACACCACTTCCCCAAGCTTCATCCATTGATATTGTCTGTATCCTTTTTCTTCTAGCCTTTTCAAAGATTTCTCTCTTGCAGTTAGCCCTTCTCCTTCTGTTTTCTTCTGTCTCTCTCATGGGTACCATTTAACCCTTTACACGTACATGTATTAACAATCAAAAAAATGAGGAAAAAACATTTCTTGACCCCCATGCTAAGGATTTTGGTGTTTTATCTGAAGCTATTGGACAACCAGTGAAGGGTATTAAGAGGAAATATCATAAAGGTTGACCCCTTGAAAGTATCATCCTGTCTTTTGTGTAGTATTTATTGGAGGGGGCAAGGCAGGAAATAAGAAGACCTATCAGGAGGCTTGCTAGTGGCCTCATCTAGATAGTGACAGTGGGGAGAGACATTAGATGGATACAGAGAGAGTGACGAGAAGCACAAGAGAAGGTGTGGCTGGATCAGATGATTGGCTCAACCTGTTGAATTTTAGGGTCTGATGAACTTTCAGGTACAATTATTAGACATAGTTATCCAAGGAATAAACTGGTCGGAAGTTTGAAATCTTTGGTCTATGAGGTCTGAAATCAACTTTTCTCAATTCTTATTCTGACTTGTTGCTAACTACTTCCTACCACTCACTTCCCTGCAATACAATATCCTTGAGTATAAAATAATCGGATTTCAATACAGAATTATAAGATCTCTATCACTTTCCAGCTGTAAAATTCTAAGTGTCTGATTCTTAGACCAATTTTTAATCCTGGAGAAAAAATCCTGTATTTAATTCAAGTAATGTCTGAGCTCCTCAACATGAATCATCTGGCAATCCTTTGATTTAAAATTCCGGGCAAAACTGGGTCTTTCTTCTTAGACAGAGAAGAGATTGAATGAGCACAGGCTCCAGACGCGCAGGCTCAGCGGCCATGGCTCACGGGCCCAGCTGCTCCACGGCATGTGGGATCTTCCCGGACTGGGGCACGAACCCTCATCCCCTGCATCGGCAGGCAGACTCTCAACCACTGCGCCACCAGGGAAGCGCCCATGGATCTTTTCAAATTCACCCAAAAGCAGTACCTGAGATAAGGTTTTGACCACATGTCAGCTTTTTGAAAAGTAAGAAAAACGCCAGTGGGGGGAGAAGCAAATCAGAGAAGCAAGGAAAGAGCCAATAAAGGGTATGTTTTAAAGCCAGATCCCACAGTGGGTTACTGGAACTTAATCCCACTGAGAAAACTTGGGGTGGGGTGAGAGAGCCAGGGGAGTTATACACTAGCTTCTGTCAGTCACTGCTCCTGGGCTGTGACTATGGCACATCCAGCCAGATGCATGCAAGCCAAAGGGCTCTTCTACAGCCATAGACACTATTCAGACAGAAAGAACAGATGCTGGAAGTCAGGCAGCAGCAGACTCATAGGGTGAGGAGATACAATTAAGACCCAGTTGTTGTCTGCTCTACTCCCTCAGCAGAAAAAGTCTAAAACAAAATCTTCACTAAACCAGAACCTCAAGAACCCCATGCCCTGAATAAACTTCAGGTTGGTTCCTGTAAATTGAAGACACTAGGACTGGCTAAAATGTTCCCAAGACTTTTCAGAGCCATTGCATAGTCTTGTGATTTACATATCTTTCTGGGCATTTAGCTTTATCTCATATAAATAGGAATGTCGAGCTCTGAATAACCATTGAGGTAAGAAAGAATTATTATGACCAATATCTAAAAAAGAAAATAAGACTTTTTTGAATGACTCAAATTTTATGGATATTTCATCAGCTATGCATTTTATTTTCTGGGAGCTTATTGATATAAATACATTTATTTCAAATTTACCTAATTTATAAGCCTAGTTTTAGAATAGAAACCTGACATAATAATTAGAAATGTCACTTTTACTTCCCAAAATAGTGAAGTTAATTTAGTCATTAAGAGTTTTTAAATAAAATTCTTGCAGGTCTATCAAAAAAAAAAAAAAAGGTAACAAGTCCAAGTTCTTTAGTAATTTTATTGTAATTAGTAAAAACTTTTCCTTGTATATTCAAAATGGAGTAAAGATTTTCTAATTTATTTCCTCTGATCTCTTAGAGTCTTCTCAGGATAAATTATACTTGGTCATTTTTCAGAAATAGGAAATAAATGATAGGCATGTTTCATTTTGAACTTTCCTGCTATATTTTTTTTCTTTTTTAAAAAAATTAGGTACATGACAGGGCATCTCTCTAACAATTCTTTCAAATATGTAAGGAAGGGATAAATTCTCACTTTTATCTATGTCCTAGGTGCTTAGCCTAGTGCCTTCTGAATGGCACTCAAAAGGTTTATTAAAATAACATTATTAGTACTCTCAATTCCTTTCTCAGTTTGGACTTTTAAAGGCTTATGTCTGTATAGTGTCTTATACAAAAGTATGAGGGGCAGTGACAATTCAGCTCTGGGAGGTCAATAATCATTTGTCCAAGTATAATTGAGGAAGGGCAAATTTGCTATATAAGTCTTATTTAAGACAAGGACTGGCAAGCTAACACATCTGTCCAGTGTATGAGATGACTGTAATTGATGACATGTCCTATAGATGACCGATGTCCTTGAAACATTGTTTAAAAGACCTTAGTTCTGTAACTACAGTGGATTAAATTGTGCCATCCCCATCTCCCCAAAAAGATTTGTCCACTCAAAATCTGTGAATGTGACCTTATTGGGGACAAGGTTCTTTGTAGATGTAATTAAATTAAGGATCTCCAGATGAGATCATTCAGGATTATCTGGGTAGGTCCTTATTCCAATACGTGCTCTTCTACGAGACAGAAGAGAGAAGAGACATACACTGAGGAGAGGCCATGTGAAGATAGAGGTAGAGTTACGCAGCCACAAGCCAAAGAACGCTGGAGCTCCCAGAGCTACGAGGGATGAGGAAAGATTCTCCCCCAAAGTGTTTGGAAGAAATATGACCCTCCAATTGCTGGATTTCAGACATCTGGCCTCCAGAACTCTGAGAGAATAAATGCCTGTTGTGTTAAGCCACCGAGTTTATGGTTATTTGTTACAGCAGTCACAAGAAACTCATACCGTACAGGCATTATCTTTTCAACAAAAACTATTTTCAGTCTTACAAGTAACCTTTTGACAGTAGTTTCCATTTTCATACCACCTGAAAACTACAAAAGGTTGTTACTGTGATCCTAGCTTCGACATTTTCAGTTTGAGCAAATATGGCAACATGACCTGTGTTCCCTGTATATCTGTTTTCCTTGAATTCTCAGCACATGGAATGTGTCCACTTTCGGCAAGGCATGACTATTTGGCTAGTTCTACTCAAAGAAATACAAAACAGAAAGGAAGTACTAATATATGATTCCTCGTGCTCTTTTTCACCGCTCCAATGACCAAGAGTCTTAGCTGGCTTGACTAAAAGAGAATATCACAGACTGGGTGGCTTAAACAAATATTTACTGCTCGCAGTTCTGGAAGCTGTGAGTCCAAGATCAGGGAACTATCATGGTCACATTCTTGGTTAGGGTACTCTTCCTAGCTTGAAGATGGTCACCTTCTTCCTGTGTCTTCACATGGCAGAGTGAAGGAGCTCTGCTCTCTCTCCCTCTTGCTATAAGGGCACAAACCCCATTACAGGACCCCACCCTCATGACCTCATCTAAACCTAATTACCTCCCAAAGGCTTTACCTCCAAATACTATCACATTTCAAGGTAGGGCTTCCACATGAATTAGGGTGGACACACATATTCAGCCTATAACATCAAGGAAGAAAATATTGGAATGGAGGTGCCTCTAGATCACACAGCAGATAGCTGTCCTAGAGAATTTCCAGACCATAATGGACTTGACAAAAACAAGGAATAAATTTCTACTGTGTTAAACTATACAGAGTACCGTGATGTTTATTACCATGGTATAAACTAGATTACTCTAAGAGCATTTATGAAGCTAGAATTAAGAAAGTATTATATTTTAGTAAGAATTCTGCTTATCATCCAAGGGATAATGCCATCAGATAAATTTCCTGGGTTACAACTGTGTGATTTCATAGATTAAAATTCCTTTGGTGTAAAGCAACTGAGTGAACGTGCATTATCATAGGATTTGGCCCACGATACACACAAATTTCCAAAAAACCACATATTACTAATTAATGCATAATGAGTAACATGTAGAAACATAAAATACGGAAACATTTAAATAATAGCAAATAATTGGATACTATCTGGACTCTGGAAATTTTCTAGTTCTTAAAAATATTTTTATTATCTGATTTAGTTTTTGGTTAACATATAATGTTTTAGAGAAAACATGAGTATTTCAACATTCTAATCCCTGGAACCTGTGAATATGTTACTTTATGTGGAAAAAGGGAATTTGCAGATGTGATTAAGAATCCTGAGATGAGGAGATTATCCTGGATTATCTGGGTGGGCCCAATGTAATCTCAACAATGTTTATGAGGGGGATACAGGAGGTCCAAGAGGAAAGAAGATGCTACCTATGGTGCTGGCTCTGAAGATGGATGAAGGGGCCAAGGAATGGCTATGGTCTCTAGAAGCTGGAAAAGGCAAGAAAATGTCTTTCTTTACTAGAGCTTCTGGGAAGTCTACCAACGTCTTGATTTTAGTTCAGTGAAACTCATTTTGGATTTCTGACCTCCAAAACCGAAGATAATAAAAGTGTATTGTTTTAAGCCTCTAAATTTGTGGGCATTTGAGAGTAGCAATAAGGGAACTAATACGACTTTTATCTAATTTTTTTTACCTACATCAATTTCTGTCTTAGAAAGTTCTAAATTGTTCCCTACCCTCACGTTCTCAGCCATCTGGCATTTCAGTTTGCTCCATTGGCTTAAAATGTTTTAGGAATTTTCATTTTAAAATCCTTCAACTGACAACGCATTGTGTAATATGCAAACATTAGTTTTAGGGTAATCTAAATTCCACATACATTACGATAGGAAGAATAACTGGATCTCTGCTAATATCACCCTGTCCTACATACATAGAGTTCATAATTTTCCCATTCAAAGCAGAAAACAAGGGGTTGGTGGAGAAATACGAGGCTATACTTTCAAGGGGGATTAAGATAATTTGATATAGCAAAAGATATTCCATTCACAACCATCCTTTATTTTATACCACGTTCTCCATCTTTATAAGAAAAGCATAAACTAAAAAGGAATAAGCTCTTCTTGTGAGTTTTGATATTTGATTATTATTTTTAAGCACTGCTGCTTTTTAAAAAATGGCCCCTGACAGAGACAAATTTCAATTCCTACAAGGAGTGATGCATTGGACCACTTTTTAAAAATGTTTGAATACAATGTCTTCTTTGGGGTGGGATAGGGAGGATGGGAGGGAGATGCAAGAGGGAGGGGATATGGGGATATATGTATATGTTTAGCTGATTCACTTTGTTATAAAGCAGAAACTAACACACCATTGTAAAGCAATTATACTCCAATAAAGATGTTTAAAAAAAAAAAAGTTGTATTTTTCAGGCTGGGAAGCTACAGCCACTACTGTTGCCACCTTTGCCACTAGAGGCACCACTGGCGACCCTGCAGGTCACAATGTGGAGGCACTGCTTCTGACAATGCTAATGGCACCGCCAGAAGCAAGATCAAATGTCCTCCTGCTTCCTCTCTTTCCTTTGTTTCGCTTTCCATTGGCAGACACTCTCAAGAAGCCAACTTGCAAGGTAGTCACTTTTTTCCCCAGAATTGAGAAGAAGTAAGGCATAACAAGTATCCTGCTACTGCACTTGAAGAAGAGCATAAAGTGTTTGGGTTATGAAAGCAAATTTATTTATATATATAGTTTGATTTACTGAGACACCAGTATAATCTGATTGTTTAAACCTAAGTATAGAAATCACAAATAAAAGCACAAATCAGTTCAATAACTGCCAAATCATTCATTATTTTTTCTTTTCCAATACAAGTAATACTCATAAAAAGGAATAAAATAGTGTAACTTGCAGGGATGGGGATGGACCTAGAGATTATCATGCAGAGTGAAGTAAGTCAGAAAGAGAAAAACAAATATCGTATGATATCATTTATATGTGGAATCTAGAAAAATGGTAGAGATGAACTTATTTGAAAAGCAGAAATAGAGTCACAGATGTAGAGAAAAAACGTATCGTTACCAAGGGGGAAAGAGCAGGTAGGGTGAATTAGGAGATTGGGACTGACATATATACACTACTAAGTGTAAAATAGATTAACTAATGAGGACCTACTGTATAGCACAGGGACAGGAACTCTACTCAAAGCTCTATGGTGACCTAAATGGGAAGGAACTCTAAAAAAGAGTGGATATATGTATACCTATGGCTGATTCACTTTGCTGTACAACAAGAACCTAGTACAACATTGTAAAGCAACTATACTCCAATAAAAATTAATTAAGAAAACAAACAATAAATAAGTAAACACCTAGTCTCTGTTCAGTCATAATAAAAATTACCTCTATCTCATACATCTTCTTTGCTCACTCCTTAACAAAATCATATTCTGGATCCTAAATTTAATACAAAGTGCCTAATGTACCTCGCCTGCCATTCGGCATGAAACAACTAGGTAGCATTAGCCTGAGAGACTTTTCTCTGGGAAATATTATTCAGTGATACTGAGGAGAAAGGGGCATAGACTTTACACTGCAGGCTCACCCAATTATGCCCTCTAGTAAAAGGGGGCTTTACTTATGAAGGCATTTTAAAATACCCTTCTTATTTCCACAGTCCACAGAAAGCACTAATTCAGTGGAAGGAACACAGCTGCCAAAGAGAATGAAAACATAGCTCACCAATATCACTGAAACAAAGACTGACTGGGCCCGGAAGTTGTTCTGGAGTTAACCAGAAAGTAAAACAATCTGTGATTAGTAAAGAGAGTCCTGTGGCTAGAACCGGGCATCCCATTACAGAAATCTTTAGGCAAAATAATGTAGGACACCCGAGAGTATTTTAGAGACTAGAAAACCAACTTTTATTTCAGACAAGAACTCTTTGCCTAGCTAGTTAAAGAGAAGAACAGGAGAATGATTTTTAAAAACCTGAACATTATATATAGGATTGTTTCTCAACACTTTTATCTACCTTCTTTGTGATAAATTAAACATCTCAGCTCCCCTCTAACAATGCCTGGATATTCTGACAATTATAATGAAGATGCCAGTTACAAATTATTGCTTTGTGTCTCCCAACCAGACAAGAATGTCTATCAAGCTTTACTTTCTGTTATTTGTATCGGGAAAACAATTTAACTTTTTCATATACAAAATTATAATATTAAAATGCTTTTAGAAATTTCAAATATCCCTCTTTACCATGGCTCAATAAAGGTTGCATTTCCTAGATACAATTTCTTACCCAAACTTTTATCCTCAGCATATAGTGTTATAATACCTGGTCCTCAAAAAAGTGTGATCAGAGGAAAAAAGCACAAAGAATAGAAAGAACAGGTCAGAATACATGTGTTTTACTCCCAGCTTTGCTATTCATTATCTGCATGAAATTGTCCTGTTTACCCTTTGAAAAATACACGGATTGTACCATGTACAATCTTACAGAAATCTGTAAGACCTCTTTGACCACTAACGGTCTATGAGCTTGTGATCATTATTTATGATTTTGATTCTGTGCAACGCATGCCTCTTTAGAGATGGGAAAATGTATACCTTGATAAATGTATAGAAGAAAATCTATAAAAATTAAAGAAAAATTTCTAGTTAAACACAGCATATAGTGGACACACGTATCTTCTGACTCTAAAAACTTCTAAAATGATAGTTTAAAAACTACAATATATAAGTCCTCAAAAATGAAAAGAATGGAGCAAAAACATCAGTGAACAAAATATTTTGGCAAATATTTGAAAGGCAGAAAGCTGATAAAATGGTGAACTTTTCAGAGATAACTTACTTAAAGTACATTTGAGGCCAGTACTGGAGGCCTTTGGAAGCGGTCAGTTCCAAGGAATGTGTGGATGAGCTATGCATCTAAAAATAGAGGAAGTGATAGAAAATTCTCATATAGATACATTGGACTGTCCAGTCCCTTCTGGAAATTGCTGCCTTGAAAGTTGAGAAAATAATAAAGACTTAACAATTCAAAAATGCAAACTATTTACTTTCCATGCATGTCATATTACAAATCAATTGAAGAGAAGCAGAAAAGGAAATGGAAGATTGTTAATCTAGCAACAAGAGATTTAACAAAGCAAAGTGGCAAAAAAGAGGTCTAGGATAACAACTTGACAGCATTCCTCAAGAGAAACCAGTCTAGATGTAATTAGGAGACTAGAGTGTTCCAGGAGAAGTTCTCCAAGGGGAAAAATGCTTTAAAATTTTATCTACTATGTTTGACTATCTGGAGGAAAAAGTATAAACTGGCACATGACAGATTTTATATAAGATAGATAAGAATAGGTACATAAAAATGATGTAAGTTAGAAAAAGAAATTTTCTGTCAAAAAAAGAAAATATTGAAAAAGAAAGTAAATAAAATCATAGCATACCCTTCTGTCTGCATTGAACACTGACATGATTCCAATATAAATACTAATTAGTTATTTGATTAAAAATTCTACAAAATATTTTGAAAGACATAAGTTATTATGAACAGAACCTCCTTCTTGAGAGAGATAATGGAGTAGAATTTGGAAAGGATCCTTTTAAAACATTTGCATAATTTCCATGTGCATGTCAGAGTCCCAAACAGGATGCCTCAGTTTTCTGTGCAGCAAACGTGAGTCATACCCTGACCCTATTAACAATTTTAGGGCATGATGTATATCCTAGTTTTTCCTTGCTTAAAGGGAAAATACTAACGCTTCTCATATTTCAATTTATAATAAATTAAATACTTGAATAGTAATAAATAGATTGTATGGTTTGGAAACACGAAAAAAACAACTTCCCTGAATGTTGCCTTACAAGAATGCTACACATTTAAGCTTGGTGCTAGGGCAGGGGGAGGATGACAAATTCTCGCTAGGCTGACATCTATTTCCTTTATACTGTAAGAAAGGAAGGAAAGAAAGAAAGAAGTGAAGAAAGGAAGTATAATGAATTCTGTACCAGTGAATCAGTTCCTTTGTAAGCCTTATATAGTGGTGCAGGTAGAGGCCTTAACAGGCATAAAAAGCAAACTGGTAGCTGGAAATGTGTTATTTCTGGCAAAGATCAATGGCTGCTGCTTCCAAGATAGAAGAAGCACAGCAACACGGTGTAATCAATTTACCAGCAAGCAGCTGGTAGTGCAGTGTCACGTTTCAGCATTGGTCTCTGTTGCTAGTAGGTTACCTAGGTTAGGAAGCAGTAGTTGGGCCTGGGATTCTTAGGGAGATAAGAAGTGTTTTGACAACAAAAGGCATGCTATGAATTTAACATATAGTATTAATTATCTTACATCTAGGCAGTAATGATTCGGAACCTAGTAAGTCAATGTACTGAAGATGGGTATCCAGGCTTTCCAGAAATCCTGCTTTGCTATGCAGAAAAGAGGTTTATTGATAAAGCCCGTGAGGCATATGTGCTGTGATGCTCATAGTAGTCCCTCCAGATTAACTTACATCCTTCTCCACCTTGGTTTCTGAAGCTTCCCTCTATCAAATGCCTTAATGGACTTCTTTGGCCACATTGGCTTTGGCTAATAGAGATTCCTGGAAGAAGACTGGAGAAGGGGACTGAGCTTGGGATTTTTATCCTCACAGATCCCTACCCGCAATCTTTGTGTCCTTTCAGTTTTCAGGAAGAACTATCTCACTCCTTCAGCTTAGAGGAGCAAGGTATTTCTAGCATTAAGTTCTGTACATTACAAAACCTATGTAGTGGGTCCATTTATTAAACCCTCTCCAAAGTATACTAACTTGAGTGTGCCATCTTTTTCCTGTTGGAACTCTGATACAGTGTGTGAAAAAACGGGGGTAGGGAACTTTAATGAAAGTGAAAAAATGGAAACCAAGAGATTCTTTTCAATTAACAAGAAAACGGATAAATGGTTTCTGGTAAAAGTGTTTTATTGGTACTGAAGTGAGAACCTGGGCAAAGGGTAAATCCCAACAGAAGTAATTAAGTGATAATATGCAATTTCTTGTAAGAAAGACTTTAAGATTTGAAACTCCAGGAACACTAAGTTAAAGTTAGATGGAAGCTATTTTCCCTGATGTTGTTATTAAACTACTAATTGTGTATATTCATACCAGAGGAGTGATACAATTAATTTTTAAGTATAAATCCATACTTTCCTCTACTTGACCTCAAATAGGCAAATGTTTTCACTGTTGTCCTATTGTAATCCCCATCCATCTTATGGTTTATTTGTTATGTATTACTACAATAGTAATAGATAACTAACAATACATCACTAGTTTAAACAGTAACTGTTCATTGCTCATACGTATGGAGTCAGCTGTGACTAGACCAAGTAGCTCTGCTGATCTTGGCTGGGTTTGCACACGTGATGGCTGGCTGGCTGTTGGGTGACTTAGCTCTGCCCCACATGGTCTCTCCTCCAGTAGGCCAGCCATGGCAACTTCTCATGGCAGTGGAAGAACTGCAAGGACAAAAGTGGAAACACAAGAGGACTCTTGAGACTCTGATGTGGAATCTTACAATCCCTTCAATCATATTCTACTTAGCAAAACAATGTATAGGACCAGCCCAGATTCAAGAGATGGGGAAATGGTCTTCACCCCTGTAGTGACAGAAAGAGCAAGATCACCTGGTAAATGAACTGAATGTGGAGAGGGAAAGGTATTGGGGACCTTAATTCACTTGATCTACCCTGTATGCCTTTTTTCACACCTAACCCTGAATATGAGGACCAGCTGTGCAGCTCTTTCCATTATCCAGTACTCATGTCTTCAAAATAGTCATTCCCATTTTAGACAATTAAGACTATAGGTTCTTTGGATTGCAAGGAACAGAGATGTAAGGAATGGAAGTTTACACTAACCAGGGAGTAGGAGAAAGTGAGTAATTAGCCTCAGGAAAAGCAGGGCCCGTATACCAGGCACTGATGGCAGGCAGACATTAGGACTATGAGCTTTGGATTCAGGGAGCTGATTGCCTGATCAATCTCCATCTCTTTGCTTCCTGCTCAGATCCATGATTAACCTGCTCCTCTTTGCAGTCAATTAAATATGCTTCCCACGGGTCCAACAAGTCCCCACCTCCCTGCACTACTCAGTAGACTTGATGGAGCAGAGACCAGCTGGGAGGAGCTGTCCTGAGCAGGGCGGAAAGAGTGGGTCCCTGTGAGACTGCCAGCAGTCAGGTCTGGCAGGAGTCCTAAAACAATCTCCGGTTATAGAACAGGTGCTTTCCCCATTACTACTATCATTATCATAAAGACTGCTTTTCTCTTTTTATGACTCAAAAACTGTGCATGAAATGAGCCAAAGAGGAAATATAAATTCCTGATGCATCTGTACACATGAGGAAATGTCCTCCCTTTACTAGATTGTTACTTAAAATAACAATAGCAGCCGTTATGATAACAATTTCATTTTCTCAGTGATTTACAATTTTTTAGAACATTGCCCCATATTTGTTTTATTTTTCATCACTGTTTCTAGCCATAGCTCCTCTATTGCCCGTCTGTGTAAACCTGGGCAGCTTTCTGCCCTTCTCTGGGCCCAGCTCCCAGCCATGGGCCACATACCGGTCAGAGTAACTCCAGTCTGGAGGGCCCCAGTGGCAATCAGACCTATGTCCTCCATCTCAAAAGGAGAGAACCTCAGGGTAGATTTAGGGAGGCTTGAGGCTGAGGTAGAGAATATTTTATTTTTGTATTCATTATGAACCTCAAATGTTATTGTTTATGAAAATGAGTAGGGTATTTGTTAAAAATTAATATTTCAGCACCTCCTCTCAAGTCTGAGTGTGAAGGCCAGGCAATCTGAAATTTAGACAGTTTCCCAGGTGATTCTGATGACTATTTCTATTCTATTTGACTCAGTGATTAGATCTGTGTACAGCAAATAAAGGCAAAGTTTTTTTCCAGACCACTACATACTTGATGGTGTAACTAGCCACAAAGGATATTCACTACTTATATAGGTCTTAGTAAGTACATCAAATTAGGGGTTTTGAATTAAAATATATACACTACTACATATAAAATAGATAACCAACAAAGATCCACTGTATAGCACAGGGAACTATACTCAGTATCTTGTAATAGCATATAATGGAAGAGAATGTAAAAAAGAACATGTATATTTACATATATATGTATAACTGGATCACTTTGCTGTATACCTGAAACTAACACAACATTGTAAATCAACTATATTTCAATTAAAAAAATTTTAATGCAAAAAAAAAACTTCTGAAACAAAAATTGACCTCTGTTACTTGTTTTTCAAAGCACACTAAATTTTGTTTTACAAATGAAACAAGATAATCTAGTAAAATATAAATCATTATCTCACGTTTAACTATAAAGTTTAATACACCTTTTATTCAGCTTATTATTTCTATTCAGAAACTTTGGGGGTGGAATCTACAAACTTGAATTTAGTAGAAATGCTTACTTCATGAAGTTCTTCAGAAAGGAAAGGAACTGAACATCCACTTGGCATCTAGTCTATGGGAGGTACTTTGACAAACATCATCTCACTTATAAAAACGGCCTGAATGTAGTGGTCGGGGAGTTGGGCTTGGTGGTTCTTTACCTGGATTCATGTCTTACCTCTGCCACTTTGGGCATGTTAATTTCTCTGCTTCTGTCTTCTTATCTATAAAGGAGGGCAATAATATGACCAACCTCATAGGATACTTATATAGATGAAGGGAATTCAGATAAGCAAAACCTATAGAGCTAACATACAGTAAATGCAAAGGAAATACAAGCTATTATTGTCATTGTATAATTACAATCTCTATTCATTATTACTCAATGGGATATTTTAAGGTTTCTTAAAATTAAATTTACCTATTATTTGGCTTAATTAAGGTTGGCAAAAAAAAATACAGTACTAGTATATGGTAAATTGGCTTAAGACTGTATTTTTATTGTTATTGCCTTTTTTTTCATCTATCTTTTACCTGAGTGGAAAGTATGATACTTCCATCATGCTACCATTGCCAGACCCTACTTCATGCTATAGACTCCTCAAAGACCAAGTCATAAATCCTGAAAAAAATTAATTCTACTACTCTCTATTATAAAGAGGAAAATCAAGGATTCTCTCTTACCTTCTGATTAAAGATTTTTAAGATTAACTTCTTCATGGCTTGGTTTCAATCTCTTTACCATGGAATACCTCCGGGGTAATAGCTATTTTGCATTTTAACTAGCAGCCTCCTTAACCTTCTGTCTGGCATTTGAAGATCTCTGGCTGTGACTCTAATAAAGGGCAAACACTAGGGGAAGTGAAGGGCAGTCCTTCCTTTGTCTGTATTTGTTACAGCCTTTTAGGAGGAGAACAGGGAAAAGGTTTTGCTTAATTGTGTACCTTCAAGTTTCAGCAATCCCATGACATATTGGAGTGCTTTTCTTTTATGATTTCAGCTTTGCTCTTGCATTTCCTTTACACATTCCTCCAATGGAAAGCGATTTTTTATGCTTTTATAGACTGATCCAGCTCAGAGTCAAAGCAAAGTTGACAATCAAAGGCTAGGATGGCATTTGAAAAGAAGATCATGCCTATGGGGTTCACAGTAGGAGTTCTCTGAAGCCCTTGAAGGTCTCTTTTGAAACCAGCCTTCTCTGCATATCATTTGTTACTAAAATGCTAATACTGTACTGTTAGTGCTCAAATTGTATTCCAATTCTCCGTGGGCTTTATGTACCCTGTCCTTTGCATTGTTCCCAGACCTAATATTCAGATTGTTGGACAAAGTACTGAGCCTTTGTTCTGATCTGATAGCCACTCCATCTCCTTTAGGGCCATTTTACTGACTGATATGTATTATGCAGCCAGAATGGGATTACCCATAATGCCTCTTCTTGCTTAAACATATTGGCAGTGAGATTAGATATTATAATGCATGCATTCTCCTTTCTCTGTGGAGATGAGGCTGCTAATTCCTTACCTCTAGGGCTTTTAGATATATGGGAAAGTTTTGGTTTCTTTGAATTTTTATTCACCTATCTCATCTCCTCTCTGATTTATTCCCTTTGCTTTTAGAGGCATGTGAGTATGAAGCCATAGTATTCAACATTACTTTTATTAGCTCCATGTGCTACAAGTTCTAAACAGTTGCAAGCCTCTTTTTTGGAGGGGTCAGGAGGTGGGGGGGCATAGGAAGAGGATATAAGACAAAAGTTGGAAGGTGCTTATAGGAGGGCAAAATTTTCTTTCTCTTTCACTCCTTATACAGAAAGCGTGTTTGATGATGACAGAGTAAAAAAGAGAGTGTCTTTGGTAGCTTAAAAGTATATCAGCTTTATGCTCCTGGAGTGGATATCACCGCCATTGCCTATGCTCTACAGTGAAAAAATATGAATGACTAAAAGCTTTAAGGAGATAAAGAGCTTCTAGTCCCAGCCTCCCCAGTGGAATCAGGGAGAGGACAGGCTTGCATGCTTTCTCACAAAAATTAAGCCTAAACAGGTTGCTGAAGGTAAGGCAAAGAAGAAGAAAAATATCTAGCAAACCCAATATGAGGAGATAAAACACCCACCTAAAAAAAGAAAAAAAGAAAAAAAGAAAATCAGGATAGAAAATGACTCTGATTGAGACAAATACAGAAATATTTAGTACCATTGTGGGAATTTTAGTGTATATAAGATGAACTAATAATGACTTTCTTTTATTATAACGGATTGTATCCACATGGACAAAATACACTATGGACCTAATAAAGGTGATGTTTAGAAACTAGGAAGCAAAGTATAGTTGGACAGGCACTGGCTTCTACGTTAGGAGACTGAGATGTCTTGTTTGTTTGTTTGTTTGTTTTTGTTTTCCTTTCCACTTATAAATTCTGTGAGTTTGCACAACCCATATATGAAATGCTGAGAATAATCTCTTTCCTGTGTTCTGGGAAAATAAAAAAAATGATAACTTATTCAAAATGTTTTTTTTTAATCTAACAGACCTCTACCAACTTACAATAATATCATTAGGAAATTAATCCTAGCCTTCAGCAGACTGATTCATGCCACAAGCTGCCCTCCATCTAATTGCCATCAATAATTTATCTTCATTTCATCTAGCTCAGTATATTTGGGAACCATGTAACTTTAGCTCTAATTCTTTCAGCCTATGGAGGTTGAGCACTAGAGAATAAATTTTGCTTGTCACCATTTTGCTGATAGTCTCCCTGGGAATAATTCTCCTTCCTAACCCAGACCTTAACATACCAGGACTGAGAATGACCTCTCACTAAATTCCCTAGAACAGTCCCGTATCGAACCAGGACTTAGGCAAAAATAATTGCTGCACATTCTTTTGAAAAGCAGAAAACCAGAGTCAGTCAGATCCTTGAATAAGTTATCATTTTTTTTATTTTCCCAGAACACAGGAAAGAGATTATTCTCAGCATTTCATATATGGGTTGTGCAAACTCACAGAATTTATAAGTGGAAAGGAAAACAAAAACAAACAAACAAACAAACAAGACATCTCAGTCTCCTAACGTAGAAGCCAGTGCCTGTCCAACTATACTTTGCTTCCTAGTTTCTAAACATCACCTTTATTAGGTCCATAGTGTATTTTGTCCATGTGGATACAATCCGTTATAATAAAAGAAAGTCATTATTAGTTCATCTTATATACACTAAAATTCCCACAATGGTACTAAATATTTCTGTATTTGTCTCAATCAGAGTCATTTTCTATCCTGATTTTCTTTTTTTCTTTTTTTCTTTTTTTAGGTGGGTGTTTTATCTCCTCATATTGGGTTTGCTAGATATTTTTCTTCTTCTTTGCCTTACCTTCAGCAACCTGTTTAGGCTTAATTTTTGTGAGAAAGCATGCAAGCCTGTCCTCTCCCTGATTCCACTGGGGAGGCTGGGACTAGAAGCTCTTTATCTCCTTAAAGCTTTTAGTCATTCATATTTTTTCACTGTAGAGCATAGGCAATGGCGGTGATGACCCCTCCAAAAAAGAGGCTTGCAACTGTTTAGAACTTGTAACACATGGAGCTAATAAAAGTAATGTTGACAAAAGCTGGCTTCTCAGCTTTTGCTAGGTGTAATCCAAGTTACATTTGAGAATTTGAGACTGGACTAAAGGAATTGTGCTTGGTGCGCTGAGTTTGTTCTGTAAACCCTGACATTTAAATAGAATGACCTCGGGAACTTCACAGCTGGGGCATGCAATCAGGCAGAACTTAAGGGGAAAGAATATTTACAATTATTTAATTTTGCCAATATGGAGGTTGAGTACTTAGACACTGCAATTGAAACATAAATAAAAAATAGTAATTATGTGACATGATGGAGGTGTTAGCTAAACCTATAGTGGTAGTAATTTTGCAATATATAAGTGTATCAAATCAACACATTTTACACTTTAAACTTACACAATGTCATATGTTAATTATATCTTGATAAAGTTGGAAAAAACATAAATAAAAAACAAATCTGATTTTCATTGTTACCTGACCTCTGTACAAATTCAAATGGATTATGAGACCTGAGAAATATAAAGCAATGTAAAGAAACAAGATCTACAAATTTATTCTAATACTAATTTAAAATCTGGCTTTTAAAAAAGTTACAATGATATTTACTGCAAAACACACACACACACGCACACACACACACACACACACACACAGCATAACTTCATGAAAATAAAGACTCAGACCATCATTTGGTAGCTTGCAGGATCACTCACAATAAAGCTTTTACCCTATTCTCTCCACTCTTTTAAAGACATGATTCGGAATTATAGCTATAGTCATTCCTTTCAAATGCATATACAATTTCTTAAGAGAAAACTTTTATCTTCATTGATGAATTATCAGTTGTTTATGCTTAACACTGTTAAATCTTTTGGATTTTGACAAGGTTTTAAGAAAACATTAACAATCAACCACTAACAGTTACATTGTGTTTGGACTCTGAATATAAATACTAAATGCATAGGTATTTTCTTTATGTTTTTATTTAAAAGGTGTCTTTTGGGCCAAATAATTTTTTTAAATTTTCTTAAAAATTTGAAGTGGGGAAGACTTCTGACATTCCTACAGCTCTGCAATTCAAATCAATTTTTTCCATATAAAAAAGCACCATTGTTGGTTTGAAGCCTTGAGAGTTTCCTGGGTGAAACCTGAAACAGGGAAGGCAAGGAAAGAACAAAGAAAGAGGCAGACCACCCTAAGTTGATAGATGGCAGGTTTAACAAGGAAACTTACAAATGAGGATTGTCTTGGGCATCACAAGAGTAGATCTCTGCATTCACTACCAGAATCTTAAAAGTTTGTATGTATAGAGACCTTAGACTGGGTTCAGTTGCGTATATCATTCAGATGGTCTCAGCAGCACTTTACTCTCTCAAGGCTACATCCTTGGAACAGCTTTGGCTGTGGGGACGATGGGCTGAGTGTACATTCCAAGGACCAGGGAAGGGGTGAGGAAACTCCAATGCCCAGATCCAATTCACAGGTCAACCAGCATTCACATCCTCTTGATGACCTCCTCCAACAATCATTTAGCAATTTTTTCCTTTATTTAAAAAATTTATTGAAGTATAGTTGATTTACAATATTGCATTCATTTCAGGTGTACAGCATAGTGACTCAAAGACACTACAGAAAAACTACAGGCCAATGTCTTTGATGAATATAGACGCAAAAATTCTCAACAAAATATTAGCAAACTGAATCCAAAAAACTGAATCATTTAGCATTTTGTTAACAGTGCATCCATGTAAGCTATTGCAAATCCTCTTTGAAGAAGTGGGATCAAAATGAACTTTTTTCGGAATAAAATTCAAAAGATTTAGTTAATCTGCTATATCACTAGAGAGAAAGTATATCAGTAAGATGCTGTTTTGAAGTAAATATGAGATATTTACTAGTCGGAATAGGCTAGGTATGTGCAGTAATAAACAACCCCAAATTTCAGCAGCTTAAGCACAACCATGGTTCCTTTCTGCTTCATGTTTCATGGCTGTCAGGTTAACTAGTGACTCTACTCATCTTAGTGCCTCAGGATCCAGGCTAATGAGGCAGCCACTATCCTGAACTCTGGGGGTCATTCTGCAGAGGCAAAGAAGTTGCTCTTGAGAGCCTTGGCTCAAAATTAAAATGCAGAGCCCAAAAATGATTCACAGCATTCCCACTCTCAACTCATTGCTCAGAAATGTACTTATAGCTCTGTCAACCAAAAGAAGTCAGAGAATGAACCAACCTTGTGGCCAAAAACTGGAGGAGAAAAAGATGTACATAGTAAGTAAACCTAAAGACCAGTACAGTCTACCCTTCTGTTCAACAGATATTCGTTCCAATCTTTGTTTTGCCAGCAAAATATACTTACAGCCTCCCTGAGTAAGAAAACCTAAAAGCTGTCCAGCCAGTCATGGCATGAAGCTCCAAGGCTTGGATCTGAGAGATGGACAGTAAGATCCGTATCAGGGGGTGTGCCCATCATTAAACTGCAATCTCTTACCTTGAATTCCACCTTTCTATATTCCCCTGGATGATATGGAGATTCCGCAGACCATATTTTCTCTTTTACCAGCTGACTCCTGGTTAGGCTTTGCAGTCAGAGTTCTGGAAGAAGAATGGAAAACTAGAGGAAGGAAAAAAAAACCATGATGCTTGCTTTATGATTCTGTAAAATCACTCCAGTAATATTGCTTAAGTGACAGTTATTCCAGTCACAGCAGCTGATAATAGCTTGTAATTTTTCAACACTCGCAAAGATCCTCCCTTTGCCCCATCGGAGACAACAGAACCAGCTAACTGGAGGTAAGTGCCACTCCATCAAGGTCTGCATGCCATCTCTAGAGAGCTCCCCCTCCAAGTTCACCAGTCAGAGGGCTGAATCCCAGCTCAGAACCCAGCTCTATAATAGTTCTAACTTTTCCTTTCAATTTCCAACCCCTGGGAGTACTAGTTGCTTCCATTAGACACTCTCCATGTGATACTTTTAGTGTTCCCTTCCTGCCTTTTCAAGTAAGAATATTTTGTATTGAATTCTCTGTTAAAATAGCTGGTGTGGTTTTTATCTCCTGACTGATGTAGTGTCTGTTTCAGGTTGGAACCAGCTCTGCTTAATCCAGAGAACTGTATACTCAAAAGACAAGGTATTTATCAGCACCCTACTCTATAAAAAAATTGGAGGTCAGGGACAGGGTATCTGCAATAAACACTCCTACATAGAAATTGGAAAGAATATGGGATACTAAGATTCAATTTTCTGAGGCTGGGTAGAAATTTCTAAGGGAAGGGAAATATTCATGATTCTGTCCTGGTTTTGCTCCCTCCTCATGGGAAGGGGGTCCTCAGTCCATTGTTTTCTTTGACCTTTTGTTTCCAAGGGCCAAAGTAAGGTCCTTCATTTTCCATTATCCTCTTAGGCCACCTCTAAAGAAGGTATTGGAGAACATGCCTTCGGTGACAGTCTGAGTCCTGTGAGAAGCAGATGCCAAGAAAATATTAAATATGCAAGAAATTTATTAGGAGACATACCTGTGGGAGAAGGTGCCAGGGAGGCTGGAGAAACTTCCGTTCACAATGCAAGGAGAGGAGAAAAGGAAGGAAGTGAGGAAAGGAAGGAAGTGAGGAAAGACAAAAGGAACAGCTGACTGCACATGTTAAAATGCAGGGCAAGTCTAAGGAAATTTTGGCAAGGGCATTAGTGAGTCCTTGAGCCAAAGTCACTCATCAGAGGGGTCCTGCATCTCCCAGGAACGAGCCTGCCCATGTTCGCTCATTATCTGGCAGCAGCCTGCAGGAAGTGTAGCCCCAGCACACATGTGGGGAGGGTTTCAGAGGAGTCACTGGAGCCATTGGTCATGATATCTGCTGTTGATGATCTGAGTAACACATCCTCACAGCCGCCACACTCTCTTTTGGAATTGAACATCTTCTTAGATTTTTTTCCTCCCATATATATGTGAGAGTTTAAGGTTATTCAGTGTTCAAAACAGTGCAACTTAAACCAGAGTTTTGTTTTATTTTGTTTTGTTCATTGTTTGTTTTCCAGGATAGCTTTCTCAATAACTTCGTCTTATTCTAGTATGTGGCATGTCTCAAGAGCGACACCTATAGTTTTTCCCAATATTTTATTCCCTCTCTGGATATAATTCCTGCTACCTGGAGCCTATCAAGTTCCCAGGAGAAAGCCACACTCCTGTCTCTTTCCCCTAAGTCAATTGTCCAACTAAAAGGCCTAATGGGCTGTACCTAAGCCATTCAAAGTTTGAACAATGGATTTGAAAGCAGTACCCTTAATTTGATTCTTGCATTTAGACAGTGTTTAATCTGATTTTGTTGCTCAAAGGATTTCTCTTGTTGTATTTTACTGTTCGGCGTTGAAAAGCTTTTATTTTTTCCAAACTTACAAGTAGCTGAGTATCTACACTCTCTATTTTCTATATTCCTGCTTGCCAACCAGTTCTCTTTCTTTTACTGCCTTTTCAAGAGGAGTGGCAAACATACCTAATATCAATCTGCATTCCAGACTCTTTCATTAATGCTTCGTGTTCATTAGGTACATCATGTGCTTTCCAAGTTTATTCAGGCAACAGTTTCACCAAATAATTTGCCACTACATAGCAATGATGATTTTTTTTTCTGAATAATCATGCATTGGCAATTAGATACTTGTCCTAGAAGGACACATCATAGATCAGAACTATTTACATGTCTCCAACAAACCACAAGGAGTCAGAAAGTCCATTCCCGATAGGTACCTGGGGAAAAGAATAAGAATAAGGACTTTCATAATGGTTTATAAAAAATATAGATGCGTCAGTACCAGGTGCACAAAGTTTTGCTCTTTTTATCCACTCAAATTTCTTTTGCCATTAATATAAATGGAGCTAATGACCTGAGGATGATTAAACCAGATTTCCAAGATGTGACCGTATCAACTACTAGTGATTCTGAAGAGTCTGAAGAGTCTGTGCAAAGACAGCACAGGGTATGATCTTCTGGGTGTCTGTGGTTTAGAGCGTGGCCAGTGACAGAAAACTGAGAAAATACCAATCGAGAAAGAAACATTTCCATTAATGACTCCGTCATCCTATTTGGGATAATGTAAACTTTTGGACATGTAAGGAAGAATAACATTTAAGGTACACTTTAAATATAGGTTTTACCAGTCAGCTGTTTACGAACCCATTCTCTGACTATATGTCTTTATATGTTGGGGGAGATTTTTGCTCCACTTCTCCAAAATTCCTCCTTAAACTACAGAGAAGGAAACTTCTGCTGATAATGTCATCCAGTGTGGGAATATTGAGAGGGCAGTTTCTGTCCTTTTCTCCCCTTTATGTGTGCCTACAGAGAAGTGGTAAAGTGACTAACTAGATGAGAGGGATTAATGAAAGTCTGACTTTATTAAGGTATAAGCATCACAGTTTAATCGAGAGCATCATGGTTTTAACCTGTATCCCGACATTAGTTATTAATAGCATGTCCTTTCACTGATAAAAGTATCCCAGCATTGACAGAAAATTGTGTGGTTAAAAATTCCCCATGATACATGGTATGTTTTTCACCTCTTGCTTCCTCTTGAATGTCTACCTATGATCTCAGGCAGCAGATTTGGAGCTTCTTCTCTCTATGCAGTAATTTCTTTTGAGTGAGCCCTCTTTGTTTGCAGAAGGACTGTGTCATGGTTAAATTTTTGTGTCAACTTGGCTAGGCTATGGGCCCAGGTGTTTGGTCAGACACTAGTCAAGATGTTGCTATGAAGGTATTTTGTAGACATGATTAACATCTACAGTCAATTGCCTTTAAGTAAAAGAAATTACCCTGGATAATGTGCGTGGGGCTCATTCAATCAGTGAAAGGCATTAAGAGCAAAAACTGAGGTTCGCTGGAAAGGAATTCTGCTTCTAGATTGTAAAACAGAAATCCTGCATGTGTTTCCTGCCGGCCGACCTGCCTTACAAATTTTGTGCTTGCCAGCCCTCACAATCACGTGAACCAATTCCTTAAAATCTCTGTCTGTATGTAAATATATACACATACACACACATAAAAAATCAGATTATATATATGTATATATATACACACATATATACACAAATATACATGATATATATATATAATTTATATATGTGTGTATATATATATATATATATATATATATATATATATATATATATATTATATTAGTTCTGTTTCTCTGGAAAATACTGACTGATACAGCCTGCTGTTCTGCAACTTTTCTACCTGACCTTGGATCTAGCTCTAAGACAAGGTCAGATTCTTTTGATAAATACCAATTTTCTTCAGCAATTACAGTTAAATGAAGGCTTTAAGCCTCATCTTCTACTACCTGGTTATCAGGTTAGCAGGTGATTTGCTACAATGCAAATATGTTTTAGACAAAATAAACAATTATTTTTTAGCAAGAAGGCACAGAAACAGTGTTACAATCTATTCTTTAAAAATTACCAAAGACTGCACTGTTCATCTCAGACACTCCAACAACTTCCAGGATTGAAATGTTCATTCTAAGATGGATGAAACAATATTTTGAAGGCAGAATCATTCAGGCTTCCTGGGAGGTCAGGTGACAGTGTCCTCAGGAAGCTAGAGGCTATAGACCTAAAGTATGCTACTTATTGGTTCCTGCCAGATCCTATCAGTTTACTCATAAAAGAGTGAGGTACACACCCCATCTCTCTAGCCACCCTCACCAGTTGAACATCACTCAACTCTCTATCTAGAAAGTATTTTCAATAATCCATATTGCTAGACTTTACTAATAATCCTGATTTTTTGAACCCTTAATGCTAATTCCTGAGCTGTATCTTCAAGATTAAGTGTTTGAAATGATAGCCACCCCTAGGGTACAAGTTATACTTATCTAGACATGAATTCAACTAATTATAATAAATTATAGTTAAAATAATTGATCACGCAGAAATTTAACAATCACAGCGTCATTGAGTCTAGGTTATCACTTATCCCAATAAAAAGTCAATAATAGACTAGAATGCGAGGCATTGGCTATAGAGAGAGATATAAAATCTTACTGTATTAATTAAACAGGTGGAAAATAAGTATATTAGATAAAGTAAAATTACAGAAATACAAGTAATAAAGGAACAGCTTATGTAGTTGAAATATCATTTCTTTACATTGTTTGTTTAAGCAGAGCTATCTCATAAGGTAGTCCCATTTTAACAATTTCAAACAAATTTTTGAGTGCCTACTGTTCAAGGTACTAGAAGTCCAGCAAAAAAATAAATTTATAAAGTCACTAGACATTCTATATTCAATATAAATATAACTATATATTTCATATTATATGAATTAATAAATATTTATATTTTATATTTATATTTATAAATATAGAAATGCCCTGCTTGGCATTCAATTGGGAAAAGTAGGTGAAAATGAAAACAAACAAAACAAATAGTATAGTATAATATGCTAATATAATAAATATATTCTAATATATTACAGTGATAAATGTTGTAAAGAAATATCAATCAATGTGAAAGTAGAGAAATGGGCAAGGCTTCTCTTTTAGAAAGAGTAATAATTCCAAGGGTTTGTGAATGACAAACTGTCTTGGTCTTTTCGATTCTGAAATGCCTGGTGTGCCCTTCTATTGAATGCTAGTTTAGCTGGTATAAATGTCTAATACCTTTTGAATACTTTGGAGATACTATGCTACCACCTGTTAACATCCTTTTTGTTGATGAAAATTTTGTCCTCAGTGTAATTAGGAAATCTTTTTTCCTAAGGTAAATCTTCACTTGGATGTTTTGAAATTTTAATATAATTTGTCCAGGGCAGATTTCTTGTTTTAACCATGTGATATTTGAAAGGCATTCCTAGCTAACCTCTCATTTCTTTTAAAATTATAAACAATTGTTAAATTTGAACAATTATTGATTCTATGCCATTTCTCCTCTTCTTTAGGAATTTGAATTATGTAAATATTGAAATGTTTCTATTTCTGTTTTCTCTGTTGCTTAATATTAGCTTTTCTAATGTATGCATGTATTTGTGTGTGTGTATTTATGTGTATGATGTGTATTGTGTGTTTTTCTTACTATATTCTTAACTAATTACTAAATATGATTTTATTCATTTATTCTATCATTGGTTTTATCCTTCTTGGAGTTTATCAACCTGTTAAATTTTATTTGAATGAATATATTTTCCCATTCTAGTATTTCATGTTAATCTTTTCATTTTGACCTACTGTCTTGTTTGCCTCTGCTGTATTTTGCCTTATATTTTACGGATTTTTTTTTTGTAGATTTAAGATTCATGTTGAATGAGAGGAGATCTCTCTCTCTCTCAGTCTCCTCCCTCTCTCTCTCTTTCTCTCCCTTCCTTTTGTCTCCACTTCCCATGGCCCTAGTTCAGAATTAAATCTATTTTGGATAGCTGAGGACTCTTGTACTCTGGTGATACTGAGTATATAGGCATCAAGCCACTAAGCCAGAGAGTAGCTTTACTCAAAGCTTTGCTATTTGGTTAATTCCCTTTTCCCTCGTGCCATAGATTATGTAACCTCAGTATTGAGAAAGCCGTACTCCAGCTACTGGTTCCAAGCAATGAGACTTGATCAAATGGAGCTCTTATTCTCATTTTCCCAACAGGACCAAATTTTCAGCTGCTCAATTGTTGTTGTAATTCTAATCCCAGTAGCCTCAGAGCATTAGCTTTGCACAAAGTTTTCCATTTATTTTTAAAATTCTGTTACACAAAGATGTTTGTATTAATTTTATAGTATACATATGTTTTCTTTAATGTTCTCTTTTAAATTTCAACCATCATCATTATGCATTTGGAGTAGGAAGATATCCGAAATGTGTAGCATCATTGCCATCTTGGCTTGAATGCAGTAGCACATTCTCAGCAGTTTATGGCTCAGGGCATTTTCAGTGTTGTTGTGTCTTTCTTTTTACTTTTATGTGTTTCCATACTTTTCTTCAATCATCATACTTCTTTGGCAAGAGAAAAGAAAGAATGGATTTAAGATCTGGAAAGGGAAGATAGTTTGTAAATATTTAATCTATACACATCCTGGTGATTTTTCTAATAAATATTCGTTGGACTACTTCAGTCTAGAAACAAGAGAAAATTCTCAAGTATATTAGGACATAAAGCCAGCAGGGGAAAAAGGGGATATTAAGATAAAGAAGCCAACTACATTTTCTTACTTCATTAGGTTGAAATATTTCCATATAATTAGCAATTTTCACTTCCGAAAAATTTTCACTTTCACTTTCTTGAGGTTGCAAATGCTTTCTCTCTGTGATTAAACCATCTGTGCTTGCTAACTGGCACCCATGGAAGTTAAGTTTCTGTCCTCCCTCCCCACCCCCCCACAAAAAACCTGGGGAATAGAGACACTATATTCCTTGGTGATGACATTTAAAAAGGGTGGTTCCCAGGTTTCTGAGGAACTATAAATCTAGGATATAAAACTGGCTAGAAGCTTTTTAAAAGATTTACATCTCAAAGGGACACAGAAAGAATTTACAATTACAAGTTTTCTAAAGTAAATGCTTTAAGAAAAGGGAGGTCAAGCCCGTCTGAACTGTAGTCAAGCTGAGAGCAACTCTAAGTCCCTCCTGGTCAGTTCTATCAGCAGTGTTTGACACAGTTGATCATCCCCTCCTCCAAACACGGTTTTCACTTGGCTTAAGGGACATCACCATGGCCAGTTTTCCCTCTACCTCATCGGAGGTTGTTTCTGTGTCACTCGTCTGGGACGGAGGACTCTCTTAATTTATTAGTTTGCTAGGGCTGCCATAACAAAATACCACATACTGGTTGACTTAAACAGCAGAAATGCATCTCTCATATTCATAGAGATTGGAAGTGCAAGTTCAAGGTGTTGCCAGATTTGGTTTCCCCTGAGCCCTCTCTTCCTGGCTTGTAGATGGCTGCCTTCTTCACTGTGTCCTTATATGGCCTTTTCTCTGCGTATGCATCCCTGGAGCCTTTTCCTTTTCGCATTTGGACACCAATCCTATTCGATTAGAGTCCCACCCTTATTTTAAGGTAAAACTTCCCGAGTTTTCTCTATCTCAGGAAATAACTTCATTGTTCAGTTGCTCAAGGTAAAAAGTCTTCGTGTCATTTTTCACCTTCCTCATTCTTTCATATTCCCAAACCAATTCTTCTGCCAATTCTTTCAACTCCACTTTCAAAATATATCTTAAATCTTACCTGAATCCAAAGGAGAAGGGGTTTGGCTCTGGTTCTGTGTTTACTAATTGTGTGAATTTGGGTAATTGCATTAACCATTATGCCTCAATTTCATCTTATCTAAAATAGATTTTTAAAATATCTACCTCACAGATATTTGTTGTGTTAGCACAAAGAGTGCCCAGCATGTAGTAATTGCTTAATCAATAAATGGCAAGTGTAATCACACTGTGTACTTTAAGAAGTTTCTTCCAGTTGGGACATAGTCTCAATTTTACCAATAATACAATAGCTTCATCTCTTTCTTTTTTTCGTCCCTATTTCCCATAGGAAATCTTGGTCAGCAGTTAAGTATAATCAGAACTTAAAATGCTTGAGCATAAATTGGGTTTATCGTAGGACATTCCAACAATTCCTACTCTTACTACTGCCTTCCTGAATTTGACAGATTATTCATTCTGACTGAGACAAGGCAACTGCCAAATTTAAATACATATGCAGCAGTAGACTTCACAAATGACCACAACCGTAGAACTTATCTTCTGCCAATCTAAAGGTTATAATCTCTACTGCATCTAATATTTTGCTCAACTGTCTCCTTCTGGAACTTCCTTGTATAGAGTACAAATACAATGTATGAGTAAATGCAGGTTGTGAAAAAGCACAGATCATCTATATCAGCAATTCCTCAAGGGATATCATGCTCAATTATCATCCTTCTCTCTTTTTTTTTTTCCTACCTGCCAAACTTTTCAGGATTCTGATTTCAGGGACAACTTCCTATTTAGGGATTTTAGTTAATATGTGTTTTCGTAAAAGAGAAAGTGTGTGAAGTTAATAACATAAACCCAAAGACATCAATTTCTAACTGTGGAATTGTGTAGATAGAGGTATTAAAAAATAAAACTCTTTGGGAAATACTTTATAAACTATAAATCCTGATGAAATGTCAGATACCACTATTTTTAATGGGGTCAGCCTATTGCTTTGAGGTTCATGACATTGACTTATTCCAGAGCAGGTTAACCCCTAAGTTCTTTGGTGTCACTCTGGTAAGCTTG
This sequence comes from Neophocaena asiaeorientalis asiaeorientalis, assembly GCF_003031525.2. Lineage (NCBI taxonomy): Eukaryota > Metazoa > Chordata > Mammalia > Artiodactyla > Phocoenidae > Neophocaena > Neophocaena asiaeorientalis. Next base: position 5,467,899 of record NW_020172817.1, on the reverse strand, counting down.
ATGCTCTTGGGGCCTCATTCATTCATTAAAGGGAATGTGACATTTCACCAAGTCACTGAACTGAGATGAAGGAGTGAATGTGTCCTGAACTCCTCTCAAACACTCATCTTCTAACTGAGAATGAGGTAGGTACACTAATAATAGTGTTAACTAGTGAAAATGGCCCTGCTGTTTGTGGATACAAAACGTGGTATCACTGGAGGTTAGCTAGTTAGAGATGGATGGTTTCTCTCCTCTTAGTTGTCCCTCAGAGACTTTGAAATTGGAAATTAATTTACTCTTAATTGGGGAGAGTTGGAGTCACCATGACCTTGTCAGTGGCAGCTCCTTCAACATAAGAGAATCTCACAGTCTCTTCTCTCTCTGAAGCCTTAATAGATGGCTTCATACTCGTCTCTCTTTTCCTAATGTTCCCAAGCCAAGCTTAAGTTTCTCATCCTCCTTGATGCTTCCTGCATCTTTCTAGTCCACGAGGATCTCAAAGCCTTTAATACAATCTTACACCTTAATCTATTTCTATACACTCCTGTGTCATGTTGGTTAATTTTTCACATGTGAATACCTCACCAACCATATTTCTTAACAATTTAAGGTAGAATATGATAGCAACTCATTGGAGATTACTTACATTTATATAAATAAAGATAATTATAAGAAAATATGAGAAACTTTTCTTAAAAGCAATATTCAGATAAACCACATGATCGAAGAAAGTTTTGCAGGAACCACATTGTAGGAACTGAAATGGGGAGTCACTGCCAACAAATGCCTATATGAATAATCTGACACCCAGCCATCTTGGATGGTAGCCTTGAAAGATCTTCTCATGTCACAGTTTTATGTCATTCCTTGTATGCCTTCAAATGGACAGAAATCTCCTGAAGCATATCCTTTTATTAAAGTTCTTGCTAATGATGATAAATACTACCTAAGCACTCCAACACCCTGGGTAATTTTAAGACAAATCCAGTAAAGCTTCAACTTTGGAGATTATATTTTCTGAGTTGCAAGATTTGAGTAACTGTTTAACTTTGCTAACATTTTGCAAAGATAGCCAATAACCCCCACCGCATAGAGATTCTCCATGGCAGCAATATTTAAAGAGCTTTGCATTAGTGTATTACACTTATAACACATCAGTTCCAGTTCCAGTGTTTAAATTGGCTAAGACTATTTTATTTTTAGGTATAAGAACCTATATAGCTTAAGCTAAAAGATTAGTTCACACCTTTGAGATGAATACTTGAGGAACTAAAGTAAACATGGCTTCAGGAACTGGAAGTAGAATTCAACACCATTGGGGCTCTCTCTCTCTTCTTCTGTTTCTTAGCTCTTCTAAAATTACTTCTGAATGTACACTATCTTCAGGGAGTAATAGAGATGCTTCAGAGGCTCTCATTCACATTCTCTCATCTTAGCAGTCTCAGATGAAGGAGAGATAGAATATCTCCTTATTTTCTTATCAAAGAATGACTTAGATTCACATTACCTGAGTCCTGTGCCTACTCTTTCACTGATTACTGTTCTCAGAAATTTGAGGGCTCTGACTAACAAGGTTGGAATCATATTCCCTTTCTTGTGAACTAGATGAGGGATATCCAGCTATGATGTCAAGACCCCAGATGTTTAGAACCATATAAAAGAAAGGAGAGCAATAGTTTCTAAAAGCAGAAATATTAGCTCTTATTCTTTACTTGAATTTTCACATATTAAAGTAAATAATAACAGAGTACACTTATAGAGTCCTTCCTATGTACAGTTACAATGCAGATTATGAGTTAACTTATACAAACAATAACTCTGTAAGGTAGGAACTATAATTATTACCACTTTTCAGATGATGAATCTTTGTCTTTGTAAAATAGAGTAAATTGTCTAAGGCTTCAAGTCTAAGAAATAGCAGGAGGTGCATGAAACTCAGATTTCTCTGACCCTTCAGCATCATGATTAACCAAACCAGGTGGTATGGCTTAGGGACTGAGAGTTCATGCTTGGACATCAAGTGGGCCAGAATTTGTTTTATACAAGTTACTGGCTGCATGATTTTTGGAGTAGCCCACCACACTGCACAGAATAACCACAGAAATGTTTATTTAATAAAGGAATTATTTTATATATTATGATTTGCTATGTTGATACATGCTTAGAAATTGAATTATAGCTTCCAAAATCCAAATAAGAGTGAACATAAAAGAGTTAGGTGTCTATCTCTAAAGGTGATAAGTAAAATGGAATCTTAATCAAGATAGCTAGCAAATTTCAAAACTCTCTGATTATCCTTTCAGAGTGAATATACCACTTATAATCTGTTTATTTTTTTTATTTCAAATTGCTTCTCCAATTATATCTTTTGGCAAGACAAATATGCTCTTTCTTTTTTGTCATTGTTCTATTAAATGAGAGAGAAAGAAGATATTTGTTTACAAATTAGGAGGCGGATGATTCTGGCATGTCGAGAATTTGGCCTGGAAGCAGAAAGCATGGGGAAAAACACTAATTGGAACTAGTACTATAATTTTGCTTCTCTTTACGTGGGTTAAAAATGGTCATAAAAAATGGGATGAGCTTGAATAAGAATTAACACACCTGAACTCATCTTCTTATACCTCTTTATTTCCCATACACATCTTACAGACCTGCTATCAAATTGCAGTCTTCCACCTTACTTCTGCCAAAATGTAATCTTGTTGAAATGTAGACATAGCCTTGTAGTGACTTTACTTCAGTACCCAAATCACTGAGGAGTGTGTAATTATTACTCTCAACCTATCTCTGGCCAAATTACTGACAAGACAAACAGGCATTACAATGTACACATGTATCTAGTAACCATGTGTCTATTATTCTCCTTCTCTATTTACCTGCTTTACTAAAAGAAAAAGAAAACTATTAAAAGCAGAAAATCTTACCAAACTACTGTTTTTACTCATTTTTTTTTTTGTCCTCAATATGTATCAATATAACTGATGTTTCCTCTGAATTGACAAATTTTTGGAACAATGTAAAGGATAACTGTTAACTTCTTAGCAATCATCAATATATAAATAGGTGAAATTTCATGAATTATTTATATATAATATTTTCATTCTAAGAGTTCATCCTTAATCCAAATTGAACCAGCATCATTTGGTTGACTTCTTTGTTTTATCATTTCAAACAGGGAATATTTTTACTTTTTCCTGTCTTTTATAGGTATCTAAAATGCTTTCACTTTGCTTGAGAGAGCATATTCTAGCAATAGTTTTTAAAAGATATAGTACATTAAATAAGAAATAACTTATCCTTAATTTCTCTTTCTGATCATTCATTGTTAGTGTATAAGAATGCAAGAGATTTCTGTGCATTAATTTTGTATCCTGTAACTTTACCAAATTCGTTGACTAACTAGTAGTTTTCAGGTGGCATCTTTAGGATTTTCTGTGTGTAGTATCAGTATCATGTCATCTGCAAACAGTGACAGTTTTTCTTCTTTTACAAATTGGATTCCTTTTATCTCTTTTTCTTCTCTGATTGCTGTGGCTAAGACTTCCAAAACTATGTTGAATAATAATGGTGAGAGTGGACATCCTTGTCTCATTCCTGATCTTAGAAGAAATGCTTTCAGGTTTTTACCATTGAAAATGATGTTTGCTGTGGATTTGTCATATATGGCCTTTATTGTGTTGAGGTAGTCTCCCTCTATGCCCACTTTATGGAGAGTTTTTATCATAAATGGATTTTGAATTTTATGATTGCTGCAAAAAAATAAAATAAAATACCTAGGAATAAACCTACCTAAGGAGGCAAAAGACCTATACTAAGAAAACTATAAGATACTGATGAAAGAAATCAAAGACGACACAAACAGATGCAGAGATATACCATATTCTTGGACTGGAAGAATCAATATTGTGAGCATGCCTATACTACTCAAAGTAATCTACAGATTCAATGCAATCCCTATCAAATTACCAATGGCATTTTTCACAGAACTAGAACAAAAAATATCACAATTTGCATGGAAATACAAAAGACCCCAAATAGTCAAAACAATCTTGAAAAGAAAAACGGAGCTGCAGCAATCAGGCTCCCTGACTTCAGACTATACTACAAAGCTACAGGAATCAAGACAGTATGGTACTGGCACAAAAACAGAAATATAGATCAATGGTACAGGATAGAAAACCCAAGATAAACCCACAAATCTATGGTCACCTAATCTATGACAAAGGACACAAGAATATGCAGTGGAGAAAAGATATCCTCTCCAATAAGTGGTGCTAGGAAAACTGGACAGCTACATGTAAAAGAAAGAAATTAGAAGACTTCCTAACATCATACACAAAAATAAACTCAAAATGGATTAAAGACCTAAATGTAAGGCCAGACACTATAAAACTCTTAGAGAAAATATAGGCAGAACACTCTTTGACATAAATTGCAGCAAGATCTTTCTTGATCAACCTCCTAGAGTAATGATAATAAAAACAAAAATGAACAAATGGGACCTAATGAAACTTAAAAGCTTTTGCACTGCAAAGGAAACCATAAACAAGATGAAAAGACAACCCTCAGAATGGCAGAAAATACTTGCAAACTAAGCAAATGACAAGGGATTAATCTCCAAAATATGTAAACAGCTCATGCAGCTCAATATCAAAAAACAGAAAACCCAATCAAAAAATGGGCAGAAGACTTAAATAGACATTTCTCCAAAGAAGACATACAGATGGCCAAGAGGCACATGAAAAGATGCTCAGCATCACTAATTATTAGAGAAATGCAAATCAAAATTACAATAAAATATCACCTCACACCGGTCAGAATGGTCATGATTAAAAAATCTACAAACAACAAATGCTGAAAAGGGTGTGGAGAAAAGGGAACCCTCTTGTACTGTTGGAGGGGATGTAAGTTGATACAGCCACTATGGAGAACAATATGGAGGTTCTTTAGAAACTAAAAATAGAACTACTGTATGACTAGCGATCCCACTGGGCATAAAACCTGAGAAAACCATAATTCAAAAGGACTCATACACCCCAATGTTCATTGCAGCACTATTTACAATAGCCAGGACATGGAAGCAACCTAAATGTCCATCAGTGGATGAATGGATAAAGAAGATGTAGTGCATGTACACAATGGACTATTACTCAACCATAAAAAGGAACAAAATTGGGTCATTTGTAGAGACATGGGTGGACCTAGAGACTGTCATAAAGAGTGAAGTAAGTCAGAAAGAGAAAAACAAATATTGTATATTAACGCATATATGTGGAATCTAGAAAAATGGTACAGATGAACCTATTTGCAAAGCAGAAATAGAGACGCAGACATAAAGAACAAGCATACAGATGCCAAAGGGGGAATGAGGGTGGTGGGATGAATTGAAAGATTGGGACTGACGTGTAGAGACTGCTATGTATGGAATAGATAACTGTTGTATAGCACGGGGGACTCTACTTCATGCTCTGTGGTGACCTAGATGGAAGGGAAATCCAGAAGCAGGGAGATACATGTATGCATATGGCTGATTCACTTCTCTGTACAGAAGAAACTAGCACAACATTGTGAAGCAACTATACCCCAATAAATTTTTTTAAAAAAGAAATACATCAAACCCAGTAACACAGATAAAAATCAGACACTGCAGGGCTTCCCTGGTGGCGCAGTGGTTGAGAGTCCGCCTGCCGATGCAGGGGACACGGGTTCGTGCCCCGGTCCGGGAAGGCCCCACATGCCGCGGAGCGGCTGGGCCCGTGAGCCATGGCCGCTGAGCCTGCGCGTCCGGAGCCTGTACTCCGCGACGGGAGAGGCCCCAATAGTGAGAGGCCCGTGTACCGCAAAAAAAAAAAATCAGATACTGCTAGCCCGTAAACTTCAATGAGGAAATTTAAATTAGATTGAAGGGGAAATTTTCACCTACAGATATCAATTAGAGTTAGAGTGGCATAAAATGAACTAGTGCCTACCTCATAGGATTTCACTATCTTGGATGAAGGAAAAGTTAATAAATTTAACAAGTAGCTTTGTTAAAAAAAAAAAGAAAGAAAGAATGTTATGGACTATCTTACAAGAGGGCTGATTCATTCAAAAGTGTTTTCTAGACTAGCACTGTCCAATAGAACTTAGTGTGATGATGAAAATTTCTATATCTGCCATGTCCAATATGATAGACATTAGCCACATAAGACTATGAGAGTTTGAAGTTGTCTAGTGTGACTGTGGAGTAGAATTTAAAATTAAATTAAATTAAATTAAAATTTTAAAACGCCTTGTGCAGTCAGTAGCTACCATATTTAACACAATTTTAGACAAAGACATTTTCTGTATTTCACTATGTCTTTCCTCTTCAAAACATGTCTTGAGTGTTGTATGAATTGTTCTCAATTTCTACGTCCACCACCTTAATCTGTCTCCTACATAATCATTAGAATATTCTTCATTTGTTCAGCATTCAACAAATATTAATTGAGAGGCTATTATGTAACAGGTCTCACGATATACAACAGGCATAGATCTATAAGCAAAAGTAGCATAGTCCCTGTACTCATTCAACTAAAACCTCACTGGTTAAGGAATGCACAAAGCACTGTGAGCTGTTTTAATCAAAAGACTCCCTTCTCCAGAATGACCTGTGATTCTCAATCCCATGAAAACCAGATCTGAACACAGAACTCAACTTTAATACGGTTCTTTTCTATTTTTATACTTCTCAGCCAGACTGAATAATAAGTAATTTCCTAAATTTTCCCACCTTCTTCACTACTGAGACATTTTCTAGTATTTGACCCTTGAAATTTTCTTCATATTCTACCTTTCACAGTTCTTATAAAAAGTTACCTTTTTCAGGGACGAATATCTTATTTACTTAATAATAAGTTAGGATTAGCCTCTGTAGTGCTTATACATCATATAGATGTAGATTTTCATTCTCAACTTGGATCCATGATAGTTCTGAACTAGTTTTGTCCTAATTTGGAATTGATATAGAAAATTCAGAACATAATTCTAAGAGCAAGTCATTTTTAAAATCAAACTGACAGAGATGAACAACAACAAAAAAAATGATGGTCAGTTGTTTAAGTTGTGTAGTTTCACAACAGAGAGCTGTGATTTCTTTAAAAAAACGACCAATTTACTAAGTTGATCTATATGTCATATATGTTAAAGTAGGAAAGTGAAAACTAATGGATAATAAACTTGATTCTCCAGCACAGTCTTTCTACTTCCCATTCAGAAAGTAAGCCCTGACAAAATGGAGAGTCTAAGAGAAATGACAACATGCCTTTTCTCCCTACATAGTCAGAAAATAAGACATTTTCTTGATTGGGTATAATTTCTGATATCTTATACTCATAAGTGACATTTCTATTTTACGTCAAAAGTAAATACGGCTAATTGATCCTTGTCCAATTACCCAATTTGAGCTTTTTCATTAATTCCTAGAGAATTGTACAGTTGTTACAAGCTAATTTTTGCATAGTGTTTTAGTATTAACATACTTCCATAAATCACATCTTACATGAGTCCCACAACTCAGGTACATTTTACAGAGAAGAAAATGTGACTTAAAAATGTGTTGTGGGGCTTTGGTGGTGCAGCGGTTGAGAGTCCGCCTGCCGATGCAGGGGACACGGGTTCGTGCCCCGGTCCGGGAAGATCCCACATGCCATGGAGCGGCTAGGCCCGTGAGCCATGGCCACTGAGCCTGTGCGTCTGGAACCTGTGCTCCGCAACGGGAGAGGCCACAACAGCGAGAAGCCTGCGTACCGAAAAAAAAAAAAAATGTGTTGTGCAAGGTCAAAAAGCATACTAATGAGGAATTACATGTCACTTTATTCACTATTTCAGTCTATTATTTAGTCTGTTCCTCTCATCCACGCTCTTTTTCTCTTCTCCTCCTCTCTTACTCTCTTTCTATATATAAATAACTAGATAGAGACAGACAGAGATAGAGATGAAGAATCGATATATGCACGTGTTCTTTGCTAGGGTAATTTTTCAATTACAATAGATAAGTAAAGTTGCTGTTTTAAGGAAAAGAATATACAATATTTTTTTTTAGTATTAGATGAATTTTTTAAAAGGAAAATTTTTGTATAGTGTCATCCAGATAAAATCCCACTTTCATACTCTACTTTTGAATTTGGACACATAAGCATGATGGTTTTTCTGTAAAATATATAGTAATTATTGTAGGAGATAAACAACTTTAACAAAATTCTAAACCCCTACTGTAGAATAATCATGACTCCTACTTAAAATTTTTTAAATTAATAACTTTTTGGCAGTGAAGTTCAAGCCATGCAGTTTTGCTCTCTAATGAAAAAGGAAAATGGCATTCCAAAATCTAATTCTTTTTTCAGATACCTGGCACATCACTCCACTATGGGTACATATACATATACATATATATATATACATATATATATATATACATATATATATACATACATATATATACATATACATATATAGTTTGGCAGTGAAGTTCAAGCCATGCAGTTTTGCTCTCTAATGAAAAAGGAAAATGGCATTCCAAAATCTAATTCTTTTTTCAGATACCTGGCACATCACTCCACTATGGGTACATATACATATACATATATATATATACATATATATATATATACACATATATATATACATACATATATATACATATACATATATATATATACATATACGTTTGCTGTCTACAGAATTCTTCGGTATTATAATTTCATTTCAATGCTTCTCAAATTCATCCATTTTCCTCTGTATACTTGTTACCTTCTCATTCTGCACAGTAAACACTTTTTCCTTTTCCAAAAGTTTTCAGCATGGGAATAGAATTTTAAATTTACAACTCTGGGAATGTAATTTTGTAAAGAAGTTTAATCAAAGAATATTTTCCTGACCTGGTTGAAACCTTTTCCTGGTTTCAAGATGATTCAGTGGCCCTAGATCTTAGAAGGCAGTAACAGTGAGTAAAATACTATGATCGTCATTAGGATTGCAAATATTTCATCTCTCTCCTTTCAGGCACATGGGGGCATTTCAATTCCTGGTTCCTCTCTTGTTCGTTGACCAGAGCTATGTGACCAATTTTGTTCAAGAAGTCATGAGAGAAAACACATATAACTTTTGAGTCAAGCATTTTGCTGCATTATGTTCAGGCTTTACTTTCCTTGTGCTGCAGAATCTGGTCGTGGTCTGGACGGTGAAGGGTCCATCACCTTGATCCTGAAGTGAGAATGTGGATGATGCAGAACAGAGCCACCTGCTGACCCACAGTGGACATGTAAAACAAGAGGAACACAACGTGGTTCTTTCAGGTCACTGAGATTTTGGGGTTGTATGTTACAACACAATGTAGCCCAGCCATACTAATACAGATGCTGTGACTGATAAAAATGCTGTATGGGTATCTCCTTTAAAGCAGAACTATGAGACACATGTATTCTCTCATCATTACAAAAGTACACCTACAAAATGGGTTAGATAGGATCTAATACCTGTCCTCACTTTCTGCTTCCTTTATGTTAATACCCAGGATATATTCCTACTTACCCCAGTTTTCCCCATATCCTCCAACCTAAAACGTTATCTCTTTTTCTGTCAAATATATTCCATATAGAAACACATCACAGCCTATATTTAGTACAGAGGCAAACTGAATTAGTTTTGAAAATATCTGTCAAACCCAATAAACTTTGTAAAGCAGTTCATGAGATAACTGTGTTTGATCTTTGCATAACTGTAGTTTTGCTTAGTAATACTAAGTCATCCAGAAAGAAAACCAAACAGCTAATAAAATCTACTAGCTCATTCTAAAACTATAGAGTAATTTGTTTATTTAAAATACTTTATAATATTTTCCATTTCTCAGTTACAAAAAAAAGAGTATCATGGTGAGAAAACGGTATTTAATATTAGTTGTGAATCTCAATGAAAACATTGAAAATGCCTAATTTATTAGTTCATGTATTTGAGCAATATTGTACAATTTCTAGTTACTTGAGTTCAGAAGTACACATTCTACATATATAAATTATATAAATATATATTATATTAATTATATAGCTACATATATTGGTATTTATCCATTACACAGAATATGCATCATTGTTGTCATTATAATTATCAAGAAATTATGTATAAAATACACAACTAATGAGAACATACTGTGTAGCACAGGGGACTCTACTTAATGCACTGTGGTGACCTAAATGGGAAGGAAATCCAAAAAAGAGGGGATATATGTATATGTATAGCTGACTCATTTTGCTGTACAGTAGAAACTAACACAACATTGTAAAACAACTATACTCCAATAAAAATTACTTTAAAAAAATAAATTAAAAAGTATAATTCATTCCAGAAACCACTTAGGTTCATGTGAATAGCTGTCAGTAAACTAAGAGTCCACTTTTACTTTCTGCATTTAAACTCCTCTTCCTTTGTATAGAAGAATCCATGAATTTCTTATAAAATTGCTTACAAGAAAAATATCCTGTGGTGCCTGCATGCTTTTCCTTAGAAGCAGGAAGAGAATTTATCACCTAGCTCAGACAGCAGATGTGAGTGAGTGTCTTGCAGATAACAGGGTCTGTGCTGGGACAAAACACAAAACTTGGCTTTGATGTGTGCCTACTGCCTGGTTTGGTTTCCTACCTCTATGAAGCATCCCTTTTCCCCTCCCTGCATTTACTTTCAGGCTGCGTGCTGTCCAACAAAGTCATAGCCCACTTGTCCTGTGATATATTTGCTGTGATTGGCAGATCACTCACGGCACTGCAGGAGTGGACATATTTTTTTTTAAATACTGAATCACAGAGTTCTGCACTTTCAAACACTCCACAAGCAAATCTTATGTAAGAATAGACAGATTTAGAATAAAACCTTCAAGAATAGCAGCAACAATGAGAAGAAGAAGAGGAAGAAGAAGAAGGGGGGTGGGAAGGAGAGGGGGAGAAGAAGAAGAAAGAAGAAAGAGAAGAAGAAGGAGAAAATAACTCTCAAGTGTGGAGATTTTACTACTCCGCTGGCCAGAGAAGAAGATATTTTTGTATGTTTAAATATATTTTGAAAATATTTTGTGGTCTTTTAAATATCACCTAGAAGGTGCTCACCTAGCCCTCTGTGAGACTGCACCAACCATACACAAGTGCTATATGAGTATCAGTATTTGTACTAGTATTAGTGATATTTATTCCAGAGACAAGGAGAGTCTGCCTCACCCACTCAACCACATTCTCACATTCCATACAAAAGTGGTTCTTAAACTTATCTTCACAAGTATTACTTGGGAATCTTGCTCAACATGCAGAGTCAAGCCCAAAGGTACAAAAACTTGGATTCAGAGGGCTGGTGTGCAGACAAGAAATTTGGTGATTATCCCTTTTCTTTGAGGAAGAATGGATCTGGGAGTTATAGGACGTCATATTTCTCTCTATTGTTATTTCGGCATCCTGGAGGATCTATAATATGTGAAATAGGATAAATAGCCTCGATGCATTGGGAGAATGAAAACCATATAATTGGGTGTCAAAGAGATCTGAATGTAAAACCCAGCTCAGCCACATTCTTAAGGTGGGAATTTAGGCGATTTTATTTCACCTTCTGAGACAGTTTCCGCATTTATAAAATAAATTTTTTAAAAAGCCAAACAAAACAAAACTATCTTGTAGATTTGTTGTAATTATCAAAGAAAATAGTCAGAGAGACAATAACAGTGCCAGCCCATGGTAGGCATTTTTTAAGTTTATTTAAATGCCTGCCCATTTCTCTTGTTACTTTAAGGCTTTCCATTTTAAACCTACAGTGTTGGCTTAATTCTGATAAAACTTGCTTTCCACTTAATTCTCTTCTGAAGCAGGTCTGGAAGGATTAAAATTGGCATTTTTCCTTGCTGCATGCAATGTTGACTGTCCAGTCAATTAGCAGCCAGACTCAATAGTGCATAAATTGCTCACAGTTATGTACTGGGTTTTCTAACCCCAAAGGTTGACTATAACTCTTCTCTTAAAATGCAACAAGAATTCTTTATGTGATGAGGTATCGGTGCTCTGTTTTTTTTTTCCAATGAGTGGAACTGTGATTTCCCTTCATGGATGAAACATTTTACAGAGTTATATTCTGCTTTCAGGGTGTTGTTGGAAAATAAACTATTTAAATTTTCTTTGGAGTCAGGCCCTTGACGGGTGAAGGAAGGCTAGTAATCGTGGTTATATAGGATAGTGTTTGGCTCAAGGGGATAATTGGTGTGCGAAAAGCAAGCCTTTCAGCTCCAGCTCACGAATTCTAACATACACAAGGTCAGCGGTGATCAAAGATGTGAGAGACTTTATACATTCTTTTCTGGTTTCTGCTAGATGGAGGGTTTATGTCAGAAAAGCATCTCCAGAAATGACAGCCTCAGCACAGAAGACACAATTTAATTGACATGGAAGAACAGCCATCACTTCATCATTATAGGCTGCCAGCCACAATCAGGGGGAAGACAATTCCATACAAATCTCTCTGCCTTCCCAGGGACACATACCATGGAATGACCAGAGTGGCACTTGAGCAAAAAAAAAAAAAAAAAAAAAAAAGGGAGCAAGTGTGTGTGATCCAGCAAGTGGACAGTGAAGACTGTCTACTTAACGAAGACATCGCTTAGATAATTAACACTCAGTGTTAAATCTTAGATAATTAACACTTAATGTTAAATCATCCAACCGTGGGTCAACAGTTGTCCAGGATTTGAAGATACTTAGGTACAATTTCTTCTTCCCTCCATGCCCACCACTGTTAGGCACTTTTCTAGTCTTTGCTACCTAATTTTCTAAGAAAAGAAAATTACTATCTAATTTCTCTTATAATGTTCTCCCCACAAATTTGGAGGACTCATGTAATTTTGGCATTCCTATGATTATTGATCCTAGACAACAATACCCTTGATGACAATATATCAGATAGAGCTCTTCTCCAATTGGAAATATTTTAATATTAAATATTTTAGTGTTATTTTAGTGTTAATAAGTGGTTATTATTTCATGGAAAAGACATTACAGACCCACAGGCCTGGATTTGAATCTCTACTCAATATTGTGTCTAATATATGTAGAAACTTATGCAAACTACTCAACTTTTCCATACCTGTACTTTCTTCACTTGTCAAATGGTCATAATAATGCCAATCCTACAGGGCCATTGTAAGAATTTGTAGTATCTTAAAAGACATATTTCATAAAAGATACCCAGTAAATGTCAGTTTCTTTTCTTCCATTAGTATTGATAAATGTAGAAATTATAAAAATATTTTTGCAGCTTTATCATGTAGGGATCCATTTAAATGTGTAAGACATTGCACCAGTGACTCTGAAGTTTCCTTCTTTGTAGGGATTGCAAGCCTGTCCCAAAAGAGCAGTTTCTATCAGGTGAAGGAAAATGTCTTCTCATTGCAGAACCACAGAATACAGAGATTGAATGAAGCACGGTTAGAAAACATGGGAAAGCAGTTTGCTGGGTTAGTCAAGACTGACATTTTGTGAATGATAGGCAAAATTATAACAAGCTTTTATATTTCACAGTATATACATGTGCCATATTGGTCATTTTCTCAATAATCAAGTACATAAAAGGAACAAATTCAAATAATGATCAGTTAATTCTCTAGACAGAGTCAGGAATAAATACCTCAGGGTTGTGGGTATCTTGTAGATACCATGCTGGTACATGGTACCATGATACCCTGTCTCGTGGCCTTAGTGAACCATTTAAATTATCTGTGACTAACATGTTAGATTAAATAAAAAATATTCTAAATCCTTTCTAGTTATAAATCTATATGAACATTTGCTATTATTGATGGGAAATATACAATTAATTACAATTTTGCAACTTGCTCTATCATATTTCTTTTGCTATGGTTGACTTAAAATTAATTTATTTCATACTCTAAGCAGAAATTTACTCAAGCAGAGGTATTATAGTCAAATTGTCTTATGCTGCATTATTTACCTTGCTACTAACATTGTCTAACGATTTTCAATTTCAAAAATGCATACTATCAATAATGACAGTAGTAGAAGAACACAGCATGGTGTACCGATGCCAGGTTGATTTTAGAGCACAGTCAATAAGATTAGTGATCAACTGACAAGTAAGCCCAATAAATTTTGACAAGAAACTTATTAAGAATAAATACATTCCCCCATATTTATTCTATTCTGACTATAAGTATGTTTTTAAAGAATATAGAACATTTTCCTTGACAACATCCTTGACATTTTAGCTACTAGTTTATAAATCATATAGGAACTTGACAGTTACAATACTGAAGTGTCTGTGTAGCACATAGAAATGGACCATCCAAATCAACCTTGAAACTAAAGAAAGATAATAGTTATATGAAATAGCATTATTTTTACTTATTGGAACTTTTTTCCAGTGTATAGGAAACTTCCAGAATCAATCAAAAGAGAAACAGAACATGTTCTCTCTCAGTGACTTAGATATATTTTTCCATTCCTTTGTGTTATGTTGTTTAGGCATTTCAATTAATTGAACACAACTTATTAATTTTAGAAACAGGATGCTATTGGCTAACATATATTCATTCTTTAAATCAACCTGTATTAAGCCTCTATATGTAAAAGAGTCTATGCTAAGCTCTAAGTATATTCTAATATAAATTAGACACAATTCCTTGACCTGAAGGAATTTTGTATCCTTATTGATGAACACATACACTGTTAATGGATTTTTAGGTTTACATTATATGGCAGATTCACCATCCATTGCCCACGCATTGCCCATGCTCATGTACACAAATACTTCTTAAAAAATATCTCTCTAGAGTGGGGTAGAAGAGATAGTGCTACCCCAAGACCAAGAGATTCTATGATTGTGATAAACTAGTTGTATAATCTCATTCTTGGTTGCCATTGATTTGTCTAAGTTAACCCCTGCTTCTGTTCTAATAAAATATAAGAGAATATTTGCTGAGGAAACATGTTCCTGTTAAGTCAGAAACTATGGAGAGTCTGAGATTTTGCCTACTTTCAAGGTAAAAACTTATCTTGCCCCATTTTGATATACATTTTCTGACAGAAAAATGCAAGACCTCTGGGTCAGAGAAATAATTCATTTAATACTCATGTCAAAATGAAGCAGCCAGAAAAATACCTTGCACCGGTTCCCCACATCCCAGGTCCCACAGGGCAATACCATGAGGACCAGATGTTTACATGTATATGTGGCTGGTTGTGCCACAAGAGAGGAACTCTAAAATTTGAAACTTGAAATTTACATAAGGTAGGCAATGTGCCCATGCTCCAATCAGGAAATAGAGAGAGAGAAGCCTTATCTTTACTCTGGAATGTGAACAGATTCTGTCTGGGAAGATAGGGGAAGGTCTCTAGGTTAATACCTCGGAATACAAACAAATGTGTCCAGATGAGAGGGAGAAGGAAGATGGTCTCTGTGAGTCTCTAGTGTTCAAGGCCTTTGCTAGTCAAACATGCCCTTTGTTTAGAAGGCCCAGACATTGCAAACATGAAATATTTATGGAGATTTGTCTCTCAACACCTTCCCATCTTGCATAAAAAAACAAAGCCTTCCAAAATGAAGGTCTCTTCTTTTCTATCTTTTTCTGTGTAGCAATTGTACATAATCCCTGGATATTCAAACACCATTTGGTGACCATGAAGCAACAAGCATGTTGGCAAAAGTCAACACACTAGGAATGACAGAAGAGAAATATAAAAACAGTTTCAACACTTCACTGCATTGCTAAGCAGTTGAATTAATGTGAGGTACCGTCTGCCTCTGCATTTAATGTTACATGAGTAAAACAAACTCTTATTTGTTTAAGGTATATGTTATTGATAATTTGAGTTTCCTGTTACTTGCAGGTGCATGCACTTCTAAATAATGTGCAGCTTGTGAAGAGATTCATGAATGAACAACCACCTCCTTTACCCTGAGTAAACCTATAGTAAAGCATAAGGAAATTCTGACTATAGTACATTTATGGAACACTTGTGATTCACATGAATTCTGTCATTCAATCCTTATAACCCTTGGAGGTATATAATTTCCCTGGTTTCACAACTGAGGCAACTTCAACTTAGCAAGAGTAGGTAAGGGGACTTGGAGGAAGAGAAAACATGTAAAGATGTGAAGTCCGTGTTTTTACCCACTCTACTATATGCAAGCATCTCCTGCCTCTGTCACAATTTACAAAAGATGTGAGTGCATCCTTCTCAAGCAGCAACCCATTCTCCAGGCTTTGTCATAACACCCCTCACTCTTAAAAAATATCTTTCTCTTTGGTATTGCCTCTACACTCACTTCTTCTCTTCTGAGTAGCATTTTAGTTACTTTGATTCACTTAGCCCTTTTGAATATTTGTCACCTCCAGATAATATGTACAAAAACTATGGTCGTCTTGAGGCAATGCTATAACCCAGAGGAGTTTACCATTGGTTGGAATATCAAGCTGTAGTGGATAGATGCTTTGGGTGCATCTAAATTCACAGGACACAGGCGGTCATTCTTTGACTTTGCACAGAGAAATCTATTGGTTCTTATGCACTGAGTGGAGCATTGAATAACCAAAAGGGTCAACATGTCTCTAAATAATTTGATTTCCTACAGGAAAAAAATCTCATTACAACAAGCACCTAATCTTTATATTGTATGAAAACTTTCCAAATCCCACTGGGCCAATGGCTCATAGATTTCAAATATTTCTCAACATAACAGAATGTCAGTGAAACAAGAGAATTAATCCCCCCAAGTTATACATTGGTTAAACCAATAGAGCAGAAGATGAGGTGGATGCTGGGAATATCTTAGTTTGCTGAAATATATGATGATTGAGGGGACACAAATGAGTAAGAGTCAGATACCAGTGATGTTACCTGATGGCTGTCCTGGTTATCCAGCCAAATGCCATGAATCAGTTGTGTCTGGCACATTCAACTAGAGCAGTGTTTGTTTTAAAGACCCTTGATATTTGTTTGTTTTGTTTTGTTTTTAATTTCCATTAAGAACCAATGGTTTTATAAAATGCAATAAATATGATGTACTAACAAATTAAAATTTTGAAAAATAAGACTGTACATCCCAAATTTTTAATACTAGTGTTAGTAGACAAATAATAAATGTAGAACAAATATACCATAGAGAAAAAAATAATTTAAATACCATTAGCCTTGTTTATTTAAAGTGTACATAAAGAAAATTAATAGATAAAAAATGCTGTTACACATAACTTTTTTTTGTTCTACAACCATAATTAATCAGAAGTCATGAATGAAGTATTAATTTCCCTCAAGTAAATACACACACACATATATATATACGTATATACTTTGAATGAACACTATATATATCAATATTTCATGTGACAAATAAACTTGCTTATTGCCTTTAGCCTAAATATTCTAAGTTATATTGACAACAAAGCTATTTTTGTGATAATGTTTATAAGCTCCATTTTTTGTTTCAATTTAAAAAAAAACATTCATTCTAGAGAATTCAGTCTCACAGCGGCATATTGATGGGAGCTAGGAAAAGATTTTTAAAGCAATTTCAGTAAGCTCAAGATATTCATATTTAACTCTCATAGAACATAAAGCAAGTGATTCTGTGCTTTAAAAACTTGTTTTTATTTCTGTATCAGCAGCCATTTTCAGTAATTTATTCTGTAAAGTTTGGGTTAAACTTAAATTATCTTTTAATGAAAAAATTGGATTCTGGTTTTCATATACTTGTTAGCTACAGTTGATAAACTCATCTGAAAATATCACACACAGTAATGAGCTCCTACTATATGCAACCACAACAGAGTTTGTGCTATAAGCATCCTACAAGGAAAGAGCTACAACACTTGAAATTGTCTATGTTTGTTCAAGGGACGAATCCACTGATCATATGTTAGATAGTAATATCAAATTCCTATAAAAGTTTCTACACTCTTTTGTTAAGGCTTCTATTTATATTTTCAGGAGACCACTGCCAGCTCCACATCCACACTGAGAAGCAATGATCTAGAGAGATGCAATGGTCTAGCCATAACTGACATTTCACAGAAGTGCATAATACTTAGGCTATTACATACAGCAACAATAGTTTGTATTTTCTGCAATCAGCACCTCATTTTCCATGAGACATGTCTCTCCTTTCTTCTTACTTCAATTCCACCTTATCTCTGTCTTACCCCAATTTAAACCATTTATTTTATTTGTACTAGTATCTTAAAATCTAAATTTTTAATAAGGGACCATGCATTTCAGCAGGAGAATGGGAGATTAGATCTAAAGAAATAACTCTTATTTACAGACCATGAGGTGGCAGCAGACAAGATAGGCATGATGAAGACCAGCCATTCTTTCCAACTGTGTAAAGCCATCTTTGCTTTGATGGTTGCTGCCAGGGAATGGTCCCTTTACAGTCACCCTGTAGAAGATTTAGTTTTCTAGGTGCAAGATAAGGAAACTACTTTTTCATTGTTGTTTTTTTTTCTTGGTCTATTATTCTCCCTTCCATTAACATTGTCCTTCTAAATGCTCTAGGTGAGATGTGAGACTACTACCTATTGCAGAATTTGAGACCTTTACATCCATGACCTTTAATACAAGCTGGCTAATTGAATTCGCTGAAAACTCCACTAAACTGGCTGTGCAAAATGAGTAGGTTCTTTTTTTATTTCTTTACCTTCAAAGTAATGGAATAAAATGGCCCACATCACCACAAGGTTTATAACACCCATGTCTTGCTCTTTTAACTACTAACAGTAGCTCTGAGCTACTCATAGCTTAACTCAAGGCAAATAGATGTACAACTCTTTGATTTTGGTACAAGTTTTATTTTGTTGTATATTTAACTCTTTGAAATAAATATTCAACCATTGCAGTGCTGGAGTACAACGTTGAGGGTCCTGACAAATGGAAAAAGCCATATTGTCATGCACAACATTGAGACAAAGCCAAATACTCTGGCAAAGATTTGGTGTCTCCATGACCTCACACTGACAAACACAGAGTTTAACCCTTTGTAATCTTTTGTCTGACTATTGTGTTATGTGAAGTGGTGTGGGCTGAAGATGATATAATTAATCCTAATTAGCCTTGGCTTTAGAAATTAATCCCATTGGAAAGGAGGGTAGGCCAGGTTTATAGTCTCTCATAATTATTCCTTTCAGATTCCTTACATTCTGCAGTAGCTCTGTAAACCCAACCTTTTTTTTTTTCTCATTTTCTGTGTTGCAAAAGTGTTCTCATAGTGTTTAAAAGTTAGTCTCATTATTTGACAGAACAAACATTGCTAAAGCTAGCAAATTCTATGGCTCATGAGGAACCAGAGTGTTTTATTTCTCTTGTTCCAAGGTTAAAAATGCACTGTGAAGTAGGTATTTGCATTTATTTTCAAAAACACAATCCTGGAATAAATAACTGCATATCTGTGAAGTACAGATGGGATCCTTGGCTTCAAAAGTTTCTTAGAATCCTTCTCTGGAAGCAAACAAATTGTACTTATCTTACATATTATTATTTCACACAGAGCATTGAATGAAAATACAAAGGTATTATATTTTAATCTTTCTATATTTATTGTGTATATAATTTTAATCTTCATAAGAACAGTTGATAACTATATCAAGTAAGTACTAATTTCTGCATATTATTTATATTATTTTGTTTTAATCATAACAGGTTTACTTCATGAAAGGCTATCAGTGTCAGATATTAGAGGGCAAGTATATAGCTACTCAATTATAAAAGTAAATGAAGCATTCAAAGAACAAGTATTTCTCTTTTATGTATCAGCAAACCTACTAATCCAATGCTCATATTAAGTTCTCCATTTATCCAGAATTTCCCACCTCTAAAATACTGAGCCATATAGAAAGTAAAGCCACCTTCCTAGTACAAGAAAATAAGTGTTAAAATGAAAGAACGGCTTTCATTAGAGTAGGTCAAAAGAAGTAAACAGGAAAATTCATGGATGTTCAATATTAAATCCCCCCGAGCTACAAATATATACATTGGGACTTCAATTAAAATTATTTTACCACTATGATTCTTTAACTTTCTTCAATCAATCCCTAGTAACCATTAGCCCTAGGGAAGTTTAATCAATGTTAATGGGAGAAAAAAATGGGAACTTTAAAATAGAAATTTTATCCTTCTTCCCTCATAATTATGAAGCCAAAAATGTACTGTGGCCAAGGTGAGTAAGAGAATCCCACATGTAGAAACATGTACAAAACTTGGTAAAATGTAATAACATGTGATAAAGGGAAATTCATCAGAAGAGGACTCCAGTAAGCTTATGTACCAGACATCAACTTCTCCATGAAATAAAACAAGTAGAATTAACAGTTATAACAGATATGTGTAAAGGAATGAAACTGTACTACTTTCTTACAGGATATACAAAAATAAACTCAAAATGGATTAAAGGCTTAAATGTAACACTTGAAATCATAGAACTCCTGGAAGAAAACATAGGCATTACACTCTGAAATCAGACTTAGTATTTTATTTTATTTTATTTTTGGATCTGACTCAAGGCAAAGGCAACAAAAGCAAAAATAAGTAAATGGGACTACACCAAAATAAAAGTTTTTGCATGGTAAAGAAAGCCATCAACAAAATGAAAAGGCAAGCTACTGAATGGGAGAATATAGTTGCAAATGATATATTTGATAGGGGGTTAATATCCAAAATATATAAAGCACTCACACAACTCAATATCAAAAAAAAAAAAATACAGTCTAATTAAAAAATGGACAGAAGACCTGAATAGTCATTTTTCCAAAGAAGACATACAGATGACCAAAAGACACATGAAAAGATGCTCAACATCACTAATCATCAGGGAAATGGCAATCAAAACCACAATATCAACTCACACCTGTTAGAAAGGTTATTAGGAAAAAGATAACAAAAAAACAAGAGTTGGAAAGGATGTGGAGAAAAGGGAGCTCTCACGTATTTTTGTTGGGAAGGTAAGCTGGCACAGCCACTATGGAAAACAGTATGGAGTTTCCTCAAAAAATTAAAAATAGAACTACCTTATGATCCAGTGATTTCACTTCCAGGTATTTACCCAAAGCAAACAAAAACACTAATTGAAAAAGATGCATGTACCCCTATGTTCATAGCAACATTATTTACAATAGCCATGATAAGGAAGCAACCTTAGTGTCTACCAATAGATGATTAATAGATAAAGAAGATGTGAGATATATATACAATGGAATATTACTCCACCATAAAAAAAGAATGAAATCTTGCCATTTGTGACAACATGGATGGATCTCGAAGATATTATTGTAACTGAAATAAGTCAGAGAAAGACAACTATCTAATGATTTCATTTATATGTGGAATATAAAAAACAAAACAAATAAACCAACAAAACAAAACAGAGACAGACTCATACAGCGAACAAACTGGTGGTCACCAAAGAGGAGAGAACTTGGGCAAAATAAGTGAAGGGGATTAAGAGGTATAAACTTCCATTTGTAAAATAAATAAATCACAGGGATGTAATGTACAGCATAAAGAATATAGTCAATAATATTATAATAACTTTGCATGCTGACACATGGTTACTAGATTTATTGTGGTGATCAATGCATAATATATATAAATGTTGAATCATTATATTTTACACCTGAAACTAATATAATATTATATGCCAATTATAGTTCAATAAAAATTATATATTTTTAAATAAATTATATATATTATAAATAATAAGAAATTCTATCCACTGACTCATTATTTTACAAATATCTTTTTAAATTACACCAAATGGTCCAGTAAAACAATTAATAACGGTAAGTCACTAGTTAACTAAAAATGAAAAATGCAGGTCAAGTTAAACGTATGCTTTTATTTTGCAAATAACTTGGTGAAAGACAAAAGATATTCAGGTTGGATGATAACTTTGTGAATATTAATTTGAGCACTGTCATACAGATAAGGATATTCAGGAGGTATGATAGCTAAATTTCTATGTAAGAGCTGAGGCATACCTAGATCACAGATCTATAACTAACTCTTCTAGTCCTATTTTTTTTTCTGTCTTGCCTTCTCTTTAAATCTCTGTTCTCCAATAAATTTGAAGCAATGACTAACTTATGGGCTTCCCTTTCAATCACCCCTGCTGCCTCTCAACCATGATTTAGATGCAAAAGTAAAGGAGAAAAGGAGTCAGTAAGCACTTACTGCATGCAGACATTGCACTACATTCATTCACATACTTTACAACATAAAATAATTACACCATCCTGTCAGTTATGTATGTTCCAATTTTGTTTATTACTAGGGAAAATTAGACTATGTTAAATTAACATTGCCCAAAATTATAAGGGTAGTAAGTATCGCACCTAGGATTCAATTTAAGGTCTGACTGACTACAAAATGAATCAGCTTTCCACCAAAAAAAAAAAAAAAGAAAGAAAGAAAAAAAATAGAAAAAGGAGCTCATACATGGATCAGGCTTTGTAAATTGATCTGGAATCTGAAAAACAATTTCATGGTACTTCCAAAGACAAATGTCGTCAGTTATAAAGTAGAATTAGAGTATACTGCAACCTGACTTTATCCCATATCCCCTGTTCATAAGACCAAAAACGTCTCAGGTTGGGGGAAAGGTAGAAATTATTTGGTAAAAATTCCTAACCCAACATATATTTAAAATCATGCAAACAATTACATTTATGTCCTGTGTCTGTCTAAACTGAGTCTACGATGACTCTGTATCAATAGGAGACCCCTGGTATTTTTGCCACTTGGACACCATCATTACCCCCATCAGATTAAATCATTATATAAAAGTAATTGTCATCATATGTTTAAAACAGTGAAAAGCATAATAGCATTTGGGGCAACTGGAAAGTCATGCATGGGTATTTCCTCTCACTATCTCTAACTCAGACTAGAGCAGACCACAGAGGAACTATGCTGAGATCACCACCTCTTATCTACCACATTTTGATTCTCTTTTGGAAGTAATTTTTGAGTCTTAAAAGTTATTCAGTGATTTCAAGTACCAGTAGGTAACAATGTAAAAATTATATCTCCAGGGCATAGAAATATCCTTCAGGTGGGCCAGACGGCTGAAGTGTGTGGTTTAAGTGCTCTTATTTTCAAAGTACATAGCAGAGAAAAATAATAAATTGACTATAAATAATAAATGGACAAGTAATTGGCTACAGTCATTTCCTAGGATTTCTACATTAAAAGTTCTAAGGTTGTTAGTATTCTGTTTATATTTTGTAGTAAGATATTTCATCCAATAAATTTGAAGACTGAGAAGGATACAATTAAAGACTAAAAACTGTGTAGAACATGGAAAAAGTGAAGAAGAAGCAAGTATCCCCAGTGCTTAACAAATGCAGTGGAAGATCAAGAAAAAAGTTCTATTTTATTTATAAAATCACTGACATTTTTAAAATTTATTGTGTATTATGGAGGTATGGGCTGAATGTAAAGACAGGATCTAGTAATGTTGAAATAAATTTATGCTTTATAGATAAATATTATTTTGAACAGAAAAGAAAAAAGTGAGCTCCAGGGTTATGGTCTTAAATTTTGATACAAACAGAGGCCAGATTTTGTCAAACTGTGATCTTCATATTTCTACCAAAGGGAAAATTGGGGGGTAAATGGAAAATGAATTTGATCTAGGATAGTATTTTAATGCATCTATTAAAATACATTTTTCATTAGAATGATAAAAGATATACTTAAAGCAAACCTCAAATGTAATTTAATTAGCTGACATATGTTTAAAGCAATATCTCAGACTTGTTATTGCAGTTTTTGTTCTAACAGAAAGATTTCTGTTTTAATGGTATCTGCAGTAATAAGACTTGGATGCTAAAGATAATCTCTTAGCTTGCAAATCTTTATCTTAGCTATTTATTTTACTATTGTCACCATATTCAGTTAACAAAGTTGGTAGAGATATGCACTTTGTGTCACAAATGATTCATAAAGGTTGGAGCATCTGTTACAAGAGAATGTCATTAAAATAGCCAGGAGGATAGCCCATTTTATGGGAAATGCTCTAATTTTTCAAAATTACCACTACAAGTTGTAAGGACAATATTAATTTTCATAAGCACATTGTAGGACTACTAAATTGAAGTCAAAATGTGTTGACTTTGTAGTTTTGAAGAGCATCTAAAATAAGGCTGGAAAGAGACATGCTCTTTATCTGAGCGATTTTCTGCAAACATAGGCAAAATCTATTACTCGTCCTTCCATGAAATAATAATGGCACCCCAAAACAAGGCTGACTCATCATTAGGAGTCTGAGTTTGTATGCACAGATGTGAATCTCATCTTTTGTGCCCCAAAGCTATGAGCACATACCCATTCCCTGTAAGCAACCATATACTAGTTTTAAGATTTAGTTAGTGCTTATGGTTTTTTTGTTTTTGTTTTGTTTTGTTTTTTAGTGGATAAATAGAAATGGGAGCAGAGAAAGATTAAAAGACTGTGTTTCAAAATTATTCACAATTAAACCAAACTAATCATAAGACATTCTAAACTTTTACTTTCTTCAGTACAATTCAATCAATTCAAATCAAACTTATAATAATTAGTGAGATATTGTACTAGGTCCTTTATTTCAGAAGAATGAACTAACTTTAAGTTATATTGTCAAGAGGAATAATTCTCCCAGGAAAGAAAGAAAAATAAATAAATAAAAATCTTCCTTAAAAAACCACACTATACCAATTTTTGTGCTTTTTAGATTGTGATAAAAACAGCATAAAACTTGCCATCTTAATCATTTTTAAGTGTACAGCACAATTTTGTTAACTGTAGTGCAACAGACCTCTAGAACTTTTTCATCATGCAAAACTGAAACTTTATATCCATTGAATGACTTCCTATTCCTTTTTCCCTCAGTCCCAGGTAACCACAATTCTGCATTTGTTTCTGAGAGTTTGACTATTTTAGAAGCCTTATGTAAGTAGAGTCATGCAATATCTGTCTTGTCTGCATTACTTTATAATGTCCTCAAGGTTCACCCATGTTGTAGCATATGAAAGGATCTCCTTCTTTTTTAAGAATGAATAATATTTCATTATATATATATATAC
>NW_020172817.1:5318604-5442774 GCF_003031525.2 Neophocaena asiaeorientalis asiaeorientalis | reverse complement strand
CATTAATTTGTTGAGGAATATTTAGGTTTCTTCCATCTCTTGGCTATTGTGGATAAAGTAGTAATGAACACGAGTGTGCAAATACCTCTTCAATACCCTGTTTGCATTCTTTTTGATATATACCCAGAAGTGGGATTACTGGATCAGAGTTTTATTTTTAGTTTTTTGGTGAACTCCCATACTGGTTTCCAAAATGGCTGCACCATTTTACATTTCCCAAAAAGAATATTATTCATCTTTTCCAAAACTTGTTATTTTCTCCTTTTTTGAGAGTGGCTATCCTAACGGTATGAGGTGATATCTCATTGTGGCTTTAATTTTCATTTCCCTGAAAATTAGTGATGTTGCACATCTTTCTTCATGCTTGTTGATCATTTGCATATCTCCTTTGGAGAAATGCAGAGTAAGTCATTTTCCCATTTTTTTAATTGAGTTAATTGTTTTTTGTTAATAATTTGTAGGAATTCTTTTTATACTCTGGATATTAACTTTTTATCAGATATATGGATTGAAATATTTTCTTCCATTCCTTCGGTTGCCTTTTCACCTTCCTGAGTGTTTTGTTTGCTACACAGAAATAGTTAAGCTTGATGCAGTCTCAGTTGTCTATTTTTGTTTTTATTGCTTGTGCTTTTGGTTTCATATTCAAGAAATAATTGCCAAATACAATGTCATAAAGTTTTCCCCTATGGTTTCTTCTGGAAGTTTTATACTTTCAAGTCTTACATTTACAGCTTTAATCCATTCTGAGTTAATTTTTGTATAGGATGTAAAGTATGAGTCCAACTTTATTCTTTTGCATTTGGATGTCAAGTTTTCCAGTACCATTTGTTGAAGAGACTATTCTTTCTCCATTGTGTAGTCTTGACACCTTAGTTGAAAATCAGTTGACCATATATGTGTGGGTTAATATTCTGTTCCACTAGTCAACATACATCTTTATACCATTAATATTGTATTTTGATTACCATAGCATTGTAATATTGGTACTATACTGTAATGTTGATTACTATAGCTTTGTAACATTAATCAGGATAGCTTTGTGATATTTAATTTCTATAGCTTTGAAATCAGGATGTGTAAGGTAAAAAAAAAAATGCCATTGAGATTTTGATAAGGATTACATTCAATCTGTAGATCACTTGGGATGGAATGGATATTTTAACAATATGGTCTTCCAATCCATGACCACAGGATGTCTTTCCATTTACTTCTGTCTTCTTTAGCTTTTTTCAGCAGTATTTTTAAAATTTTCAGTGTAAACTTTTGTCTCCTTTGTTAGCTTTTTTATCTTTTTTGCTGCATTCCATAAGATTTGGTACACACTATATTAGCTTCATTCACCTCAACATATTTTCTAATTTCCCTATGTGTTCTTCTTTCACCCATTGCTTGTTGAAGAGTGTGTTGTTCAATTTCCACATACTTGCAACTTTTCCAGTTTTCCTTTTACGATATCTATTAATTTCTAATTTCATTCCATTGTGATCAGGAGAGATACTTGATATGACTTTAATCTTCATAAATAAGTTAAGACTTGTTGTGTAGTGTAATATCTAATCTATTTTGTGCCCTTGAGAAAAATGCTTATTCTGCTACAGTAGAGTGGCATGTTCTATAAATATCTTTTAGGTCCAGTGGGTCTATGGTGTTGTTCAAATTCTCTGTTTCCTTACTGATCTTCTGTTATGATTTGAATGTTTGTGTTCTTTGCCTCCCAAAAATATTTCATATATTGAAACCCAATGCCCAGTGTGATAGTATTTGAGAGTGAGGTCTTTGAGAGGTTATTAGGTAATGAGGGTAGAGCCCTCATGAATGGAACTAGTGCTCTTATAAAAAAGACCCCATTGGGATCCTTAATCCTTTCCACCATGTGAGGACACAGTGAGAAATTGGCAGTCTGCAACCTGGAAAAGGGCCTTCACCAGAACTCGACCATAGTGGTACCTTGATCTTGGACTTCCAGCCCTCCAGAATTCTAAGAAATAAATTTCTGTTTCTTACAAGCTTACCTGGTCTGTGGTATTTTTTAATAGCAGTTGAAATGGACTAAGACAAATTTGACACTGAGAAATAAGAATGCTGTTTTAGCATGTACAAAAAAAAATGTGGAAGTGGCTTTGGAATTGGGTAACACATAGAAATTGGAAAGGTTTTGAGGTGCATGTTAGAAAAAGCCTGCATTGCCATGAACAGACCACTAATAATTCTAGTGAGGGTTCAGAAGGAGAAAAGGAGAGTTGTAGCAAAACCCTCTACAGAAGTAGATTCTCTAGGTAGTCATGAGTAGAAAATTGGTAGAGATACGAACAATAAAGGCCATTCTGATGAGATCTCAGGTGGAAGTGAGAAACATATTATTGGAAACTGAAGAAAAGGTGATTCTTGTTGTAAAGTGGCAAAGAACTTGGCTGAATTGTGTTTCTGTCCTAGTGTTGAATGGAAGGTAATACTTACAAGCAATGTATACTTGGATACTTTGCTTAGGAAATTTCTAAGCAAAGTATAGAAAAATCTGCCTGATTACTCTTGAATGTGTATAGTAGAATGTATGCAAAAATAAATGAAGAGTAAGACGTAGAGATCACCTACTTCCCTACAGATACATCAGAAATACATCTACATGTGGAACAACTCCTACAGAACACCTACTGAATGCTGGCAGAAGACCTCAGACCTCCCAAAAGGCAAAATCTTCACATGTACCTGGGTAGGGCAAAAGAAAAAAGAGACAAAAGAATAGGGACAGGACCAGCACCTCGGGGGAGGAGTTGTGAAGGAGGAAAAGTTTCCACAGACTAGGAAGCCCCTCCACTGGTGGAGATGGTGGGGGTGGCAGGGGGGAAGCATCAGAGCCACGGAGGAGAGCGCAGCAATAGGAGTGCAGAGGGCAAAGCAGAGAGATCCCCGCACAGAGGATGGGTGCCGACCAACACTCATCAGCCCAAGAGGCTTGTCTGCTCACCCGCTGACAGGGATGGTTGGGGACTGTGAGCTGAGGCTCAAGCTTTGAAGTTCAGATGCCAGGGAGAGGACTGGGGTTGGCTGCGTAAACACATCCTGAAGGGTCTAGTGCGCCATAGCTAGACGGGAGGGAGTCCAGGAAAAAGTCTGGAACTGCCTAAGAGCCAAGAGACCATTGTTTTGGGGTGAGTGAGGAGAGCGAATTCAGAAAACCACCTAAACGAGCTCCAGAGACAGGCACGAACTGCGTCTCAGCACAGACAGCACAGGCAGGCATGAGACAATAAGGCTACTGCTGCTGTCACCAAGAAGCCTGTGTGCAAGCACAGGTCACTATTCACACTTCCCTTCCCAGGAGCCTGTGAAGCCCGCCACTGCTAGGGTCCTGTGATCCAGGGGCAACTTCCCCAGGAGAACACACGGCATGCCTCAGGCTGGTGTAACATTATTCTGGCCTCTGCCGCTGCAGGCTCGCCCTGCATCCATACCCCTCCTTCCCCTAGCCTGAGTGAGCCAGGGCCCCCGAATCTGCTGCTCCTTTAACCCCGTCCTGTCTGAGCGAAGAACAGACGCCCTCAGGCGACCTACACGCAGAGGCGGGGCCAAATCCAAAGCTGAGCCCTTGGGAGCTGTAAGAACAAAGAAGAAAAAGGGAAATCTCTCCCAGCAGCCTCGGGAGCAGTGGATTAAATCTCCACAATCAACTTGATGTGCCTGCATCTCTGGAATACCTGAATAGACAACGAATCATCCCAAAATTGAGGTGGTGGACTTTGTGAGCAACTGTAGACATGGGGTTTGCTTTCTGCATCTAATTGGTTTCTGGTTTGATGTTTATCTTAACTTAATATTTAGAGCTTAATATCATTGATAGATTTGTTTATTGACTTAGTTGCTCTCTTCCTTTTCTTTTTAATATATATATTTTTTCCTTTCTCTCTGTTTGCGAATGTGTATGTGTATGCTTCTTTGTGTGATTTTGTCTGTATAGCTTTGCATTTGTCATTTGTCCTAGGGTTCTCTCTGTCCACTTTTTTTGGTTATTTTTTTTGTTTGTTTTTTTTTTTAGTATAGTTTTTAGCACTTGTTATCATTGGTGGATTTGCTTTATGGTTTGGATGCTCTCTTCTTTCTTTCTTTCTTTTTTCTTTATTACTTTTTAATTTTTTATATTTAATAATTCTTCAATTTTTCATTTTAACAACTATATATTTTTTCCTTCTTTCTTTCTTTTTTTTTTTTCTCCCTTTTCTTCTGAGCCATGTATCTGACAGGGTCTGGTTGCTCCGGCCCTGTGTCAGTCCTGAGCATCTGAGGTGGGAGAGCCAAGTTCAGGACATTGGTCCACCAGAGATCTCCCGGTTCCATGTATTATCAAATGGTGAAAGCTTTCTCAGAGATGTCCATCTCAATGCCAAGATCCAGCTCCACTCAATGACCAGCAAGCTACAGTGCTCATCACCCTATGATAAACAACTAGCAAGACAGGAACACAACCCCATCCATTAGCAGAGAGGCTGCCTAAAATCATAACAAGCTCACAGACACCACAAAACACACAACTGGAGGTGATCCTGCCTGTCAGAAAGACAAGATCCAGTCTCATCCACCAGAACACAGGCACCAGTCACCTCCACCAGGAAGCCTACACAACACACTGAACCAACATTACCCAATGTGGGCAGACACCAAAAACAACAGGAACTATGAACCTGCAACCAGCAAAATGGAGACCCCAAACACAGTAAGATAAGCAAAATGGCAAGAAAGAGAAACATGCAGCAGATGAAAGAGCAAGGTAAAAACCCACCAGACCAAACACATGAACAGGAAATAGGCAGTCTACCTGAAAAGGAATTCAGAGTAATGATAGTAAAGATGATCCGAACTCTAGGAAATAGAATAGATTAAAAAAAAAAATGTTTAACAAGGACCTAAAAGAACTAAAGAGCAAACAAACAATGATGAACAACACAATAAATGAAATTAAAAATTCTGTAGAAAGAATCAATAGCAGAATAACTGAAGCAGAAGAACAGTTAAGTGACCTGGAAGATAAAAGACTGGATATAACTACTGCAGAGCAGAATAAAGAAAAAAGAAAGAAAAGAATTGAGGAGAGTCTCAGAGACCTCTGGGACAACATTAAACACACCAACATTCAAATTATAGGGGTCCCAGAGGAAAAAGAGAAAAAGAAAGGGACTGAGAAAATATTTGAAGAGATTATAGTTGAAAACTTCCCTAATATGGGAAAGGAAAGAGTCAATCAAGTCCAGGAAGCACAGTAAGTCCCATACAGGATACATCCAAGGAGAAACACTCCAATACACATAGTAATCAAACTATCAAAAATTAAATACAAAGAAAAAATTATAAAGCAGCAGGGGAAAATCAATAAATAACATACAAGGGAGTCCCCATAAGGTTAAGAGCTGATCTTTCAGCGGAACTCTGCAATCCAAAAGGGAATGGCAGGACATATATAAAGTGATGAAAGAGAAAAACCTACAACCAGGATTACTCTACCCAACAAGGATCTCATTCAGATTTGATGGAGAAATTTAAAACTTTACAGAAAAGCAAAAGCTAAGAGAATTCAGCACCACCAAATGAGCTTTACAAATGATAAAGGAACTTCTTTAGGCAGGAAACACAAGAAAAGGAAAAGACCTACAATAACAAACCCAAAACAATTAAGAAAATGGTAATAGGAACATACATATCAATAACTACCTAAAATGTAAATGTAAATGCTCCAACAAAAGACATAGACTGGATGAATAGACACAAAAGCAAGACCCATATACATGCTGTCTACAAGAGACCCACTTCAGACCTAGGGACACATACAGACTGAAAGTGAGAGGATGGAAAAAGATATTCCATGCAAACGGAAATCAAAAGAAAGCTGGAGTAGCAATTCTCATATGAGAGAAAATAGGCTTTAAAATCAAGACTATACAAGAGATAAAGAAGGTCACTACATAATGATCAAGGGATCAATCCAAGAAGAAGATATAACAATTGTAAATATTTATGCACCCAGCATAGGAGCACCTTAATACATAAGGCAAATGGTAACAGCCATAAAATGGGAAATTGACAATAACACAATCATAGTAGGGGACTTTAACACTCCACTTTCACCAATGGACAGAACATCCAAAATGAAAATAAATAAGGAAACACAAGCTTTAAATGATACATTAAACAAGATGGACTTAACTGATATTTATAGGACATTCCATGCAAAAACAACAGAATACACTTTTTTCTAAAGTGCTCATGGAACATTCTGCAGGAAAGATCATATCTTGGATTACAAATCAAACCTTCATAAATTTAAGAAAATTGAAATCGTATCAAGTATCTTTTCCCACCACAATGCTAAGAGACTAGATATCAATTACAGGAAAAAATCTGTAAAGAAAAACCAAACACATGGAGGCTAAATGATACATTACTAAATCACCAAGAAATCACTGAAGAAATCAAAAAGGAAATTAAAAAACACCTAGAAACAAATGACAATGAAAACACAACAACCCAAAACCTATGGGATGCAGCAAAAGCAGTTCTAATAGGAAAGTTTATAGCAATACAATCCTACCTCAAGAAACAAGAAACATCTCAAGTAAACAACCTAACCTTACACCTAAAGCAATTAGAGAAAGAAGAACAAAAAAAACCCAAAATTCACAGAAGGAAAGAAATCATAAAGATCAGATTAGAAATAAATGAAAAAGAAATGAAGGAAACGATAGTGAAGATCAATAAAACTAAAAGCTGGTTCTTTGAGAAGATAAACAAAATTGGTAAACCTTTAGCCAGACTCATCAAGAGAAAAAGAGAGAAGACTCAGATCAATAAAATTAGAAATGAAAGATGAAAAGTAACAACTGACACTGCAGAAATACAAAGGATCATGGGAGATTACTACCAGCAACTATATGCCAATAACATGGACAACCTAGAAGAAATGGGCAAATTCTTAGAAAAGCACAATCTTCCCAGACTGAATCAGGAAGAAATAGAAAATATAAAGAGATCAATCACAAGCACTGGAATTGGAACTGTGATTAAAAATATTCCAACAAACAAAATCCCAGGACCAGATGGCTTCACAGGCGAATTCTATCAAACATTTAGAGAAGGGCTAACACCTATCCTTCTCAAACTCTTCCAAAATATAGCAGAAGGAAGAACACTCCCAAGCTCATTGTACAAGGCAACCATAACTCTGATAACAAAACCAGACAAAGATGTCACAAAATCCTCAATAAAATACTAACAAACAGAATCTAGCAGCACATTAAAAGGATCATACACTGTGATCAAGTGGGGTTTATCCCAGGAATGTAAGGATTCTTCAGTATACACTAATCAATCAATGTGATATAACATATTAACAAAATCGAAGGAGAAAAACAATATAATCATTTCAAAAGATGCAGAAAAAGCTTTCAAAAAAATTCAATGCCCATTTATGATAAAATCCTCTAGAAAATTGGCCTAGAGGGAACTTACCTCAACATAACAAAGGCAATATATGACAAACCTATAGCCTAACCATTGTTCACAATGGTAAAAAACTGAAACCGTTTCCACTAAGATCAAGAACAAGACAAGGTTGTCCACTCTCACCACAGTTATTCAACATAGTTTTAGAAGTTTTACCCACAGCAATCAGAGAAGAAAAAGAAATAAAAGGAATCCAAATCAGAAAAGAAGTAAAGCTGTCACTGTTTGCAGATGACATGATACTATACATAGAGAATCCTAAAGATGCTACCAGAAAACTACTAGAGTGAATCAATGAATTTGGTAAAGTAGCAGTATACAAAATTAATGCACAAAAATCTCTTGCATTCCTATAAACTAATGATGAAAAATCTGAAAGAGAAATTAAGGAAACACTCCCTTTCACCACTGTAAAACAAAGAATAAAATACCTAAGTATAAACCTACCTAAGGAGACAAAAGAACTGTATGCAGAAAACTATAAGACACTGACGAAAGAAATTAAAGATGATAAAAACAGATGGAGAGATATACAATGTTCTTGGAATGGAAGAATCAACATTGTGAAAATGACTATACTACCCAAAGCAATCTACGGTTTCAATGTGATCCTTATCAAATAACCAATGGCATTTTTCACAGAACTAGAACAAAAAATTTCACAATTTGTATAGAAACAAAAAAGACCCCAAATAGCAAAAGGAACTTTGAGAAAGAAAACTGGAGCTGGAGGAAAAAGACTCCCTGACTTCAGACTATACTACAAACCTATAACAATCAAGACAGTATGGTACTGGCACAAAAACAGAAATATAGATCAATGGAACCAAAAAGAAATTCCAGAGATAAACCCACACATATATGGTCACCTTATCTTTGATATGGGAGGCAAGAATATACAATGGAGAAAAGACAACCTCTTCAATAAGTGGTGCTGGGAAAACTGGACAGCTACATGTTAAAGAATGAAATTAGAACACTCCCTAACACTATACACAAAAATAAGCTCAAAATGGATTAAAGACCTAAATGTAAGGCCAGACACTATAAAACTCTTAGAGGAAAACATAGGTCGAACACCCTGACATACATCACAGCAAGATGCTTTTTGACCCACCTCCCAGAGAAATGGTAATAAAAACAAAAATAAACAAATAGGACCTAATGAAACTTAAAAGCTTTTGCACAGCCATGGAAACCATAAACAAGATGAAAAGACAGCCCTCAAAATGGGAGATAATATTTGTAAATGAAGCAGCTTACAATGGATTAATCTCCAATATTTACCAGCAGCCCATGCAGCTCAATATCAAAAAAACAAACAACCCAATCCAAAAATGGGAAGAAGGCCTAAATAGAGCTTTCTCCAAAGATATATAGATTGCCAACAAACACATGAAAGGTTGCTCAACATCACTATTCATTAGAGAAATGCAAGTCAAAACTACAATGAGGTATCACCTCACACTGGTCAGAATGGCCATCATCAAAAAATCTACAAACAGTAAATGTTGGAGAAGGTGTGGAGTAAAGGGAACCCTCTTGCACTGTTGGTGGGAATGTAAATTGATACCACCACTATGGAGAACTGTATGGAGGTTCCTTACAAAACTAAAATAGAACTACCATACGACCCAGCAATCCCACTACTGGGCATATACCCTGAGAAAACTATAATTCAGAAAACTTCAGTGTTCATTGCAGCTCTATTTACAATAGCCAGGACATGGAAGCAACCTAAGTGTCCATCAACAGATGAATGGATAAAGAAGATGTGGCACATATATACAATGGAATATTACTCAGCCATAAAAAGAAACCAAATTGAGTTATTTGTTGTGAGGTGGGTGGACCTAGAGACTGTCATACAGAGTGAAGTAAGTCAGAAAGAGAAAAACAAATACTGTATGCTAACACATATATATGTAATCTTAAAAAATAAATGGTTCTGAAGAACCTAGGTGAAGGACAGGAATAAAGAGGCAGACGTAGAGAATGGACTTAAGGACACGAGGAGGGGGAAGGTTAAGCTGGGACAAAGTAAGAGAGTGGCACGGACATATATATACTACCAAATGTAAAATAGATAGCTAGTGGGAAGCACCTGCATAGCACAGGGAGATCAGCTCAGTGCTCTGTGTCCTCCTAGAGGGCTGGGATAGGGAGGGTGAGAGGGAGACACAAGAGGGAGGGCATATAGCAATATATGTATATGTATAGCTGATTCATTTTGTTGTAAAACAGAAAATAAAACACCATTGTAAAGTAATTATACAGGCCAATAAAGATGTTAAAAAAAATTATTAAGTTGAGTGGGTGAGTCAGTTAAAAATTTAACAAAAAAATCAATAGCTTTCTTATGTAGCAACAATAATAGTTTAGAAAATATAAAAGAGGAAATAATTTAGTACAGTAGCAAAAAAATGTTAAAGTAGCTGGAAAAACTAAATTCTTAAATTTAAAGCAATTTTCATGAAAATTCCAGGGTTTTTTTGAAATTGGAAAATTGTATAAAGTTATCTGGAAGAATAAATATTCAAATAGAGATTAAAAATTCTAAGAAAGTAAGACTAACAAAAAAGGACTTGTCCTATGACATATTAAAATATATTATAAAAATGTAGTGATTTTGCTTCCAGAATGATTAGACTGATCAATGAAATAGAAGAAAAAGACCAGAAATGGATCCAACTTTATATAAGAATTTAATATATGGTATACATGTTGGGAAATCAGTGTGGCAAGTATAAATTGTTCAATAAATTGTATTGTGGCAGGTAACTTTTTGAAAACATTATAATCCTATGTCACATTTTATGCTAGAATAAATTCCATTTGGAGCTAAATGAAATAATCACTTGTATTGTTAAGAACTCTTAGTAAATTATAAATACAAGTAATTAAAGAAGTTCTAAAACTTATAGTTAAATATTAGTATTATTTAGGCTAATAAAGCCATTTTAGGCTTAACATCAAAGACAGAAATCATGAAGAAAATTTCGATAGATTGTCCATTTAAAAATTATAGCAAAACAAGAAATTGTTACCCCTCTCTTCCCCCAATAACTGATCAACTGTGGGAAAAATTGGAAAATATGAGACAAAGGTATGTTTTCCTTATAATGCAAAGAGTTCATAAATCAAGAAGGAAAAAGACAGATATTTTCCCTGACATTTTCTCTCACCTCAGAGAAAAATGGTCTAAGGAGGTAAAAAGGCTATTCACATTAGAAATCAGTTAGTCATCTGAAAAACATTCAACCTTCTAATAATCAAAGACATGCACATTTACAAAAAAAGGATGCCACTTTTAATTTTTGGATAGGCACATTCTAAAAAGAACAAATCCACTCTCATGAGTGCATAGGAACTACATACTGTGAACACCACTAGGGAGAGATACTTTCCCATAGGTAATAAGCATCTATGTATAAAAATTATAGCTAGAAATTCTACTTCAAATACTTTATCCTAAGCAAATCATAGGATAAGTGAACAAAGATGTTTGCACAATATTATTGCGTGGCTTATAATAGTGAAAAATCCAATACAACTTAAGTGCTATCAGTGAGTAACTGGCTGAATAAAAGTTGGAAGGTTCATGAAATGGAATTGTAGGCAGTCATCAAAAATAAGCATATGGACCTATATTTAGCTGTATGAAAGATGTCCACAAAATATTCATACCAAAAGAGTAGAGTTCAAAGAAATAAAATAAACAATATGTTGTTTTATGTCTGTACATAGAAAAACTCTATTATACACCAAAATTTTAATAACAGTTATTTTGAGGTAGATTATGGGTAATATCCTTCTACTTATTTTTGCAGTTCTGTACTATCTGAATCTTTTGCAATGATCATTATAACCAGAAAATAGAAAAACCAACTGTGAAGAAGGAGAGAATGAGGAGAAGAAAAGGGAGGAATTGTGAAAGGGAGGGAAAGCCATTTTCTGGGAGTTTTATCCTTGCTTCAGTTGCTTTTTTGTCTTCTGAGACTATGTTGTAGAAACATTCTTCGCCTTCAGTTTTCTACTTTCCTCGTAATCCAACTGGAGAGGCTGTTAAACCATGTATATTTAAACCAAAATCTTGTGATTTAGGGGAAAAATGATAAATCAATCCATGATATTGATTTTGCCTAAAGAGAAAATGCAGTTCGATGGGATTACCAGCCACACAAAACACCTGTAAATCAAAATATGCCAGAATATTTATTATCTCAACTGCTTGATGTTCTACTTTAGCAAAACATTTCCTAATGGGAAGGTTAAGAT
This sequence comes from Neophocaena asiaeorientalis asiaeorientalis, assembly GCF_003031525.2. NCBI lineage: Eukaryota > Metazoa > Chordata > Mammalia > Artiodactyla > Phocoenidae > Neophocaena > Neophocaena asiaeorientalis. The sequence goes on along the minus strand of NW_020172817.1, from coordinate 5,431,005 downwards.
AGACATAGAGGCCACTTACTTCTTCTTCTAGATACCATATGTAATGGTTTTTTGTGCCCCTTGAAGAATTGTTTTCATTTTGTTGAGATTTAGTGTAATGCCTTCAGCTAAAAGTTGGAGACCTTTTTCATTCATTCATTCAACAAATATTTATTGAAACCTCTCCTGTGCCAGGTACTGTTCTGGAAAATTGGGACCTATCCGTGTCCAGCTTTCCTGGAACATGCTTTCTATCCTTCTAAGAAACAGCCATATAAACATAGCTATTGGTGAGGCTATCTGCTACTTTATTCAGTATCCCATAGAGAAGTTTCTTTAAGACATGAGAACTGGAAAAGTAGTTGAGGAATTCATGTATACTTTACTCATAAGCAAATAAAGTTTGTTTATTTGTTTGGGTTACCAGGAAGCTTAGTCTATTGTTAGCTCAACTTGAGGAATTGCATAAGATTTTACGTCCATCCTAATCTAATTGAAACTTTTCCTCCTTTTAGAACTCCTTATCTTCCTATTTCATCTGTATTTTCACTGGCCTTGCTTTATAAAAATTTGAGTTGTTTCACTGTATTCTAATGTATTTGTGAACTGCTTCAAATCTGAAATACCTTGTGGAACTAGAGGAACAAGATAACACCATGAGGAAACAGACAAATCCAGAATGTGGTACATTTTTCAAAACAACTGACTGTCTCTTCAAAAAGCCAACATTAAGAAAAACTAAAATGTGGAAGGGACTATTCTAGTTTGACAAATGAGGGAAAAAACATAATAATCAAATGCAATAAGTGAGCCTTGATTGGATCCTGGCTCAAAAGAACGTATCTGCTATAAAAGATGATTTTTGAGGAAAGCTGAGCAAATTTGAATATGGTATGGGTAATAGATATTAGCAAGATTGTTAATTTTCTGTCCCTTGTACCGAATGCCACGTGGGATTCTTTGGCTAGTTATCACCACATAATAATCACATGACTGTATGTGAGACCGTGGTCTCCAAGAAGGGATGCCTAATGGTCTCTTCTGGGGAAAATGTAGAATTTGAGAGCTCAAAGGCTCTTACAAGTGAAGTGAAGGCCCCTATGACTGATTCTTCTCACTTGATTCTCTGTCTTCCACCATCCATTTCCTCACGCATGTGCCTAGAGCCTCCATCCTCACAGTACCCTGAATCATTTATTCCTGGTACTTACTAAAACTTCAAAAAATTTATGTGTGATGATTATTTGATTTGTTGATTATTTGAAATATTTGTTCTCCTTGTCTGCAGGGTTATAAGCCATTTAAGAACATAGATCACATCTTTTTGTTTATTAGCATATCTTAAATACCTACCAGAGGGCTGGACACATAATAAGAATTCAATAGTACTTTTTGAGTGAGAAAGCAACTGAATGAATTACTGAATAAAAGTCAATGGCCTTTACTCAGACTTTATGATATGAAGATACTTAATGCTCATCAATATTTAATGTTCTCATAAATCACAATTCGAACCCATTTCTCATCCTACATCTCGACATTTCTTGTTTGCTTACTCTTTCTATCTGAAAGTAGATATTTGCCAAAGATCTACCTTACTCTTTATTTTACTGTCTGTCTACCCAGTTCCTTTCTGTGATATCATTCATGTCTAGAGCTTCAACTATCTCCTCTTGCTGATGATTAATGAATATTTATCTGCGGTTGAACCTCCTAGCCTAAACTGAGTTTTGGTTTATTTATTTGTACTGTGATGCATTTGGACTGGATTAGGTCCATGATGTCTTTCTCCTCTAAAACCATATCTCAAATTCAACATATCTAACATGTATTCCTTCTTAAAATGACTGTCACTTAATTTCCATTTGCTCTCACTAGCAATGCTGTTCTCCGTTTCCTACCACAACTAAATCTGAGGCTCTCCTTTGACCTTATTTCTATTACTGCAGCAGCCTCCTAATTTTTCTTCTTACTTCCAGTATGCACACTCTTCACTTTCAATGACAGCCTGTTTAACCTTTAAAAAAAATAAAAGAAGAAAAATCTTGTGAATGTATTATTTTCTTGCTCAAAACATTTTACCTGCTCCAAATTTCTTGCCAACTTTACCAACACCACAGCATGGTATTCCAAATCAGCCAAAATGTGGTTTCAATCTATCTTTCTGGTCTTATCTTTTTCCTCTTATATGTATGTATCATATATTTTACCTAATTTGTTCGGAATCATTTGTTGAACACAAGCTCTCTTCTCTACTATGATGGTTTTGTCATAATCATACCTCTTTCTAGAAAGCCATTCTCTATCCACTTGTTCATGTAGCTCTATGGTTTAAGGACATGCTTTAATTTGACCTCTTTGAAACTTTCCTTGGTAAATCCTTTCAATCAATCAAAAATTCATCTCTACCTCCTCTAGAAAATTTTGTTTAACTCTCGAATACCTATTTCATGTATGTATAATATATCCTTGTTAATACCTAACATCTGACACTAAATTCTGTGCTCTCATGAGCAAGAACTGCATGTCTGAATATTTTTGAAATCCCTGGCTGAGAAATCACACAGTAGATCAATCACATAGTAGAGAGTCAATAGGCAGTGACTGATAAAATACATGAATGATAAATAAATGTGACTATGTGTAAGAAGAGAAGGTTCTAACTCTTATTAAAAAATTATTGGACTAAGCAACCCCAAATTTTCTTTTGAATTAGTTAAGTAATCTTGGAGAAGTCAAAGTAAATTAAATCAATTAAATAATCTTTAAAATCCAGTTCATAGTGAAATTTCTTTGAACACCTGTCAACCACGTTCAGTAAGTACTAATGACTCACAACCATTAACAGAGACAAAGTTATCAGTAAGTTCTAAAGATACTGATCTCAGTTGTCTTTGATTAATGAGTCAAATAAGTAAAAATATCCAAATCATTTCTTCTCTGTTGGATAATTTTTATATTCTCCTAGACCAAGGGACTTTCTAAGTGAGTATATATCTTCACCTCACACATCAGAGAAGACTCAGCTGTCTAGAAAATCATACTGTAAATACCTGCAAGAATGATTTGTTCAAGATTTACTAAGCTTGCTTGGCTCTTTTCAAGGTAGATGTTTGACCTTGTAAAAAACTATAATCTTAGAGCTGTTGGCCAAATCTCCTTTTCCTTGGTTTGGTCTCTTCTGATAGTCCCTGATGAATCGGTGCTACACAACTGCCCTGATATACAGATTACAATGTTCTGTTTCTCATGGTTTACCAGTCTCCCAAAGTATGGGTAAGTGCCAAACCCAATTTATTATGATTTTACAACATCAAACCACAACCATAGTAAACTCAGTGTAAAATTACCTAGCAAAATATAACCCACAATTGTATATACATATATTTTAATGTAATATATCTTTTTCAAACTCTAAAAGTTCTTGACTATAACACTAACACATGGACTTGCCTGAATTTCAACATCTTTCCCCAAGCTTACAAGCTGAAGGAATATCTAGAAACAGATACCTATGGTGGAAGTATAACATCTTTTCTTTACCTACGTTGCTTTCAACCTAGGCGTTATATCTTTCTGGTGGGACTCCCAGAATTTGGTCTATTTTCAGACAGATAGAACTTTCTTGAACTTTACCATCTCTGACATTGAAATTCAGCAAAATATCCCAGAATCCTAAAACTACTCAAATTGCAAAGTACAAAATTGAACAAAATGTTAAGCGGTTATCTATAACTCCACATATTGCTAATATAAAATAAATAAGTCCAAAATTATAGAATGTGCCAATCTTTTTTAAAGATTATCTTAAAGACCCTATAGATAATCTTATATATTCATTTATGACTATACTACAGAAACTTAGGGTTTGGTGGTTCTCTGGAGAATGTGGTTATACTTCCAGAAAATTTTGAAAGGGAAAAAAAGAGGTTTATAATTTATTTAAAAACCCATAATTGTTAATAAAATATTATCTGAAACTTAAAAATATGGCTAAACTTGATGTTTCTTCAATATTATACTGATGCCTTGTCGAAAAGGCCCATGTACTATCTAATTATCTAGTGTAACACTGGTTGACTACCATCAATCAAGTCAAGACTACATAAAGTTAGACTTGTAGAAGATTAATAAGTTATAAATGGTTTTGGCTGCTAGAGATGCAAATTATTGCCATCTGATAGAAAAGATAACAATAAAGGTTATAATTGTGTCGCTCTTCAGGGCATTGACAGTTTCAGATCTTATCTAGCAATCTTATTCCAGCATTATTTATTCTAGTGACTATACAGAATCTGTCTATCAAATTTTCCTCTAAATTGACTTTCCCATCCTGCTGGTTTCTTCATTAATAAATTAAATAACAGTCTAACACATGTTTTCTACATATTGGAATGTAAATTATATTGATAGTTTTTGAAATTTATACTTTAATACAGTTACTACAAAGAGTTCTCTAAAATTTAGACAATTCCAATGGGGCAAGAAAGTCACACTGGAGCACTGAGTCCACCTGATCACATACTCCCTGTACACACTCCTGCCATTATTAGCTTAAAATGAAAATAATTATAGGACTCTAAAGAGATTCACATCAACTAGGCATGCTTTTGTAGGAACAGATTGTATTATCTTTGTAGCTAAGTTGTTTCTTCTCCTAAATAAATATAAGAATCAGTGAATTTTATATGAAATGAGTAGAAAGTGTGAATATTCCATCCAACAGACACACTGTTATCAGGTGATAGGAAGGAGAACCATGGTAGTTTATGAGATGATCCAGGCAGTACCTGGGATCTTCTAAGATATGTATTTAAGCTCTGGAGAGACAAATGAGAGATTCTGCACTGGTTTTAAAGTTATAATATGTTAAAGTGACATTTTAACTCTATAAAGATATGCATAGTTTTTGTTAACTAGTTAAGATAATTAGAACTACATTAGTGATGCTACTAATCACAACCCACACTTAATGGATAAATGAAAACTGATGAATGGAAAAGTTTATAAATTTGAGTGAACATAATTTTTTATGATAAGCCTTTTTGTCTTTGTTTTGTGATTATTTCCTTTGTTTTTTTTCCTCTTCCACTTTCTTTTCTTTTCCATTTTAACTGACATAAAATTGACATATAAAATTGTAAGATATTTTCAGTGTACCTCATGATCATTTACATCTTCATTGTGAAAAGATTCCTGCCATCTAATTAATTAACATATCCATCACCTCATATATTTATCTTTTTGTGTGGGGTAGGGAACATTTAAGTTCTACTCTCTTTGAAAGTTTCAGTTATATATAACACAGTGTCATCAACTATAGTCACCATGTTTTACATTAGATCCTCAACCTTTTCATTCGTATAGCTGAAAGTTTGTAGGCTTTTACCAACCTCTCTCTATTTCTCCCACCCCAAAGACCCTGGTAGTCACTTTTCTACACCCTGTTTCTATGACTTTGACTTTTTTTCCCTTTGGTTCCACATATAAGTGATATTGTGCAGTATTTGTCTTTCTCCATCTGGTTTATTTTACTTAGTATAATACCCTCAAGTTCCATTTGTGTGGTCGAAAATGACAGGTTTTTCTTATTTCTTATGGCTGAATAATACTTCATTGCACATACATACTACATTTTCTTTAACCATTCATCTGTTGATGGACACTTAGGTTGCTTCTATATATTGGCTATTGTAAATAATGCTGCAGTGAACATTGGAGTGCATATATCAATTCAAATTAGTGCTTTTATTTTCTTTGGGTAAATACTCAGAAGTAAGATTGCTGGATCGTATAGCAGTTCTATTTTTAATTTTTTGAGGACCCACCATACTCTTTTCCATAGTGATTATACCAATTTACATTCCCTCCAGCAGTGCACAAAGCCCCCTTTTCTCCACATCCTCACTAACACTTGTCATTTGTCTTTTTTGATAACAGCCATTCTAATAGGTGTGAGGTATCTCATAGTTTTGATTTAAATTTCTCTGACAATTAATGATGTTAAGCACCTTTCCATGTACTTGTTTTTCATTTGCATGTCTTCTTTGGAAAAATGTCTATTCAGGTCTTCTGCCCACTTTTCAATCTGGTTTTTGTTGTTGTTGTTGTTGGATTTTTTTATTGAGTTGTATGATCTCTATATATTTTGGATATGAGCCCCTTATAAGACATGCATTTGCAAATATCAGAATAGAGAGCCCAGAAATAAACCCACACACATATGGCCAATTAATCTACGACAAAAGAGACAAAACTATACAAGGAAAAGACAATCTCCTCATAAGTGGTCCTTGGGAAACTGGACAACTACATGTAAGAGAATGAAATTAGAACTATCATGTCCTCTGCCAATTTTTTTTAAATCAGATTGTTTGAGTTTCTTTGCTTTTGAGATATATGAGTTATTCATATATTTGGGATAGTAATCCCTTATCAGATATATGATTTGCAAATATTTTCCCCCCTTTTCCTGTAGGTTTCTTTTCCATTTTGTTGATGTTTTACTTTGCTGTGCAGAAGCTTTTTAGTTTAATGTAGTCCCACTTGGTTATTTTTTCATTTGTTGCCTTAGCTTTTGGTGTCAAATCCAAAAGGTCTTTACCGAGATCTATGACAAGGAGCTTGCCCGCTATGTTTTCTTCTCAGAGTTTTATGGTTTCAGGTTTATGGTTCAACTCTTTAATTAATTTTGAGTTGATTTTTGTATATGGTATAAGATAGGGGTCTAGTTTCATTCTTTTGCATGTGGCTGTCCAGTTTTCCCAACACCATTTATTTCAGTTCTATATTCTTGGCTCCAATAAATCTTTTTAAAATGTAGGGGTTTTTTAATAACAAATGTATTTTAGTCTCAAGGTTAATAATTTTTATTATTAATTATTATTAATAATAATAATCTTTGTAATAATTAAAACAGATCTTTTGCTAATATAAAGAAACTTCTTTGTCTTGCTTGGTAAACAGTCAGGAAAAGAACTCAAAATTATGATGACAAGATATGCAACAAGTAGATATATACATTTAATTTAAATTTTATAAGACATAAAATGTTGGAGAATTACTGAGTCTATTTGATATAATAAAATGACTAATTAATGGCTTTATTTCTCAAAGCAATGTGTCAACAATCTCCTATTTCTTTAAGATTATTTATTAAAAAATATTAGGCTAGCTGGAAATGACAGACTACACTTCAACAAAATTTCTATACAAGCAAAATTAAACAATGTTGGCAAATAACTTTTTTTGATTCTAAGCTCAAATACATAATATATTTACTATGAATTCTCTTGTTTTTTTCTTTTCTTGAAGAACATACTTTTTATAACATTTTTATTTTATACTGGATATAGTTGATTAACAACACTGTGTTAGTTTCAGATGTACAGCAAAGTGATTCAGTTATACATGAACAGAATACCAAGCTTACATATAGGTTTACTTTTTTTACATGTCTAAGTAGAATATCATTTGAAAACAACTTGTGTGAAGAAATCCATACCCTTTCTTGCCTGCACTGGAAATTCCTGGCGTAAAAATCTGAGCTCTGATTCTTCTGTCCCTTTCCTAATGCTGCCTATTTATTTTATGTATAAGGCCTCTACCACCTTCAGAAAACTGTAGATGAATCATTCAGAGAAATAGAGAAGAATGAGAATCAAGTCCAACAGCACTGAAGAATTTACTGGAATAATAAGTCGAACAAGGAAGAGAGAGTTAAAACTTATCATTTCTTAGCATACGTAAATGAGGAAATCTGTATTATTAAGCACTGTGAAATCTCATTTAGAAAAAATTAATTTGTTATTTTATAGTTGAGTAAAGACTGAAGGAAGGTTTACCTTTGCATTATGCTTGGGAAAATCAACTCAGCTAGGAAAAGGATAGAATGAACAAGACTGGAAGACATTCAAGAGAAAAATCTTTTTCAAGCACATCAATAACATTCACCTTTTCCTACAATAAATGCTCTGTACCAATAAGTAAAGCATCATACCAGTGACCAACTTTGCTTACCTGCTGCTTTGATGTGTAAATCATGAATCAACCACTATTAATTCATTCATTAAATCAAGACCTCAACAAGGTAACAATTTGTTGCCATATAATCCTGACCCCTTGTCTAAATAGTATGCAACTAACTTTTAAAATGGAGAAACCTAAATATAAACTCTTTTCAGTAGAGGTCCTAATAACATAAAAATTTTTGTAAGACCATTAATACATTTTTACTATCACCTAAATAATACATCTAACTGTATAAACATTTTAAAGAATTAAAAATATAAAAAGAAGGGTGAAAAAATCTGAAACTATACAACCCTGTGGCTTTAGTTATAATCTAATCATAAATATGTCCTTGCATATAGAAGTGAATAATCTGCAATTCTGAAATAAAAAGAAAAATTAAAAGCAAAATTTTTATATAAACATTTGTGACAAATTCTGATAAGTCCTGACATAAACTAGTACAGCCTCATCATTCCTTCCATTATAATATTTATACAGTTCACAGCAAAAATATTAACGTGTTTGATTATGGTGGGTTGCCCCAAGCAGTTCTTGAAGGGTGAAATAACACGGTATTACCTTTCTAAAATCTAAAACTTACAGAATTTTGAAACACATCTGTTCCCAGTTATTTCAGATAAGGGATCATGAAGAGATATATGATCAGATATATAATTTTACATAATTGGATATTATTATACCTGATTCTTTTTACGTTTATATTCCTCTGGGATATTAATGCTAGTCTGAGCAATTCGTGGAAAGTCTTATCTAATATAGAAAAAAATTTTTTAATCTAAATGTTATTAAAATATTTGTGCCTCTAGGATATATTTAAATCTAGTCATTGGAATTATTTTTGTCATTAATATATAATGGACAAAGAAAAACATAACTATGAGACGTTTCCTCGATTAGAAATAAATGTGTACCCTAAGCAAATTGCAAAGATCTTGTAGCCATTCTTCAAATGAAAATCCAAGATCCCATAAAATATTTGATTATCTTTTCTTTAAAAGAAGTGGCTCAGGATAAAAATGGGCAGGGTCCACAATAACGACATAAAGAGGTCTGGCAATTCAACCATCAGGTAATAATTATAAAACTTGAACAATATTCAAAGAGGTAGTTTGAAAGCAATGGAAAAATGACCACAGTGAGAAGAAACTTGAAAAGAGTTTATACCTAAAAGACACCGATTTCATTAAGAATTGTGGATTTATGGCTTTTTAGCCTGGAAGCATTACCCATTTTGCCCAGCTGTGACAGCAGAAAACTGCAGTCTTATACTTTGAAGTGGTAGATGATAAAGCTCAGGGGATCAGAGCAGAATATGAAAGGAATATTTTCTATAAGCCAGGAAACCTTAGAAAAGCTGAGGTCAAAAATTTGAATGCAACAGCCCAGAACCCCAGCTCCCTGACCCTCCCCACCCACCAGACCCCTGACTTCTCCCTGAATGTTAAATGACTACAGATTTGCACAGGAAGCTCAGAATGCCCAGCAATAAAGCAGACGGAAAGCAAACAACAGTCAATCCTTTAAAGACAGACCTGCTCCTGGTTATATTTACAAGTTTTTTCCAGTACCCAGCACAGTGCCTGGCACAATAGTTCCCCAGTGAATATCTAACGAATGAGACCATTACCAATGTATCTAGAGAACGTGAATTCTCCTGTAAACACACAAAGGAACTTGTACCAACAAAGCTATAAATAACAAGAGAAAAAAATATATGTATATATACATATATATCTGAATCACTGTGCTATATACCTGAAACTAACGCACTATTGTAAATCAAGAATATGTTAATTAAAAAATGTAAAAAAAAAAAAAAGTAAATGAGAATGATAATAACTATGTAAGAAACAAATAACATGTACTTGAAAAAATAACATAACAACCAAACCCAGTATATAGAATTTGTTTGGGTCCACAATATTAAGACAAAGCAGTTCCCCCTCCCGGTCTTTTTTATGCACTCCACTGACTAGTTAAAGGAACAGGGACACTTGTTCTTAGAATATTTCATATTGTGAATTTGTCTGTTTGTTTCCTTATGGTATGTTTTTTACTTGTTCTTCAGTTCTAGTATTTCCTATAAATGGGAAGTGAGTTCTGAAAGATTGATTAGATTCTGGTGTTACCATTTTTTAGCATGGGAGTTGCTATATACTTCATATTACATAATATCAAGAGGATTATGTTTAGTTAGCCTACTAAAATTAAGATAAATCAGTAGCTTCATGTGAGCAAAGCCTTACCCCTTCATTATAAAATTCCCATTCACATTTCACAAGTACTTTATCCATCCGTGATCAAGGCCAAAGTCAAAATGATTTTCCAATTTGAACATTTCTTTCACATTTATTAGATGAAATTGTTCTGTAAAGAAGTACTTTTCCTAATCAGTTAGACTATTTAGCCACTCTTACACACAATTCTAATAGAAAAGCTAAGGCAAATGCTTAGGTCTTTCTCTGCAACTTTAATTGCCAAATTTCTAAGTAAAGAGTTGTTCTCCTTGCCTCTCAATTAATTTATTTGTTGTTCCATTTTTTTTCTTTGCCTATAACTACTATACTAATCTGACATGCTTATCCCATCTTTTAGTTCTACAATTAGATACTTTCAGTGATTATCTAGAGAATTTATCCAAAAGTTTCTGCAGTTATTTTATGATTGGTTGAAACTCATTCCTAGTAGAACCCTTGGGTTGGTCTCACATGAAACTCCCTGAGTTCTTAATTGCATGTTTTCCTGTGATCCTTCTAATCAAACTTAAAATTGTAACTAGATATAAAATCTTTGGTTCACATTTTCTTCCTTTGCATATCTTCTAAAAATGTTGCTCCATTCGGCTCCAGCAGAATATTTTGCTTTTGATATTTTTTTTTGTTACTTGATTTTTTTTTTTGCCAAAAGACCTGAAGATTTTTTAAATCTATAATGTTCAATATTTCTCAGTGTTGATCTATCTGTGACAATATAATAAATTCCTAGCTGTATCTTTTGAATATGTAGTTGTTTTATGCCACTAAAGTTTGGTCTGGGCTGTTGAATAGGAATGGATATTTAAAACATGAGTTTGTACCTGAATGGGGTACTCTTAGTATGAGAATTGAAGTAAAAGACAAACTTTTCACTTTTTAATCAGCATTTGGGGGAAGTGGAAAAGCTCTAAGACAGTCTTTCATTCCATCAAAATATTCTCAAAGAAATAAATGGGCTTAGACTAGTGTTTCTCTACCTCAGTCCTACTGACATCTTGGGATGGATAATTATTTGTTGATGGGAACTGGGTGCATTGCAGGATGTTTGGCAGAATCTTTCATTTCTACCTATTAGATGCTAGTAGCACATCCCCATTTGTGAAAACCAAAAATTTCTCCAGACAATGCCAAATGTCCTCCTCTTCTCCTCAGTTGGGGACCACTGGCCTCAGGGTAACAGGGGTGTGCCTGCAAGACACTTCGTTAAGATCTCAAAAAAATGTAAAGCAATGCCTCACATACAACCTCAGTAAAACAAAAAAGTATCTAATAATCCTAAGGATATGTCTCTTAGTCCTTCTGGTATAGGCAATACTCTTCCAAGACTTAAGTTTATTGTCTTATAGCATCTTCACAGAGAACTCAAGATCTCGAAGGACTTATAGCACACATTCATTGATATGGTTTTTGTCTAATGGAGTGGATTATAAATAGATACATTTCAGAAATATAGTGTTTTAAAGTAATTGTATCAACTTGGATTGAAAATGAATAAAATGTAATGAAATGTAAAGTAAAGGAAATGAAAACAAGCCTTTGGATCTGCAAATTTCTTCTTGTAGCAAACAGACCAAGGAAACTACTGTTTCAAACATGAAAATGGAAGGAATAGGTAAACGAACTCACAGAATTACAGGGCAGAACCAAGAGTCCAGAGGACAGAGTTAAGAACCACAGAAATCTTTACCAGGGAGCAGGACTAAACTCCAATCAAATAACTGGTAACATGTCCAGCTGGATTTCAGAATTGTTACAGAACAGTGACTTCTATGTGTCCTGGTTCTGCCCCCCTTTTCTCAGGAGTTTCTATAGCAGTTAAATTCTGTCTATTCTATCATTGTATACTAGGAATATATGTGTGGCCAGAGGAAGATAGGGTCAGATAACTTATCTCCTTAGTTCATGGTTTCCAGATTGAAAGGAACTGACTCTGATGAACCTCATCTGCACCTGAACTTAATCTGTATGGCGAGAACATTGACATCAAGTTGGAGCTAATGTCATAATGGGATATAACGTGAGAAGTGGGGGGATATTAACAAAGAGTATTTGTATTTTGCATTTGGAAGAATGTAAATAATTTGTGTCCACAAATTGATTGTGATGACTTTAAAACATGGCTGAAAATTTATTGCAGTAGTTCCCATGCAGGGGTAGGGTCTAGGTCCCCTCCCCTTTAATACTGGAGAGTTTGTGACTACTTCAACCAACAGATTATGACAGAGTAATACTATATGACATCTGAGGCTAACTTGTAAAAGACCAGGAAGTGTCTGTATTATTCGCTGAAATACTCTGTCTAGGAAACCTGAACCACCAGGTAAGGTGTTTGACTCAGAGTCCTGAGGGTTCCACGCTGGAGAGACAATGTGTAAGTGTTCCATCAAAAGTGCCAGCCAAGCCAAATTTTAAGCCATCCTTGGCAAGAATGAAGCCATGACGGCCCCTCCTGACGAGCCCATAGACTAACTGAACACTGCATAGTAGACTTTGCTGATGCCACCTGGTATCAAAAAATTAGTACAACTCAAAATTTGTGGCTCACAAAATCATGACATATAATCAAGTGGTCATATCTTATGGCCTAAGATTTGGCGGTAGTTTGTTTAGCAGCTATAAATAATCAAAACACCATAGATTCTGTCACCTATTTGTATAGAAGAGGTTCTTTGTAGGATTTTTAACTTTGGTATATATCCCCTGGTTGGTCTGCTTGGTTTTCAGGAGGAGTTTTAAGAAAATACACAATTTATGCCGCTGTCATTTTCTTGCTCTAACCTAAGTTCTCCATTTTCCTTAAAAATTATTAATGATTTTGATAAAGATGGCATACTGTACAAATTTGTTGATGACCCAAAGCTCCATAAAAAGATCTAATGTACCATAGAACCTATATACAGAAAGAACCTGATGGAATAAAATGGTGCAAGTAATCTTATGCAAAGAAACCTAAAAGAAAGAAGGAATATTAGGAAGTCATTGGTAACTTCGAGGACATCATTTTAAGAGGTGTTAGAATGGTGTTCCAGAAGCTACATCTCCATGGGAATCAAATGTAAGTTTCCTGCAAACTTTGATTCTTTGATTTTAGTTATAAGCAGTCATTCATTTATTTAGCAAATACACTGAATGCTTTATAATAACAGAAAATAGATGCCAGGCAACATATTAAGTGGTTTTTGTGTGGTGTTTCATATATACAAAAACTCCCTGAGGAGTAGGCATTAGTAGCCCTATTTAAAATAAAGGTAATAGAGATAAGCTCAGGAAAGTAAAGGAACTTGCTTATACATCTGGGAAATATCTGAGCAGGGACTAAAGTAAAGTTCCATTGGACTACAAAGTTCATACTCTTCCTCTTATCCTATTCTGGCAACTAAGATAAGGTCCATGCTCTCTACAAAGTTATAGTGTTTTCTAAGGACAGATAATAAAACCAGTAATTACAGTGCAGTGTAAAGAATGCTAGGGCAGACTATGAAGCTTACGTTGTGGGAGTGGAAATGATCACACCAAACTCTGTTTCTCTCAGAAAATAGTCTCAAAGGAAGTGGAGGTGATACTTGGCCAAAGAAAACTAGGTACAGGGCAGGTGGGGAGAGAGGAATGCAGAGCACAGGAGTTCAGGCAATGAACTGCAATGTGCAAAGCCACCAAGCCTGAAAAGTTTTCATTTAGGACAGTTTTAGTAAAAAGAGCTTCCAAAACAGAGAGAAAGAGAGAGGGGGAGAGAGAGAGAGAGAGAGAGAGTGTGTGTGTGTGTGTGTGTGTGTGTGTGTGTAGTGTGTGACAGGGTTGGAGAGGAGAAGGCAATAAATAAATCTAGAGAATGAAGTCAGAATTGGCTTACAAACGGCCTTGTATACTGAAGGAAAGTGTTTGAACTTTCTCCAAAGAGCTAGGGAGAGGCAAAAAGGAATTTAACCAGTGGTCAAAGATGATGAGATGAGTATCTGGGTGCCAATATTCCCAGAAAAAAATCATCTTCGTCTCAAGCCAACTCCTGAACTAATCACTGTGACCAAGGCAATGGGCTTGGTGAGTGTGTTTTCCTGGAGCTAGAGCTGCAGGCAGACCTTTTAGAACTGCACCGCCCACCAGCGGAAATGGGCTGTTGGGATTGGTCAAGACGGACTGGTTGTTGGGAAGACAAACAATCGCAACATTCAAACACATGTTCACACGGCTGGACTCTGGGTTTGCCTTTTAAACCTTTAAATGCCTTCAGGTGAACAAGAAAATTAACAGTCTTTTGTTGTTAAAATTATCAAAACATTGTTTCGCTCTATCATAAAAAAAGGAATATTACAATTTCCCAGAAAGACATAATTCTACTAATAAGGACTCTGAAAAGACTATCAAAACAAGATGATATATTTGCTATTTTAATTTGCAAGAAACTATAAAAACCTGTAGTTATACACATATATACTTATTTATGTGCATATATAGCTTAGTATATGTGGAAAAATCATTAAATTAAAAAAATTAATAAACGTATTCAGTGTGTTTCAAGGCAATTAAAAACATTGAAGCTAAGGATACACAGCAGTGTGCACTAAATGACATATATATATATATATAATTAACCTACAATTATATTAAGTAATAAGTTAATTGAATTAGAATGTCATTTATTAAGCTTGTTTGGAATAAAAGTCTACTTGAAAACTGAGTAAAAACATTAAGGACTTGCCAGAGGAAATAAACAAAAAACCCCAATACTTCTCATAGGGTTTACTGTTAGCTACAGGACACAGCAATTACGTAGGTGGACTACAAATCCTTAGCTGGGGAACCAAGGTGAATGTGATGAGTTGTTTTTATATAATATGACAAAAGAGAAGGAAGCCTGAGGAACAGTGTTAATCGAGGATAATCTGACATAAGAGACGGAGAAGAGAAAAAATGTTTAACAAGTTAAGGGGTAAAAGAAACTTTAGCAAAAGAACTGGATGAGGGCTTCCCTGGTGGCGCAATGGTTGAGAGTCCGCCTGCCGATGCAGGGGACACGGGTTCGTGTCCCGGTCTGGGAGGATCCCACATGCTGCGGAGCGGCTGGGCCTGTGAGCCATGGCCGCTGAGCCTGCGTGTCTGGAGCTTGTGCTCCGCAACAGGAAAGGCCACAACAGTGAGGCCCGAGTACCACTAAAAAAAAAAAAAAAGAACTGGATGAGTACAGCATTCTGACAAGAAAATCTTTCCCCTGAAGGAGCTCTCCTCAAAAGATTAAAAAATTGCTTGGAGCACACTCAAATATGCAAATACTATCAACTCTTTTGAGAATCAAAACATGACTCCTACACCTCTTCACAAGAAAAGAAATTCACCTTCCCAATTGAATAGTGGCCAAATCCAATTCCTTCTTAACATTTAAAGAAGTAATTAGTCAAACATGGATAAAATTTTGGATAAAAGTGACAAAATTCCATAAACAGCATGAGGACTCACTCAACTCAAGCTGTATTTATAAGAAAGCTACCAATCAGATACGTCTACATTGAAATAGGTCTTAGGGAAATGCAGCACGCAACACGGGACGACAAAAAACAAAAGGATACATTTCAAATCCAAATGCGCCAGAGTAAATGTCCCAGATCTGCCTCACAGTAGTTTTGTGATCTTGGTTGCATGACATAATTTCTCTAACTCAGACTTCTCATCTATACATGGAGAGAGAAGCCCTTGCATTATACAGTTGTCATGAGTATTTAATGAGCTAATATCTTGCAGGATCTCTAATATGAGTTTAGTGAGGAATCTTATTAGTTGTGGTATACATATGTATGGATTTTATATTTCCTCCCAGCTGTATTCTGTTACCTTCTACCTTCTTGCCTTTGGAAAAAGCAAGCTCCATTAATGTAATTTCAAGTTTTTTTTTTTAACTTTATCAAAAACATTTGCTATTAAAGCAGTAGTCACATCAGCATCTTCAGTGATGCTAAATTCCTCTCTTTTCATCAAATCCCCACCCTCCCACCCATCTGTGCCCCAGTGGGTGAGATTCTAATATCTCAGAGAAGTGGTCTATTTCTCTCATATATACCCCAGCCTCCTGGGGATGGTATTTGACCCCAAAGCAGAAGGGAATTTGTTGTCTATGGTGAATCCACTTTGTCATACCTGCTGACCCAGCTATATGTCAGGGAGGAATTTTAGTGTGAAAGATCTGTTCCACTGGCTCCAGTAGACTCTCTCTGATAGACTCATCCAAACTGATCATCTAGACATTGCTCAACCCATGTAAGATTTGCTCACACTCTCTAGCCAATATCTCCAGGTGGGTGCACCACTTTACATTTCTTTGCTGCACTTTCCACTTTGCTCCAAGCTGTGTTGCTGCCATTAAACTAAAAGGCTTAATTCCATGTGTGATGGTTAATTTTATGTGTCAACTTGGCCAAGCTATGGTGCCCAGTTGTTTTGTCAAACACTTGCTGTGAAAGTACTTTTTAGATGTGATTCACATTTAAATCAGTAGACTTTGAGCAAAACAGATGCCTCTTTATCAATTGAAGGTATTAAGAGAAAAAAAAAAAAAAACTGAGGCTTCCCCCCAAAAAGAAGAAATTATTCCTCAAGACTGCAATATTAAAACACTGATGAATTTTCCAGCATTCTGCTATGAGGAATTTGGACTAAAAACTGAAACATCAATGCTTACCCAAGTCTCCAGCCTGCTGGCCTGCTGTACAGATTTCATACTTGTCAGCCCCTAAATCATGTGAGCCAATTCCTTAAACTCTCTTTCTTTCTGTTTCTTGCTTTGTGTGTGGGTGTATAATATATATTTTATATATACATATATAGGTAAATATATATATATACAGATATACTGGTACATTTATATATGTATATAAGATTTATATATATACACACACACATTTATATATACATTTTCCTCTCAGGAACTGAAAATTCAAGCGTATAAGGGTGGTACAGCCCATCTCGGCCTGGTAGTGTTCCACCATGATCTACCATACATTTTTTCTGAAACATCCCTGGCACAATCTCTCTTGTAGAAGAGGCCAAGTCAATCTGTCATTGATATCAAAAACCAGGCTTGGGAATAGCATGCTTCTTCCCTCTTTTCATAATTACCCCAAAAAAGTACAAATCATTCTCTTGGTGCCTTCCTTCCCTTGGAAAGTGGAAGGGAGGAGAGAGTTCTCTTCTCAAGCAATCAGAGCTGTGCTTGGGGCATAGTAGGTGCTCAGTGAACATAAACTATATTTATTCACAGGCACTACACTCCTCAAAAAATGAGAGGTGGGGCAAGGGAGAAGAGGGAAAGGGTGTGAAGATGGGATGATTGTGGTACAGCTGGCTTTCTCTGAAGTGACACGTTTGTAAGCTTCCTGGGAAAGATGCTGGCACAATCACTTACAGTTCTCAGAACTCAGTATGTGGGATTGCTAGCATCTTTTCTCACCAGCCAGGGTCCAACGGTTGGTTTCCAATAAAGAAGGTCTCACTCATTCACTAACACTATTATGCTACTGTCTTACTTAAAAACCAGTTTACAAGACCAGATTTAAGTGCTTGACCATCAAACACTTAAGATAATATCCTTTAATAGAAAGATTATTTGGGTTGAATTCTGAAGTGTTTTTTAATTCTGTCCATTGCCTTGGATACATTGCAGGTTGCAAGTCTTGGCTTTATTTTATAAATGAAAAAGAAGCACCTTGTAATGTTGTTGTGAGTATCAAGCAGATGTCATACCCCCAAGGCTTTGCAAAGTACCATACAAGGGGTATGCAAAGCTTTACTCCCCTCCATCTCACTGAAGAAAAGATGAACTCTTTTGTATTGATCAAAAATCATGTCTTTGACAATTTTTATAAGTTCAATATAGATTCCAAGCTATTCATGATCCTTCAAATCCTGTACAGTGACATCATTCTTTAGCCAGACTCAGGATGAGTAAGATCAATGTTTTGATAAATAGAATCCCCATTAAAAATTCTATAAAACAGGGCTGAATTATAGCTTGCCTCCCCTTCTCTCACAAGTGCATTTGAATAACAGTCGGTACACTCCAGGAGCTGAATGGGTGACTAATTGTCATTACTTGTAAGGAGACAATTACTGTCTCTACTGAAAGTACCATAGAAAAGGAGCTACATTAAAGAAGCAATTAAACCTTTTAGCTAAAAGTTGTCAGAAAGAACAACTTAGCATCAATAACTTAAGCTATATTTTCATTCTTCAATTTTTTAATTAATTTATTTATTTAAATAATGGCTGCGCTGGGTCTTCATAGCTGCGTGGGCTTTCTCTAGTTGCGGCGAGCGAGTGCTACTCTTCGTTGCAGTGTGCGGGCTTCTCATTTCAGTGGCTTCTCTTGGTGCAGAGCACGGACTCTAGAGCAAGGGCTCTAGAGCGCAGGCTCAGTAGTTGTGGCGCACGGGCTTAGTTGCTCTGCGACATGTGGGATCTTACCAGAACAGGGATCAAACCCATGTCCCCTGCATTGGCAGGCGGATTCTTAACCACTGCACCAGCAGGGAAGTCCCATTCTTCAAATTTTAAAAGGGCAGTGTTAAATGGTTCTGCAGTGAGTCAATTTATTGTGATTAACTCATAGCACAGCAGGAGAATTGCACTAAGTTGCATTTGAAATCAACAGTTCTTTGAGGGACATTTTAAGATTTATCATCATGGAGGCTCTTGTTTGCTAACGTGCTCTTTTGAATTTTTAATGCCAAATCAATGTTTCAAGTGCAATATGACTCAGAAACATACACATATGCCATGTCTTAAAACAGATTATAATCACTTTTTTGATTAAAAGAAATATAGGTCCTATTTCCTGGTAATCCATGATCCCACCTTCCTATAAAAGTAAAATGGTGTTACTTTCAGGCAAGAATATTAAATAGACTTCTTAATATTCAAAATCAATTACCAATTCTGTAACTCACACATCTGATGAATAAAGCATATGGTGACTTCTCTCTTTAATGAAAATCACAGAGCATTAACAGTTCCAGTGCCCGTGAAAAATCAAATATGAGTTGTCCCAATATTGGACTTAACAACCTTTTTTGAGACATATTAAGATATACAGTAAGGACATAACAAACTGTCCTTCTAAGCTAAGTTCTATCACTATATTAAAATATGAGAAATATATTATCTTACATTTCTTCTATGGGTCTAATATTGCCCCTTTGTTCCCAACACATTAGGAAACCTTCAGTCACTTTTTATCATGTCAAAATCTCCTCCCCATGGCGACTACCCAAAACTTTTTACTAATCCAATTGAAGAACAATAATGACTCTTCCAGAGCTCAAGAATCCAAGTCTAAGGTAGACAGATCTTTTTACGATGCACAGCAAGAAGACAAAGGGGTTAGCCCATCCACAGCATGTTACGGAAAACAGAAAGTTAAACTGGGAGAAATAAACACAAGCATTGAGACTACACGAAGACTGAAGAAATTAGAATTGAACTGACTTCGCATGCAAACGAGACCAGACTGGGAATCGGATGAGCAGGGTTCAGGTGAGCAAAGAAGCAAAGATGCTCTATTCACAGCCTGTGTCACAGTTCCTGGTAAATCACGGGGGCCCAATATATATTTGATGAATGAAGGAAAATAATTAATGCATAAGTGAATCAATGGAAGTTCAACTGGCTAAAAACGTGATGGTTATTCCCAGTCAGTATTTTATTCACCTGATCATGTCACATAAATACAAAATTAGGAAAAAGTGAAAGCAACAACATTAAGTTATCCCCTACTGCCTTTGGAATTACTCTTCATGAGTCTCTTTGTGACAGAACCCTGTTTTTCAACCTCTGGTTTTAGATTCTCTTTTAGACTTTGTCAGCCAGAGTCCTGGAAGAAGCCTCTAAATATTGAAATCCGGGATGTTTAGCCTTAGTCTGTGTCCTTGATAGTCAACGTCCTACTGCATTTGTGTAGCGCCAAAATATGGCAACTTCCTTTCTGACACTTTCGACTCTGCTCTCCTCCTGACTTTTACCTGAACGTCTTTTTCCTTATCTTTAATGTCCCCTCCTCCTCACTTTTGATTCAATTTCCAGAAATTCCTCCCTCCTTGCAAGACTTGATTTATAAGGAAGATCTGGCAGGTAAGTTTCACGAGTGCGGAAGAGCTACTTCAGCCCCTTAGGTTCTTCTTACCATTGAACTCTTACATTTCCCAGCTATTGGAATAGGCAAATCTCCTCCCAGTTTCAGCTGCCGTTGTCAAGTCCCCCTGCTATACGGCCAGTGCATACCTGTTGATTATGTTGTGACTTTCCTGTTCCCAGGTTCATCACATGCTCGTGCCGCACAGGCCAACACTATACAGGTCTTGGGGCTGAGGGTAATTTGTCTCCACTCATTTTTATCTCTGAGGTTCATAATTATATGTTGTATAGAAGATAATACTTTCCAAATATGGCTGCACCAATATCTATTATTCTACATGCTCACGCTACAATATGGCTTTGACACCGTCCCCACCGTGAAGTCGGGTCTGTGTCCTCTCTCCTTGAAACTGGACTGGCTTTTGTTGACTGAATTTTTAAGTCGAATATGGCAGAACTGTCTCTACTGTCTTCTGAAGCTGGGTCATAAACGACGGTACAACATTCACCTTGCTGGATAGAATACTCTTGAAGCCTTTAGCCATAATGTAAGTACATCGTCTGACTTCCCATAGGCTATCATGCTCTGAGGAAACTCAAACTAACTTACTTGGAGAGAGTTCATGGAAAGACCCTGACACCACATGAAGAGAGCAAGTTGCCTGACTCATCCTCAGCTGCTTCAGCATCTATCTCACTGTTCCAGTCCCAGCCACCACATGACTGCAGCCTTCTGAGAGATCCAGAGCCATAACTACCCACTTGAGCTGTTTCTAAATTTCTGCTGCAGGTATCATGGGGGATAATAAAATGTTGTTGTTATTTTACACTACTTAGTTTAGAGGCAATTTGTTATGGAGCAATAGATAACTGAAACACCTTGTCCCCTAGGTTTTTTGCAAATATTGGCCATGGGTTTTTGGATTTGCTATTGAACTCCTCCAGCTAGTTTTGTTAGTTTTATGTGGAGATTTGGAAAAGGTGTAAGACTATGCTACCACAGGCGCTCTCTTCCCAGAATCCCCATCAGAGGATTTTTAAGTTGTTAAGGTGACACTAATTTCCAGCCAGATTTGAGAACCACTTGCTTACATAAGCTGGCTCTCATATCTAACTCTCAATTCTTGGATTCAGATTTAAATCTGGGATTTCCTCTTGGTTTACATGGCCCAGTCTGTCTCCCATGCATCATGAAGTGAGAGAAATTGAACTGATGAGCTGTACAGTAGATTCTACACACCTCCTTGCAGTGCTTCTGTAAGTTTTCCTACTGAGAATTTGATTGGTACTTGGCATAATTTCTGTGGGCAGTGACAGGCCTCTTCTAGTCAATTTTCTTCCCATTGTTTTGTAGTTGATGGAGATCCCAAGTGAATTAATTGGGGGAAAAGCCCTTAAATGATAATATAAACATTTCTCTTAAATGAACATGTTTAGAGTGGAGTGCTTCCTGTTTATTTAAAATTATTCCACCATTTATAAGTCACATTGATGTGATAAATGAGTTCTCTTGTGCAGAATGTATCTAGGTCCAAAAAAGACAATAGTTAGGGGAAATTGTCATATCTTGTAACTCGATCAGGTATGATCATTTGGATTTTTCTTCCCCTAGATATTCACTTCTCTCCTTTTCTCATCATGGATCAGGTATGCTTTAGCATATTATTTATGTTAAGTCTGATACTATGACTACTTTAGCCAATGGAATGCTACTAGACATGGCATGAACAGAGGCCTTACAGAGCTCTGGTTGCATTTGCCACTCCCGTGAACCCCATAAGCAGAGCCTACACCAGATGACCATTACCCCTTCAACCTGGGCCCAGAACAAACACCTGTGTAGCAGGCCTGACTCAACCTGCTGCTTGGATCCAAACCCAGCCAGCCCACATCTTGAAGCTGAGCCACCCATCCTAGATCAGCCAAACTGCAGTTCCTCTGCAGAGCTGTCAGCATAATAAGTGTTTGGGGAAAACACTTGAGTGTTTGCATAATTCGTTACTGAATGTTGTTGTGGCAGCATTTGACCAAGATACCAGGTATAGTCAAATCATACTTAATTGGATATAGACCAAACCAGCAAACTACAGCTGGCAAGTCAAATCCAGCCTGAAGACAGGTTTTTTTTTCTGTTTGTGTGTGTGTGTGTGTGTGTGTGTGTGTGTGTGTGTGGCATCTCCCATTGCAGAGCACAGGCTCCGACACGCAGGCTCAGCGGCCACGGCTCACGGGCCCAGCCGCTCCGCGGCATGTGGGATCTTCCCAGACCGGGGCACGAACCCGTGTCCCCTGCATCAGCAGGCGGACTCTCAACCACTGCGCCACCAGGGAAGCCCGACAGATTTTATAAATAGTCTTATTTTTGTATTGTCTATGGCTGCTTTTGTGCTTCAGTAGCAAAGTAGAGTAATTGTGACAGAGAGTATAATCCACAAAACCTAAACTATTTACTGTCTGGCTCTTTACAGAAAATGTTGGTCAACCAAACCTAGAAGAATCATTCCTCCCTGTACCTACATTCTTTGCTTTCTGACTTTGCAGTTCTTACCACTAAAGGTAAGGAGAATATTTCTTTGCCCCTTGACCTTGGCCATGTGACTTGCTTTTGCCAATAAAATGAAGAGTGAGTGACTGGTAGCAGAAGTGTCCATTCTGAGCCTAGAGCATAAGAGCCTTGCATCTTTCTTTTTGTCCTCTTGTTTGGCCATCATCATAGCCAGCTAGCCTGTTGATCCAAGGGAGAGGGCAAGAGACACATGTAGCAAAGCTGCCCCAGCTAAGGTACACATTAGATCAACTGACCACCCATTCCACCAAGACTCAGAAGAGTGAGACAAACAAATGTAAGGTGTGTTGTACAGCTTCATCAGGGTCACAGTTAACCGATTGTACTCGGCAAAATTTTAAGATGGCTTCTAAAATTTCTCACACCCTCATATACGCGCACTGCTTACTTCCAGACTCTGAATATGATTAATTTTATTTCTACAGTTAGATTATATTATATGGTACAGTTGTCTTTAAGAAAGAGGAGTTATGTGGGTAGGATTAACCTAATCATATGAGCCCTTTAAATCTGGATCTAGAAGTAAGAGAATGGCAGAAGTCAGAGATTTGAAACATGAGAAGGATCTGATACTCTGTTGCTGGCTTGAAGATGGAGGGAGCCAGGTGGTAAGAAATGCAGGTGGTCTCTAGGAGATGAAAGTGGTCCCCTGGCTGACAGCCAACAAGGAAGCAGGAACTTCAGTCTTGGAACCACAAAGAACTGGACTCTGTCAACAACATGAATGAGCTTAGAAGCAAAGCCTTAGGATGAGAATTCAGCCAAGATGACACCTTGATTTCAACTTTGTGATATCCTGAGCCCATAGTAAACACCCAACTATTTATATTATTTTTAATCACATCATTAGTAGCTTGTAATCCAATCCAATCATCAGTGTTGAAGCAGACAGACAATGAAGCAATGATAAACTCTAGAATATCCAATAAATGTTTGATGAACTAGTTAATTAATTAATGCATCTGGGAACTGGAAAGTGGGTCTGAGCCTGCAAGAAGCAATAATTTCTTCCTCTGAGGAGGAAAACGGATGAAGCACCTAGAATCTAGCCTATGGTTATGGAAATGAGAATATTATTTGATGATGTATTTAGACTCTAAACTCTGGACAATTGTAATTGTGAACTTCAATATAGCTATATCTCTCATATAATACATCTGAATTAATACTTATTCAATAGTAAGAAGACTGGAGTACAGTGGAAAAGCTTATTTCCACTATTTTATTTATAAGACAGTGCTATGGGTTAAATTTTATACCCCTCAAATTTCATGTTATTTAAAGTCCTAAGGACTTCAGAATGTAACTATATTTGGAGACAGGAATTTTAAGGGGCCATTGAGTTAAAAATAAGGTCATTAGCATGGCACTAATCCAAAATGGCTCGTGCTCTCTAAAGAGGAGGGGACTAGGACACATATATACACACTGAAGGAAGACCATGTGACCACAGAAGGAGAAGGTGATTGTCTGCAAACCGAAGAGAGCGGTCTTGGAAGAAATCAACCTAGCTGACACCTCAATCTCAGACTTCTAGTCTCCAGAACTGGGAAGAAACAAATTTCTGTTATTCAAACTGCCTGTTTAAGCCACCTGGTCGATGGAATTCAGTTTTAAGCAGCCCTAGCAAACTATACAGATTCAATTTAAGTGTATATTAGTCTTATTTGGGGAATTTGTCACCTAAAAAAAACATAAGCAGCTTTCTATTCTAATGGTAATGCCTAAGTGATCCTTCCCAAGAGCTCTGCTTTAGAATGTTGTCTCTTATATTCCAACTTGAATATGCCAGAATGGTAAAACTCTCCTAAAGAAATTTTCAATCTCTTATGTTTAGAGCCATATAACAACTCTGCTGAATATGGCCTAGCATAAGAGTTCACAGACTACATTAGATATGCAAAATAATGCTTTATCCATTTAAATATATGCATGCATATATTACAGTGAATATTAAAAATGAAGCTTACTAGTTATGCATTAAGCTAATGGTTTTCATCATTTTTACACAATAGCCATAAAAAAATATTTTTTCCAATCCAAGTGTCATATAATTAGCATATAATATTTGTGATCAGTTCCCTTTGTGTTCCTTTACTGAACTGATTTGCCATCTGCTAGCTCACTAAAAAATAATCCACACTTTCAGCCAGCCTACACTGTGTTTTGTCTTGCCATCACTTTGAAATACTGATAGTACAAATATTTTATATATATATATATTTTTTAACATCTTTATTAAAGTATAATTTATTTATTAGAGTGTAATTGCTTTACAATGGTGGCTTTATAACAAAGTGAATCAGCTATAGATATACATATATCCCCATATAGATATACATATATCCCCATATCTCCTCCCTCTTGCATCTCCCTCCCATCCTCCCTATCCCACCCTTCTAGGTGGTCACAAAGCACCTAGCTGTTCTCCCTGTGCTATGCTGCTGCTTCACACTAGCTATCTATTTAACATTGGAGAGTATATATAAGTCCATGCCACTCTCTCACTTCGTCCCAGCTTACCCTTCCCCCTCCCCATGTCCTCAAGTCCATTCTCTACATCTGCGTCTTTATTCCTGTCCTGCTCCTAAGTTCTTCATAACCATTTTTTTTTGATTCCATATACATGTGTTAGCATACGGTATTTGTTTTTCTCTTTCTGACTTGCTTCACTATGTATCACACACTCTAGGTCCATCCACATCACTACGAATAACTCAATTTGTTTTTTTTATTGCTGAGTAATATTCCATTTTATATATATGTGCTACATCTTCTTTATCCATTCATCTGTCAATGAACACTTAGGTTGCGTCTATGTCCTGGCTATTGTAAATAGAGCTGCAGTGAAGATTGTGGTACATGACTCTTTTTAAATCGTGGTTTTCTCAGGTTATATGCCCAGTAGCGGGATTGATGGGTCATACAGTAGTTCTATTTTTAGTTTCTTAAGGAACCTCCATACTGTTCTCCACAGTGGTGCTATCAATTTACATTCCCACCACAGTGCAAGAGGGTTCCCTTTTCTCCACACCCACTCCAGCATTTATTGTTTGTAGATCTTTTGATGATGGCCATTCTGACTGGTGTGAGGTGATACCTCATTGTAGATTTCATTTGCATTTCTCTAATGTTTAGTACTTCTTTCATGCGTTTGTTGGCAATCTGTATATCTTCTTTGGAGAAATGTCTAGTTAGGTTTTCTGCCCATTTTTGTATTGGGTTGTTTGTTTTTTTTGATATTGAGCTGCATGAGCCGCTTGTAAATTTTGGAGATTAATCCTTTGTCAGTTGCTTCATTTGCAAATAATTTCTACCATTCTGAGGGTTGTCTTTTGTCTTGTTTATGTTTTCCTTGGCTATGCAAAAGCTTTTAAGTTTCATTAGGTCCCATTTGTTTATTTCAGTTTTTATTTACATTTCTCTAGGAGGTGTGTCAAAAACGATCTTGCTGTGATTTATGTCATAGTGTGTTCTTCCTATGCTTTCCTCTAAGAGTTTTATAGTGTCTGGCCTTACATTTAGGTCTCTAATTCATTTTGAGTTTATTTTGGGGTATGGTGTTAGGGAGAGTTCTAATTTCATTCTTTCACATGTAGCTGTCCAGTTTTTGCAGCACCACTTATTGAAGAGGCTGTCTTTCCTCTATTGTATATTTTTGCCTCCTTTATCAAAAATAAGGTGACCATATGTGCATGGGTTTATCTCTGGGCTTTCTATCCTATTCCATTGATCCATGTTTCTGTTTTTCTGCCAGTACCATACTGTCTTGATTACTGTAGCTTTGTAGTATAGTCTGAAGTCCAGGAGCCTGATTCCTCCAGCTCCATTTTTCTTTCTCAAGATTGCTTTGGCTATTCAAGGTCTTTGTGTTTCCCTACCAATTGTGAGATTTTTTTGTTCTAGTTCTGTGAAAAATGCCATCGGTAGTTTGATAGGGATTGCATTGAATCTGTAGATTGCTTTCTGTGGTGTAGTCATTTTCACAATGTTGATTATTCCAATCAAAGAACATGTTAAATCTCTCCATCTGTGTGTATCATCTTTAATTTCTTTCATCAGTGTCTTACAGTTTTCTGCATACAGGCCTTTTGTCTCCTTAGGTAGGTTTATTCCTAGGTATTTTTTCTTTTTGTTGACATGGTAAATGGGAGTGTTTCCTCAATTTCTCTTTCAGATTTTTCATCCTTAGTGTATAGGAATGCAAGAGATTTCTGTGCATTAATTTTGTATCCTGCTACTCTACCAAATTCATTGATTAGCTCTAGTAGTTTTCTGGTAGCAAGTTTAGGATTCTCTATGTAAAGTATCACGTCATCTGCAAACAGTGACAGCTTTACTTCTTCTTTTCCCATTTGGATTCCTTTTATTTATTTTTCTTCTTTAATTTCTGTGGCTAAAACTTCCAAAACTATGTTGAATAATAGTGGTGAGAGTGGGCAAACTCGTCTTGTTCCTGACCTTAGTGGAAATGATTTCAGTTTTTCACCATTGAGAATGATGTTGGCTATGGGTTTGTCATATATGGCCTTTATTATGTTGACATAAGTTCCCTCTGGCCTACTTTCTGGAGGGTTATCATATATGGGTGTTGAATTTTGTCAAAAGCTTTTTCTGCATCTATTGAGATGATCGTGTGGTTTTTCCTCTTCAATTTGTTAATATGTTTTATCACATTGATTGATTTGCATATGTTGAAGAATCCTTGCATTCCTGGGATAAACCCCACTTGATCATGGTTATGATCTTTTTAATGTGCTGTTGAATTCTGTTTGCTAGTATTTTGTTGAGGATTTTTGCATCTATGTTCATCAGTGTTATTGGCCTGTAGTTTTCTTTCTTTGTGACATCTTTGTCTGATTTTGGTGTCAGGGTGATGGTGGCCTTGTAGAATGAGTTTGGGAGTGTTCCTCCTTCTGCTATATACTGGAAGAGTTTGAGAAGGATAGGTGTTAGCTTTTCTCTAAGTGTTTGATAGAAATCGCCTGTGAAGCCATCTGGTCCTGGCATTTGTTTGCTGGAAGATTTTTAATCACAGTTTCAATTTCAGTGCTTGTGATTGGTCTGTTTATATTTTGTATTTCTTCCTGGTTCAGTCTCGGAAGGTTGTGCTTTTCTAAGAATTTGTCCATTTCTTACATGTTGTCCATGTTATTGGCATATACTTCCTTGTAGTAATCTCTCATGATCCTTTGTATTTTGGCAGTGTCAGTTGTTACTTCTCCTTTTTCATTTCTAATTCAATTGATTTGAGTCTTCTCCCTTTTTTTCTTGATGAGTCTGACTAATGGTTTATCAGTTTTGTTTATCTTCTCAAAGAAACACTTTTAGTTTTATTGATCTTTGCTGTCATTTCCTTCATTTCTTTTTCATTTATTTCTGATCTGACATTTAGAATTTTCTTAAATTTACCAAGGCTTGATTTGTGACCCAAGATATGATATATCCTGGAGAATGTTCCATGAGCACTTGAGAAGAAAGTGTATTCTGTTGTTTTTGGATGGAATATCCTATAAACATCAATTAAGTCCATCTTGTTTAATATATCATTTAAAGCTTGTGTTTCCTTCTTAATTTTCTGTCATGATGATCTTTCATTTGGTGAAAGTGGGGTGTTAAACTTCCCTACTATGATTGTGTTATTGTCAATTTCCCATTTTATGGCTGTTAGCATTTGCCTTTTGTATTGAAGTGCTCCTATGTTGGATGCATAAATACTTACAAATGTTATATCTTCTTCTTGGATTGATCCCTTGATCATTATGTCATCACCTTCTTTGTCTCGTGATAGCCTTGATTTTAAAGCCTATTTTGTCTGATATGAGAATTGCTACTCCAGCTTTCTTTTTATTTCCATTTACTTGGAATATCTTTTTCCATTCCCTCACTTTTAGTCTTTATGTGTCCCTAGGTCTGAAGTGGGTCTCTTGTAGACAGCATATATACGTGTCTTGTTTTTTTATACATTCAGCCAGTCTATGTCTTTTGGTTGGAGCATTTAATCCAGTTACATTTTAGGTAGTTATCGATATGTATGTTCCTATTCCCATTTTCTTAATTGTTTTTGGTTTGTTATTGTAGGTCTTTTCCTTCTCTTGTGTTTCCTGCCTAGAGAAGTTCCTTCAGCATTTGTAGTAAAGCTGTTTTGGTGGTGCTGAATTCTCTTAGCTTTTGCTTTTCTGTAAACGTTTTAATTTCTCCATTGAATCTGAATGGGATCCTTCCTAGGTAAAGTAATCTTGGTTGTAGATTTTTCCCTTTCATCCCTTTAATTATGTCTTGCCATTCCCTTCTGCCTTGCAGTTTTCTGCTGAAAGATCACCTGTTAACCTTATGGGGATTCCCTTGTATGTTATTTCTTGTTTTTCCCTTGTTGTTTTTAATATTTTTTCTTTGTATTTAATTTTTGATAGTTTGATTACTATGTGTCTTAGCATGTTTCTCCTCAGATTTATTCTGTATGGGACTCTGCACTTCCTGGACATGGTTGACTATTTCCTTTCCCATATTAAGGAAGTTTTCAAATATAATCTCTTCAAATATTTTCTCAGTCCCTTTCTTTTTCTCTTCTTCTGGTGGACCTGTATAATTAGAATGTTGATGCATTTAATGTTGTCCCAGAGGTCTCTGAGACTGTCCTCAATTCTTTTCATTCTTTATTCTTTATTCTGCTCTGCAGTAGTTATTTCCACTATTTTACCTTCCAGGTCACTTATCCATTCTTCTGCCTCAGTTATTCCACTATTGATTCCTTCTAGAGAATTTTTAAGTTCATTTATTGTGTTGTTCATCATTGTTTGCTCTTTAATTCTTCTAGGTACTTGTTAAATGTTTCTTGTATTTTCTCCATTCTGTTTCCAAGAGTTTGGATCATCTTTACTATAATTACTCTGAATTCTTTTTCAGTTAGACTGCCTATTTTCTCCTCATTTGTTTGGTCTGGTGGGTTTTTACCTTGCTCCTTCATCTGCTGTGTGTTTCTCTGTCTTCTCATTTTGCTTAACTTAGTGTGTTTGGGGTCTCCTTTTCGCAGGCTGCAAGCTCGTAGTTCCCGTTGCTTTTGGTGTCTGTCCCCAGTTGCTATGGTTGCTTCAGTGTGTTGTGTAGGCTTCCTGGTGGAGGGGTCTGGTGCCTGTGTTCTGGAGGATGAGACTGGATCTTGTGTTTTTGGTCGTCTGGACTCAGTCTGGTGGTGTGTTTTGGGATGTCTGTGACCTTATTACGATTTTAGGTAGCCTCTCTGCTAATGGGTGGGGTTGTGTTCCTGTCTTGCTAGTTGTTTGGCATAGATTGTACAGCACTGTAGCTTGCTGGCTGTTGAGTGTAGCTGGGTCATAGCATTGAGATGGAGATCTCTGGGAGAGCTTTTGCCGTTTGATACTACATGGAGCTGAGACATCTCTGGTGGACCAATATCCTGAACTCAGCTCTCCCACCTCAGAGGCACAGTCCTGACACCTGGCCAGAGCACCAAGACCCTGTCAGCCACACGGCTCAGAAGAAAAGGGAGAAAAAAAGAAAGATAAAAATAAGTAAAATAAATAAAGTTACTAAAATAAAAAATAAATTATTAAAAATAAAATAATTAAAAAGTAATAAGAATAAGAAAGAAAGGAGCAACCAAACCAAAAAACATATCTACCAATGATAACAAGCATTAAAAACTATACAAAAACAAAAAACAGGACAAACAGAACCCTAGGACAAATGGTAAAAGCAAAGCTATATAGTCAAAATCACACAAAGAAGCTTACACATGCACACACACAAAAAGAAATAAAGAAAAAAAATATATATATATATATATAGAAGGAAGACAGCAACCAAATCAATAAGCAAATCTTCCATTGATAATAAACTCTAAATACTAAACTAAGATAAACTTAAGACCAGAAACAAATTAGATGCAGAGAGCAAACCCCAAGTCTACAGTTGCTCCCAAAGTCCACTGCCTCAATTTTGGCATGATTCATTGTCTATTCAGGTGTTCCACAGATGCAGGGTACATCAAGTTGATTGTGGAGATTTAATCCACTGCTCCTGAGGCTGCTGGGAGAGATTTCCCTTTCTCTTTTTTGTTCACACAGCTCCTGGGACTCAGCTTTGGATTTGATCCTGCCTCTGTATGTAGGTTGCCTGAAGCCATCTGTTCTTTGCTCAGACAGGACGGGGTTAAAGGAGCTGCTGATTCAAGGGTTTGGCTCACTCAGGCCTTGGGGCGGGAGGGGCATGGAATGCGGGGCGAGCCTGAGGTGGCAGAGGGCAGCATGACGTTGCACCAGCCTGAGGCGCGCCGTGTGTTCTCCCTGGGAAGTTGTCCCTGGATCCCGGGACCCTGGCAGTGGCGGGCTGCACAGGCTCCCGGGAGGGGAGATGTGGACAGTGACCTGTGCTCGCACGCAGGCTTCTTGGTGGCTGCAGCAGCAGCCTTAAAGTGTCATGCCCGTCCTGGGGTCTGTGCTGATAGCCACGGCTCGCGCCCGTCTCTGGAGCTCTTTTAGGCAGTGCTCTGAATCCCCTCTCCTCGCACACCCAGAAACAATGGTCTCTTGCCTCTTAGGCAGGTCCAGACATTTTCCTGGCCTCCCTCCCGGCTAGCTGTGGCACACTAGCCCCTTCAGGCTGTGTTCACGCAGCCAATCCCAGTCCTCTCCCTGGGGTCTGACCTCCGAAGCCTGAACCTCAGCTCCCAGCCCCCAGCTGCCCCGGCGGGTGAGCAGACAAGCCTCTCGGGCTGGTGAGTCCTGGTCGGCAGGGACCCTTTGCGCAGGAATCTCCCAGCTTTGCCTTCTGCACCCCTGTTGCTGTGCTCTCCTCCATGGCTCTGAGGCTTTCCCCCTGCCCACCCATCATCCCCGCCAGTAAGGGGCTTCCTAGTGTGTGGAAACTTTTCCTCCCTCACAGCTCCCTCCCAGAGGTGCAGGTCCTGTCCCTATTCTTTTGTCTCTTTTTTCTTTTGCCCTAGCCGGGTACGTGGGAGGTTTCTTGACTTTTAGGAGGTCTGAGGTCTTCTGCCAGCGTTCAGTAGGTGTTCCGTAGGAGCTGTTCCATGTGTAGATGTATTTCTGATGTATTTGTGGGGAGGAAGGTGATCTCCACTTCTTACACCTCTGCCATCTTGAAGGTCTCTCCCAAATATTATATCTTGAATGCCATTGAATCAATCATTATGCGGTGGCCCAGGCATTTGCCAGGTTTGAGGCATTTCACCAAATTTCTTGATAACTGGAAATACACAACTTTGTGTCCAACTCAATCTGATTCTTCAGTGCATGAGTCAGTGTTTATTGATATACTCAAGATCAAGGCTGAGAAGGAATATGTCAGACTTGAAGCAAACTCCTCCATTTAAGTCTATCAACAACAGTGAGGCACATAAGGAATGTCAGGAAGCTGAAGCTCAGGAAATAAGGAGAATGAGTAAAAGGCTGGGACGAGAATACATCGATGTTCAATAGCAACATACACACACATCTTTGCTTTTCTGTGCCTCAAGCTACATGTCTACAAAATTAGAGATGTAGAGATGTTGGACTGAGATCCCAGCCAGTCAAATGTTGGAGGCTTTCAGCCTTTAGAGAATGGGAGAGGGTCAAAATAAAAAATGCATGTACTGGGCTTCCCTGGTGGCACAGTGATTGAGAACCCACCTGCCAATGCCGGGGACACGGGTTCGACCCCTGGTCTGGGAAGATCCCACCTGCCACAGAACAACTAAGCCCATGAGCCACCACTACTGAGCCCGCATGGTGCAACTACTGAAGCCCGCATTCCTAGAGCCCGTGCTCCACAGCAAGAGAAGCCACCACAATGAGAAGCCTGCACACCTCAACAAAGATTAGCCCCCACTTGCCACAACTGGAGAAAACCGCGCAGCAATGACAACTCAACACAGCCAAAAATAAAATAAATAAATTTATAAAATTTTTGTTAAAAATTTATAAATTTTTGATTAAAAATTTATAATTTTTTTATTTTAAAAAATTGCAGATATTTTTCTGATTATGACCCAATACCTGGATTGCCTATGATAGCATATTTGTTAAAGCCAGGCCCTTTAGGATCAGGCAGACCTGTGTTCAAATCCTGACTCTGTTATTCTGTTACTGATTTTGGACAAGTTACCAGCATCTCTCAGCTGCAAGTTCCTCATCATGAGGATGATAATAGTCCATACATGCTTCACAGTAAATATCTTTTTAATATTAAATTACATAATACACTTAAGTCCTTGTAAATATGTGTGCAATAATATTAAATATTATCATTATTGTATTATTATTTTTGTTACGCCCCTTTTTTATAATATTGATGTGAAGATGGCACTCAATTGGAATTAGGTCTTGTTAGGCACCATTTTATAAAGAATTTTGTTTACCCTTGGTTTCAGCTTACTGGCTCAAAAGACAATGATTTCACCCAGTTCAGATTGTCTCATAAATAAGACACAGAGCAATTATTCTATTGCAGGGCTTATAAAGACAGGAAGGTATTAGTCTAAAATGAACTCATTCTATAGAATTCAATATATATAAGGATCTAATCATCTATGCAGTTGATTTAAACAGAGACATGTAGGTAGACACATGTACATACAACACACAGGATCACAGGAACTATAGCTAATGGGCACACGATGATGCAGAGTGGTTCTGAAACTAATCAGCAATACTTCCCAATTACTTCATTAGAAAGTCCTTTATCATGAAAGGAGAGGTAGAGGCTCTGTCCTTCTGATGTTCGTTTCTGCATCGTCCTCTGACTCATTACTGCAGCCAACATTAAAACGTCTATGTGAGTCACCCTATTTAACACAGAATCAGTCACTTCAAAAATGAGCAATTGCATACTAACTGCAGGGGATCCGAGGTCCCCTGAGCTTATCCTGCACACATGCCTTTGGAGTCCTTCTCTGGCTCTACATCGTTCTCTGTTTTCACCTTCATGTGTATGGGCAGCACTGTCATGGGCGTGGGGCATCACTCTCCATCAATGTGCATTCAGCCTGTTGATTTGTTGTTAACAAAGCCTACTATAAAAACTCCAAGAAAAAAATATCTACTATGTTTTTTTGCTGGCTCTAGACATCAAAAAGCATAACTTTGAACCTGGGAAGTATTATCACATTACTCATGTAACCTTTGCTTCATGGCGTTCCACCTCTTTCAGATTCAGGAGCAGGGACTTGGTTTAAAGATTATCCTTCAGCAGTCAAAGCAGGGGTTTTATTCTGTATCTTTTCTGTGACCAATTACACATCAATTATTATGTATCTCTTTGTGTCAATCTTTAGTTTATGCCTGCTTTCCTTTAAATAAAAATTTCGTTCTAAAGTTTAATGGTGAGATCCAAGGTACCACTTTCCATTTAGTGCCTTCAAAGAATTAAGCAAGTGATAGGAGAGCTGTGTTGCCCTGCCATGACGAAACTAACACAGGGATTATCCATAACTGTCCTTTCAGCCTGACCCGACCTGAACACAGTGGCCTGAAATAGTCTGCAAGCTTGCTTGATTTACAGTAAATTACACCCATTGTTTCCCTTCAATATACTCATCTAGACCACTGCAAGGCACCCACTCATTTTTGCTGAGCTGTATTAGACACTGTCAATGTCTTCAGATTAGACTAAGATATCTAGAAGCCAATTGGAATGGTATTCTATAGTTCTATTATTCTCTACTCGAAAGAGTATATGCAAGTCCATTTATTACCACACTGATCTTACCTCTTGTTTTAGATTTCCATTGCTGCTCTAACAAATTATCACAAACTTTGTGGTTTAGAACAACACAGATTTTTTTTTTTTTTTTTTTTTTTACAGTTCTGCAGATCAGAAGTCTGAAACAGGTCTCACTGGGCTAACATCAAGGCATTGACAGGGTGCATCCTTTCTAGAAGCTCTGGAGGAATCTGTTTCCTTGCCTTTTCTATCACATCCCTTGGCTCATGACCCCTCTCCATTTTCAAAGCCAGTAATAGTGGGCTGAGTCCCTCTCAAGTCTATGTGTCTCTAGTTCATTTCCTCTCTCTTCCCCTTTTAAGGACCTCCGTGATCACATCGGACTAACACAAATAATCCAGGATAATATCCCTATTTTAAGGTCAGCTGATTAGCAAACAATTCTATCTGCAATCTTAATTTCCCTATGTCTTGTAATCTAATATATTCATAGGTCCTGGGGATTCAAATGTGAACATCTTTGGGGGGAGGGGGCATTGCCCACCATATCTTTTTATGTGTGTGATTAATTATTTTAAAAGTTTAAGTAGTTTTGATACCTCAGTTCTAGAGAGAAGCAAACACAAAGAGTTTTATCTAAAATGAATAAACTGTTTCAGAAAACAGTGCAGGGAAGCCTGGATCCCTTTATAATTACCTTTGGATAGAAGTGATTTATAGAGATGAAGTCAAGTCATAATTACATTTCCTAGTGGATTCAACCAGCTGATTGCTCTCTCCCTATAGGAATATGAAGTATCAAGTTATCATAATTTTTTGAAAATGTTTTTGCAAAGGAACTTTGCAAAGTTTTGATAATCACAGTTTTATAAGTTGCACTAAAGTGACAGTCATTTTTCTTAAGAAAGTAACAGTAAGTTTGAGTGTGACTTCTCTGAGAACAATAGCTTGTCAAAGCTTATTCCTATCATTTTTTGAGAAAAAAATTTAAAACCCTTTACTGAGTGTTGAGTTTTCAGGGAGATAGTAAGACTCTACTTTGAAAGGTAGAGTTTGAGTGAGGGTCTCCCAATACAGAAGAAAAACTTTTAAAGTACTCTAAAATTAGCATAGTCCATCTGAATGATAGTACATATTACAGCATTAAACCTATTGGCAAAGACTGAGGTTTCTAGAAAGAAGCATGAAGTATATAACATTTAAAAGTCTATATTTACTGGGAAACTTTAATTTTGAAAATAAAAAGGAAATTGCAAATGATATTAAAATACCAAGGACTGGAAGTCTAATGCAGACCATAAGCACATGAAATTTAAATTTGACACTGCTAATCATTCTTTGTACATATGTATAACATGTTGTCATAGAAGGTTCATGGTTTGAAGAGAAATTCAGAAGATTTGAAATTAAACAAATACTTGCTCATTTACCAACTTCCACCCTAAAGGCGTACAGGCTGGCTAATGAATTTGTGCTCAGTGGTTTGACATTTATCAAGATCCTGAAAGTAAAACCCTCTCTCTCATTATGATCTTGTTCTACAATTCGAAACACACACAGGAACCATTGTCCTGATATCAGTTGGAATATTTTTTACTTTAAAGTAAAACTTTCAGAAGGGTAGGTAGCATATCTAGAAAAAAAAATGTTTGTACTCTCTTCCTACTCATAATGTATGAAGTGACAGGACCCTTCTCACTTCCTCCCCAGCAGCTACTTCATCCATGCTTGATATCTGCCCAAAACTAATCTATCTCTTCGATCAAGTAGAGTCCTCTAGGGAGTACCCTTTTTAACACGAAATATTCCTGAGGTTGTATGACACAATCATAAGATAAATGAAAATAAGAATAATAAATTAATAATAATTAAAATTTGCTGAATGGCTATCATTTAACTGGCACTGTGTTAACATAGTAATCTTGTCCTCAGATCTTCCCTATTTTCTCTGAGACAGGTTTCATTAAGGCTCTTGGCTGCAAGCAAAAGAAATCAATCTGACTGGTTTTTGTTTTGTTTTGTTCTCTTTGGCCAAGAGGCATGTGGGATCTTAGTTCCCCATGCCCCCTGCAGTGGAAGCACAGAGTCTTAACCACTGGACCACCAGGGAAGTCCCACAATCTGACTGTTTCAGGTAGGAAAGCAATGTTCATAGAAACCACCCTAGGGAGAGCACAACTGAAAATGCTGGGTAAAACTTAAAATATAAATATATATATTTAAAATATTAATGAGTTGGTTGGAAATAACAATACAGAACAAATTCGTAGGTAATTGATCATAAGGAAGCTGTACAAATTGTGTTCTCCTCAGCATAAACATATACATGAGAGGTCTGGTCCTAGCGAAGAAGATGCAGAAAGAGCCACCCTTGAGTGAGGGAGTGGCAGCAGCCCACAGCCTAGCCATGGAGGGAAGCCAAAGACTTGCATGGAAACCAGCTGTTAAAGGCTCATGAAACTCAAACTGTACTCCAGGCAAATTCATACGCCAAGATTAATACTCGGTGAAAAGAGACCCAAATCATGAACCTGCACCTTAGTGCAGACCAGGTATCACGATATAGCAATATTAAAGACCACCCCGAAAAGCCCCCCATCCATTGTTATCCCCAGAAAGAACCTGGACCATGTCCTCAGAAGGGACTGCACAGCTTTTTTTATTCCATTCTACATAAACATGGTGATAAAGGGCATGTCGTTCAATTATGGAGTGAGAACAGCATTGCACATCACTTGAGCAAAGCCTCTTGAAGTGGATTTATTTTATTTAATTAGACTCAGAAATACTAAATGGGCCTTTCTGATGAGTATCAATTTACCATCTTTCCACTTAGACTCTGCAGTAACTAACCTCTTTCAGTCATATAAAACGACAGCAGCTGAAACCAAAGCTCATTCTTATTTATGACAATTTCAGAAAGAAAAACTGCACAATATTAGAGCTATAGAAACAAATGAATAAATTCTTTTTGAAGCTAATGTCACTGAAAATATTTTCAAAATGAATGAGAATATCAATACTTTTAAATATGTTCTAAAATATGTTCTAAAAAAGTAATGTAACAACCATTTAAAGCAAGTACATTTATTTTACGCTCCACATTAAAATTTAATTTATTAAAAACTAAAATGCTAGGGAGGTCATTTTATATACATATGTACATATATTCTAAACTGAAATTTACCTACAAGCACTGTGTAAGACTTTGTACCATGTTGAGAGGATTCTAGAAGACTTCATTTAGGTTAAACTATGTCTTCAGTTAAAATAATACACTTTCTATAAATTACAAAAATAATTATAACAAAACTTAAGATCACCACAACCCTCTGAGTCTTCATGTCCCCACTCCTATAAATGTGTACATTTCATTAAATGTAAGTTTTACATAAAAACTGAAATGCAGTATGGCTCTGTCTTTTTGAAAATACAAAGCTTGGGTGTGTTCCTCACGAATATATCTGATTTTCACTGATTTGGTGAAGAGGCAATGGAGGGTCCTCACCCTACGCATCTTTCTAATTATTATCAGCAGGCCTCAAGGTGTGCAGCTGAGGAAGTCACAGAACAGAGGAGGGAAACGTAGTTACATTGATTTGTCGCGGTGAGCATTCTAGCTCACCTGTGCTACTCTAGTGAGATGTGCTTAGCTGAGTCCTCTTTTGATCTTTACAAAGTGAAGATGCTTACTACCTGCTAAAGCATTTTGGCTTTCCTGAAATGAAGAGTCAGGTAAAGATTTCAGCCAGTGTCTTATTCATATGTTTCCAGAAAAGCTATCAGGTTAAGTCCTGGGTGGGTGAGTGAATTTAGATAAGCGTGAATAGACAAAATTTGGATACCTCATTCCTTCCTAGCAGAGAAGAGCGGACTGGGTTTTATAATTTTGAAAAGGCATCACTACTAAGAGTACCTTTTACACTATTGTGAAATATATGCCAAAAGAGGAAGCAGTTACAAGAGGGTAAGGCAAGAAGACAAAGGAGGTCGACAGGCATAGTTAGAACAGCAAGTATGGGAGGCAACTGAGAAGTAGACAAGAAATACAGTCACAGAACCTTAGGCTGAGGTGCCACTTCCTTCTGCTGTGTTCTGATCAGCAGTGAGGTCTGTCATAAGCATGTGTTACCAACAGGAGTGACATTTTGAATGACTGACGTTTACATTTAAAGTAGACTCCTCTGACTCCCTCTATTATCTTTGATAGAAAGTACATTTGGTATCACTGTCTGTAAGAGAAGAAATAGTGAACTTACTCAGAATTGCCAGCAAGAGATTCTCCATTGGAAGTGCATCTGTCATGGGCACTCCATGGAGAAAAATACTGAGAATTTCTATTTTGGAGGACATATGCCCTGGGGTCCCCAGAGACTTCTTAGTTTTTCTGTTGTATAATCCCATAGAATGAAGTCATGTAGACCTCTACACACATTACCTGGCTATGTCAGCCTCTGTACAAACATATATTGCATCCAGGTAATCATATGCATCTCCCAATAGCCCACCAAAATGCTTTATATTCAGTTTTGGGTATGGGGACGGGGCCATGGGAAGAGAGAATTAAGGTATCTAAGGAGAGAGAAATGTAGAGTAAAAATAGGGGATCTTAAGGTGAACCAAAGTCAGGCCGAACAGCCTGAAATGAATGAACAACAAAGACAGCACATGAGCCTATTTGTGTAAGGCTCCATTAAGCTCCATATTATGCTATGAAGCCACGCACTGTGAGATACTAGGTTAAAGCAAAACTGAAGATATCTCTCCTTAGAACTTGCAGAGGTGGGGTAGAATCAGAAGACGGGAAAGAAAAGATCAAAGTAAAGATCAAGTCTGCCTCATCCAGGGATTTTTGCATCCTTGGGGAAGCAAAACTCCGTTACAGTTACATGGAGAAAGTGAATCTTTAGAAATACCTTTGTGAAAGCCTATGTAAACGGGATGACAGATTATAGGTAGAGCAATTTTTCAGGAAAAAGAGAGTGGCAGGGAAAGAAAGTAGAGTGCAATTAAAAAGGTGAGGATTGCAGGAGACGGATGCAAACCAAGCAATGAGAATCTCAAAACTGGCTCATTGTCTTATGGAGTTGTTAATGACTTAGTGGGTTACCTATGTTTGACACATCCATTGTATAGGAGACAACTGGAGAGAGCAGTAATTAATCAAAGTAAATTGTAACTGAATGCTACAATTTAAGGTGCAGGGGCACGGGGGACATATTTAAGCATAGAGAATCCTTCCAGTTCTGAAGTTCCAGGAAGACAATTACCACCCCCCATTATACTTTCTGTCATCTTCTTCTCTTTCAACTGTTTCTGGTTTTTTGTTCTCGTCACAGATCTATTGTCTCCCTATTCTTTCTGATTCCTCTCTTCCTTACCTTTTCTATCAGTCAATCTCTCTCAAGGAATCTTAAGTTTTAGCAGATATTCCCTTAGAGCAATTTTCTACATCAAATTTTGGAGTGAGATGACAGAGAGAAGAGAACCCCTAATAACACCATAGTGGCCCACTGCTCAGTCCTAAGATGCTTTATTTGGAGAGTAGGCAGCTTTGTCATCATTGAAAGATCGCCAGAAAAGGTTACATTTTGATTTATTCCAAGAGGAATAGTATTCTGGCACTGACTCATGATGGAAAGCTCTACCTATCTATCAGACACGGAGCTCGGCAAAATGAGGGATCAAAGGAAAAGGAGGTCAGGTTGCTGGATCAGAAAGGATTCTTAGATGTAAATACTAGGATCCCCTCACATTAGTTTAAGCAGAAAGAAAGTTACTGAACAATGTTGGTAGCACGCAAGACTTTCCAGCAGGGTCAAGATATACATCTGGAGGCTGATACAGCTACTTAAATGCCCAAGTCACACTGACTGACTGGTTGTCATCAATATCATAGGTACTTGAACTAACATTGCTAATACTGAGCAGGGGATTCTTCTAGCAGGACCTCTTCAGTTGCTGCCTTGAAAAGGTAGATATCTCCATCACATGGGTTCCTCCTTCTTCAGCTCACTTTCTGCTGAAATAAAATTTTGGTCAGATGCTTCTAAATGATGGAGCCAATGTCATGTGCTAAGCTCCAGCTGCAAAGGAAATGGGAAAGTGAGCTCCTAGCTCCTATCTTGAGGACATGGAACCCATAAGCTGGAAAATTTTCACATAGGAGAGACATTCAAGTAGTGCTACGCATCTAAAAACATATGCTAAATATCCGCTAAAGTAAGGAAGGCTTAAATAAATACCGCAAGACCCTCTAAATGCTTTCACAAAATATTAAAATGTGAATCAACTATCTGTGTATATCATTGTTTTCTAGTTGGTTTCTCTGATGATGCCCTATGCCTATATTTGATAATGTGTGCAAAATTTCTAACATCTAATGACAACCAAAATGGTCATCTCAGAACTCCAGCTTATCTTTTAAAACTGTAACTAGGCTTAGAGACCCTCTGAATCAGTTACTTCATTTGATACATGTGTGGAGACTGAATACATTAGCAAAGATGACCCAAATAATCAGTTGCAAAACTAGAACTGGGATGATGCAATTATGCTGCTAAACGTGACCTTCACATTTGCTTTTCCTGTGTGCTGGTTGAATCAGTCTGACTATTGGTGTTAGCACAAGTCTGTGTGCCCGATACATAGTGAGGCCAAACCGATATGCTGGAGTTTGGAGCAGAGAAAGGTTTATTGCAGGGCCACGCAAGGAGATGGGTGGCTCATGCTCTAAAATACCCCCTGAGCTCCCCAAGAGTTTCAGCAAAGCATTTTTAAAAGCCAGATGAGGGAGGGAGATGGTCTCAGGGTATGTGATCAGCTCATGCACAATTCTCTGATTGACTGTTGGTGAGATAACAGGGCGGTGTCACAGGGGTTAACATTATCAATCCTTAGGATCCAGGAGGCCTGGGGCTGTGTGCTCATGGTCTTCAAATAGTTCATGTATTCCATTTGGTGGGAGGTTTTCACATCTGTAAAACAACTCAGGAAATGTGCATCAGGTACTGTTATGTAGGTACTTCAGAGAGGAGCTAAAGCAGAGGATATGGGGGAAGGCCTGTCCTCGGAAGGCCCCACAGGGTCCTGCTCAGTTAAACTGGATTCTATTTCCATTTTCATCAGTTCTATAATCCCCGAATTCCCTATTACTTAGATGAAATCCTGCTCAACTTGTTTTTAGCTACACCATTTGCCTCTTGCGCAACCAGTTCTTTCTCTAACCAAGTTTGGTTTGTGGACCCCAAATTGTCCACACGCTTGTAGGCTTGCGAACCTTGGCTTATGCTGTTTCCACTCTCTAGAATACACTTCCAGATTTTCTGATTGAAAATAATCTACTAGTTCTTCAAAAGTAAGTCAAGTATAACCCTAAATATATTCCAACATGCCAGACCTAGGCATAACAATGGTTTACTAAATGTGTGTGTATTACATTATATCTCCATGATTTATTTACACATATGCCCCTTTCAACAATGTTTCAGCAGCATTGCCTTATTCATCTTTAAATCCCAAAGTAATTCAAATTTGCTTTATCCATAGGACCTCATTAAATGTTTGATGACTGAATGATTCAATCCTTACATCCATCTTACATGTGAAACACCTTCAAAATAAGACTCTGGCCATATAACTACATAAATATTAAAATATTAAATATTTTGTGAATGTGATTTTGAAAATATCTTATTTTTACTAAT
Organism: Neophocaena asiaeorientalis asiaeorientalis; assembly: GCF_003031525.2. Lineage (NCBI taxonomy): Eukaryota > Metazoa > Chordata > Mammalia > Artiodactyla > Phocoenidae > Neophocaena > Neophocaena asiaeorientalis. The sequence goes on along the minus strand of NW_020172817.1, from coordinate 5,388,670 downwards.
TCATATGTCAAGAGGTGTTAGAGCAGGATTTCAGTATATCTAATTTTCAGGGGTACTTTAATTTGGGGTTCATTTTTAAACCTTGCCAATAGCTTTGGTTAAGAAATTAAAATATAGTTGATTATGTAAATTTTAAATCACTTAAGACTGTCTTTCAGTTCATTTTTTGAATAAAGCTAGTACCTATCCAAAAATCTTATCGTGGAAATCCATATAGGCATTTGAAAACTGCGGTTTTGTATCCATATCATGAATGAAAGAAAAAATGAGTTAGAGATGCAAGGCTTGGATAAATCTTAATAGGAGAGTTTACTGGGCCAACTTTCCCATTCCAGTCTGATTCAATAGTCATATTGCAAAATAAAAGAGATTGAATTTCCCAGGACCAAATTAAGATTGTAAAGAAAATTATTGATATGTTCCTAATGTAGGGCTCTCAAAATGTGTTTAACTAATAACATTATTTCATAAGGCAATGATATATCAACTGTTGGGTATTAAACTTTGATGTATAAAAGTTTAGGAACATCACTGTCCTGAAGCCCTGTATTCCTATAATGAATTTCTGCCATCACCTCGACTTTCTGCAGAATTTAGAGAATAAGTAAACATCTTCAGAGTGCAGCCCGTTCCTATTAGATGGAAATCTTTGAAGCCTTGGCAGGATTTCACCTTGATGCCTTTAACTCAAAAGCTGATTATAAGAGATTTCAATGGAGCTAGATATTAAATTAATGACTGCCTTCATCACACCAAAGGGCTTTTTTCAATTAAGCAGAATTCAAGACTGGCTGGATTTTTTTGAGTACCCTTATTCCATCTTTCAAAGTAAGTCTTGTGTTTGCAAACCTTGTTAAGCTTTACTACCTTTCTAATATGAGAAGGGAAGCAACAGGTAAAGGATAAAATGCAAATCTGAACAAAAGTCAGTTGGCTCAGTTTATACACTGAGGAACAGAAAGTTAGTCCTGTGCTTCTGATTTAATTTAGACAAAAGTAGAAGCATATAAAGGGGAAGAAGAAGACCTGGAATCTTTAAAGATCAAAGAGTCTAACAGTTAAAAATAGGCACTTGAACTAGCATTGCTAATACTGAGCAGGGGATTTCTCTAGCAGGACCTCTCCAGTTGCTGCCTTGAAAAGATAGATATCCCCACCACATGGGTTCCTCCTTCTTCAGCTCACTTTCTGCTGAAATAAAATTTTGGTCAGATGCTTCTAAATGATGGAGCCAATGTCATGTGCTAAGCTCCAGCTGCAAAGGAAATGGGAAAGTGAGTTATATTAGTTATATATCAATAGTTATATTAGTTCACTATGACTAACAGAACATTACAAACTAGGTGGCTTAAACAACAGAAATATATTGTCTTGTATTTCTGGAGGCCAGAAGGCTGAGATCAAGGTGTTCTACGGCTGTTTCTTTCTGAGCACTGTGAGGGAGGTATCTGTCAAGTCTTCACTCTTTGACTTGTAGATAGCCATCTTCCATCTGTTACTCTTCACCACATCTTCGCTCTGTGCATGCCTGTCTCGGTGTCAAATTTCCCTTTTTTATAAGGGCACCAATCATATAGAATGAAGATTCACCTTAATGATATCATTTTAACTTGAGCTCCTCTGTAAAGACTCTATTTCCAAATAAGGTCACATTCAGAGGTACTGAGGGTTAGGACTCAAACATATCTATTTTGGAGGTACACAATTCAATGCTTAATAATATTTGCATGTGACAAGCACTTTGTCTACAAAGCTCTTCAACTTGAACTTTGCATTGTTTCTACACAATGAGAGCATAGTGCTGTCTCCTAGTCTCTCTTCCTACTGTTACAATCTTAGTGCAAACTCAAGCTCTCACACTGGTTACTACAGTAGTTTCTTATTTAATGTTCTTCCTTGATCATTGTATTTCCTCCAACTCACTCTACAAAATACTGCAACACAAATCCTCTTAATATTTAAACCTGGTAATGCCATTTTCCTAATAAAAGCAAAATAAAATGGTAAAAACACTCATGGCTCTGTATTGCTTATAATGTAAAGTCTAGATGTCCACATTCCTTTATGATATTAAAGCATTTGAGTGATTCAACTCCAACTAACTTTTGACCTTATCTTTTTCTTTGTCTTCATATCTATCTCCAGCTCTATTCAATTCTATATCCTGCTGTAATTGTCAGGTCACGTTAGGTTATGTTGCAGTAACAAACATATCTCCTCCCCCCAAAATCTCAGTGGATTAAATCAAATAAACTTTATTTCTTTTTCTCACTTCATGTCCCCTGTGGATTTGTTAAGAGAGTCTGCTGATCATAATCAATCAGGAAACCAGGTCAACAGAGCAGTCACCATGGCAAACATTATTAAGAAAGAATGTGGAGAATCATGCAATTGCCCTTAAAGTTTCACTTGTCCATCACATGAGCATACCCACCTTCTGCAGGGTGCAGAATCCTACATGTGCAGGAAAAGCTGGAGCATTTATAATCAGAATTAATGACTTTTCCATCAGCCTAATTGAATTTCTTTCTTGGTTGTTGATTAAACATTTCCTTCCTTTGAAATGCCTGCTTTTTCCATACAAACCTCATAACCTACCCATGAAGATACCTGTCAAGTATTATCTCCCCCACAGAATTTCTCATTGAACTGCCTCCAATCTTATGTTAACTTCCCTTCTCCAACGTCCTTGGTAATCAGAACTTCTCATAACACTCAGGACAAATTATCTTATGTTATAGAGTAATTTTATTTTCCCAACAAAACTGCTGGCACTGGAGGCAGAATAAAATATCATTCATTGCAAAAGTCATGGGACAAAAAACAAGTGTCATGAAACTTGCGTGCTGAACACTCTTTAATTGTTAGGTTGTAGAGGCTACCTTTATCATTGGATAGTAGCATTAAGATAATTTTTATTTTTATTTCATTTTTTTCCTGCTTTCCTAAATTTCCAAACTTTGTAGAAATATATATTTTTCTCATTATAAAAATGCAAAAACAAAAATTGCTCTTTAAAGTTGCATACAGGACTTCCCTGGTGGTGCAGTGGTTAAGAATCCGCCTGCCAATGCAGGAGACAGGGGTTCGAGCCCTGGTCCGGGAAGATCCCCCATGCCGCAGAGCAACTAAGCCCGTGCACCACAACTACTGAGCCTGCACTCTAGAGCCCACGAGCCACAACCACTGAACCTGTGTGCCACAACTACTGAAGCCCACATGCCACAACTACTGAAGCCCACGAGCCTAGAGCCCGTGCTCCACAACGAAGAGTAGACCCTGCTCGCTGCAAACAGAGAAAGCCCACGCACAGCAACAAAGACCCAACTCAGCCAATAAATAAATAAATAATAAATTAAAAAGTTTCATACAAGTGAGCAGAAGCAAAGCAAAAAGCCATTTTGAATAAAGCTTATTTTTCATAAGGAACTGAGAAATCTGAGAAGATATAGCACAATGAACTATGTTGGCCATCCTCTTGATGCAGTTCTCACCTGAGCTCACATCGTTTGATATTCACATCCTTAAGTTATATAGTGTATATTTGAATAGTTCCTTAAAATACAGTTAGAACCTGTTATACCTATTTTAGGTATTCACCATAGACATATTACGGTCCCAATGACGTCACTCAATTATTTTCATCAATTGTAAAATATGCTTTTTTAATATTCTAACTCCTTTGACAGCTGGATGTGTCTTATGGTCAGTTTCTTCCAGTTGCTACTGGCTATGCAACAGCTGACATTGTCTATAAATGCTTAAACTTGGTCAGAGTGGTTCAGTTGTCAACTTAATTCAGTACTGTTCATTTTTGGTAATACCTGTATGATTTTTACATTCATTTAAAATGCACTTTAAAAAAATTACATTGTGATTCAGCATTGAATCATGAGTTTACTACGTAAACTGAAAGGCACAGAAGCAGAATAGTAGGGCATACATTCTGTGAAAATGAAACTGATCATTGGAGGAATGACCACAATTCCATATTTTCTTTCTGTAACTTTATTTTTTCAGTTTTATTGAGATATAATTAAAATATAAAATTCTATAAACTTAAAATATACAACACAATGACTTCATATATGTATACATTACAAAATTATTATAATAAGCTTAGTTAACATCCATCAACTCACATAGTATTTTTTCCTTGTGATGAGAACTTTTAAGATTTACTCTCTTATTTCACACCTAATCTCCCAATGCATCTCACCCTCTCCATCTCCCCGTGTCCACACATCCATTCTCTACATCTGCATCTCTATTCCTGCCCTGTAAATAGGTTCATCAGTACCATTTTTCTAGATTCCACAGGTATGCCATGTGTAAAGTAGATGGCTAGTGGGAGCCTGCAGTACAGCACTGGCAGCTCAGCTTGGTGCTCTGTGATGACCTAGATGGGTGGGATGAGGGGGTGGGAGGAAGGTCCATGAGGGAGGGGATACATGTATACATATAGCTGATTCACTTTGTTGTACAGCAGAAATTAACACAACATGGTAAAGCAACTATACTCCAATAAAAATGCATAAAACCTAAAAAAGAAAAAAGATCTACTCTCTTAGCAACTTTCAAATATATGAAACAATATTATTAGCTATAGTCATCATGCTGTACATTACATCCCCAGGACTTATTCATCTTACGAAGTTTGTACCTTTTGACCACCTTCACCTGTTTTGCCCACCCCTCCATCCCTTGCCTCTGGTAAACAGAGATCTCATCTCTGTTTCTATGAATTCGGTCTTCTTAGATATCACACGTATAATTTAAATCATGCAGTATTTATCATTCTCTGTCTGACTTATTTCAGTTAGCATAATGCCCTCAAGATCCATCCACATTGTCACAATTGGCAAGATTTTCTTATTTTAAAAGGCTGAATAGTATTGCATCAAATATATCTATATAGATCACAACTTCTTTATCTATTCATCCATCATTGAACTCTTAGGTTGTTTCCATGTCTTGGTTATTGTAAATAATGCTTCAATGAACATGGGGGTAAAAATATCTTTTCAGGATAGTGAGTTTTTTCACTGGGATATACGCTCATAAATATTGTCTTGCAAAAAAAGAAAAAAAAAAGAGCTTTATTGAATCTAAGGGAGGACAGAATCCATAGAAAGAAAAAGCTTTGTTTTTGTACATAAGGACTGCCCAGCACACTCCAAGCAGCGAAACTGAAGGCAAGATAAATGTCAGGTTATACTCCTAGAAAGGATCAAAAGAGATTCCAAACTAATGAGAGGCTGGTGTAAACAGTTAACAATTAAGTGTTAAAAAACTCTTACAAAAAGCATAAACGTCTTGATGAGAAGGTATGATTGTGTCATAGTTTATTTGGAAGTGTTTTTTTTTTCTTTCTAAGTGAAAATAAAACAAACTCACTCTTACAATTCATGGCAGCTCAGATTGAATGAAATACAGTAACAGCCAACAGCTAAGGAGATATTTGAAGACTAATAGCCCTTTTTCTATTACTCTTGGTGGATGAGAAGTGTTCCAGGGCAGTATTCAGCATGCTGGATTCACCACAGTGTCTCAAATTCAGCACAGTGAATTCTCCACAAAGGCTTCCTCTCCCTACTTCTGTCTCCGCTCTCTCTAATTTCTTGCTGGCCCTTTTTGGAGCATCTACTGTAAGTCTCAGTTATGAGCATTCAGAAATCTACTTACCCTGCCTTCCAGGTCACAGGCTACACCTAGTTGTGCTCAGGGCTACCAAATGTTGACTTGCAAATGTAAAACTGCCATCTCTGTTCAAGGGTCATGATTCTCTGGGTGCTTCGAATAAAAATGGAATAAATATTTTTAAGTGACTGCATGACACTTTTCATCAAAAAAGGATTAATTTTCAACTGACAGTCTAAATTTTGACAATTCACCAAATTTTAGAGAGTTTTATGGTTTCTCTTTCGTTTCCTCCATGATTAATTAAATGAAACTTACTTAGAGCATGGGAATTTTAGTCTTTCATGTAGCTTCACAGCACCAACAAAAAAGTTACAATTCGTGAGCACTGATTGCCAAGAAATATGTCTATCCCCTGAAAAAAGCAGTGTTGCAGTTTCTAATTTTTCCTTATCTTGTTTCCAGGCTTGTCTTACAAAGTACACACAGATGTTAAAATTACTGGGCTGGAAGAAGTGAGAGGTGGAAGGAAAATCCTACATACTCTATGTGCACCCTGCCTGAGGATCAAGGGAGAGAATTTGCTTAGCAATCAAATGCTTGGCTGTAGAACAAGCTTTGGAGCTATCATAGCATCACACTGGAGATCAAATGTTTAACTTAATAACTAGACCTGCAGCCTCAACCTGAATATTTTTTGCACCAAAACTTAATCCGCATTCAGTGCACTCAATCTAATCATCCTGCAAACATTTACTTCTGACACAAAATCCTGAAAAGTAGAAGTGCAGCAATCTCTCCAATACACATTCCACAAACAGAAAAGTACCAGAGGGAGGAAGGTATTAGAAACACCTTTCCTCATAGTGATCTAAGTGTCAAAACACCAAAGAGGTGAATTTTATGTTGAATGAAAGTCAAAGAATGCAGTCATCCAAAAGATGAAACACAAATTGCTGATGCTGATTTTTATGCTGATGAAATTAAATACTCAGATCAAGTAAATACACATTTACTTTCTCTATTTGAATAGCCTCTGCTCTCTATCAATACCTTTCATCCCCCAATTTGAAGAAAGTCTTTCCAGAAATGGGCGCTTGAAAAATTCTAAAAATAAATCAAACTCCAAAAAGCATTAAAGAGAAAGAAGATGATATTGTAGGAAAATGGGGAAAAGAACAAAATTTTATAGAACCCTTGTTAAACATTTGTATTATTTCCCCCAATTTTCTGCCTGAGCAGCACCATTTCCTCAGCTCCTTGTCACCAGCCACAGTTTTTCTCCTCAGAAGCAACCCACCATTCTGCTCAGGTCCTCAAGTTGCTAAGAATACTGACTGTGGTTCTATACAGATATGGGCAATAATCCCAAATGCTTCTGCAGCTATATTTGTTAATATTAACATAAATAATATAAATAATAACTATACCATAATAATATGAATAACAACATAACAAAAATAACAAAAAATAAACATTTAAAAATAACCTTGAAAAAAAAAAAGATTGTGTGAGACAAAAGATGTCTGCCTCATTCCAGCCCTACTACTTACTAGTGTATGTTCTCAAGTAATCTATTTAACTTCTCTGAGGTTATTTCTTCATCTTTCAAGTCAGGATGATAATACATGCTTCATGGAGTTGCAGGGAGAATTATATTATTATAAAATAGTTAACAAACTGGCACATAACACGCACGTTCAATTAAAAAATATATAGTTAAAACACCTCCATTCTTTATTCAGTTTTACATGTAAGGTGTCTTTTCAGCTAAGACTTCTTGAAAAGCCTATCCTAGACTCACCTCCTTAGATGTGTCTATGAAATGCGCAATTAAGTTCTCTATTTACAAACATCCACTATCTCCTTTGGCAGAATCAGACCACAACAAAGGCAAAGGAGGGGGTAAGAGAGAAAAAACGTTGGTCCATCTTAAAAACCTGGTAGAGAGTGGCTTTCTGCCCCTTCCCAGATTCTGATAAACTACCCCAAGATCCAATATCTAGGAAATGGAAGGAGTCTGTTCAGTTTGGGACACAACTTAGCTCTACCTGTGTCAGGGGCCCAGAATGAAGCAGACATTTGAAAAGCTCTTCAAGTGATACTGATGTATTGCCACCCTTGAGAACGCCTGACTCAAATGAAGAGTTGGACGCATGCAGAATTATTGTAGCTGATAATGACGATGCTACAATAGAGTATAAAGCAGGACACAGAGGAGAGAAGGGATTCCGCTGAGAGCATCCACAAAAGCTTCAAAGAGGAGATGACATTTGGGCTGAATTTCCGGGTGTGACCAGCCCAACAAGACACACCCAAGCAAGAAGTTCGGACTGAATAAATTTATCATTAAAGAAAAAAAAAAAAAGTCTAGCTGGGTATGAGATCTTGATGTTTAGAATAACATTATCAGTTTATTTTTGCCTTGATGTAATTTTCAAAGATATTAAGAAGACATTAAGGCATTGGCCTCAGGCAAAATGTAAACTCCTTTCTCAGACACCTGGTGAAAAAAAAAGATCATTCCCACTTACAGCTCTTCATAGAATACTTCTGTTTGAGCTGTAATGATTTTGATACTATTGCAAAAAATGAATATTCTTGAATGCAATTAGGTGAATATATCACGGTCTTCCAGAAAAGCTATAAATTAAGTTAAAAACTAAATTCAGGAATTCTTCATTGGAATGTAAATAGGTATACATTAGGGACTTCCAATTCATGTAAACAATTTGTTCCCCAATAAATTCCTTTCTGGAAGAGGAATGATTACAATGGAGCATATACTTCTCAAAATGCATTGAGCTGGTGCAGTACCTTCATGGTGTGTGCAAAGTTTTTCAATAAACAGAGGTGTTACTGAAAGGACATAGTGGTAAATGCTTTACTGGTTTTATGTATCTAAATGTATACCTATATCTAAATCTATACCTATATATCTATAGCTAGCTATATATATATATATATATATAGTGGTAAATGCTTTACTGGTTTTATGTATCTAAATGTATACCTATATCTATATCTATACCTATATATCTATAGCTAGCTATATATATATATATATATATATATATATATATCAACAATATGGGCTGTTTTCAAATTTAGGCTGAAAAATATGTAAATAAACTCAAACCACTCATCCAAATTGTCTATTTTCTCAGTAATAATATGTTTTTATGGTATCTGTGTAGTCTTTTTTATTGATAATAAACTACACAATTCATCAGACATTACAGTACCCCTCACCTATTTTAATTATTAATGTTACCAGCCTTATGATCAAACTTAAACCCTTAGAATAAGCCAAGGGTGCACATAGAAATGATATTAGCACCACGGTCAAGAAGGACAATGGGGGAGGAGAAAAAAATATGGAGCAATGGAAAATTTGCAAGAAGATATACTTCAAAACTTTACTTCCTGTGAATGGCTATAAGCAAAAAGACAGATAATAACAAGTGTTGGTGACAATGTGGAAAAATTGGAAGCCGGTGGGAATGTAAAATGGGCAGCTTCTTTGAAAACTATTTGAGAGTTCCTCAGAAAGTTAAACAGTTACTATGTAACCCAACAATTTTCCTTCTAAATATACATTATGGGCTGAATTATGTCCCCTCAAAATTCATATGTTGATGTCTTAACTCTCAGTATCTCAGGATGTAATCACTTTGGAGATAAGGTCTTTAAAGAGGTAATTAAGTCAACATGAGGCCTTTATGGCAGGCTCTAATCCAATATGACTGGTGTCCTTATAAGAATAGGAGATTAGGACACAGATAACACACAGAGTGAGGGATGACCATGTGAGGACACAGTAAGAAGGTAGTAATCTGAAAGTCAAGGAGAGAGGTCTCAGAAGAAACTGAACCTGCCCACAACTTGATCTTGAACTTCTAGCCTCCAGAACTGTGAGAAAATACATTTCTGGTGTTTAAGCCACCCAGTCTATGGTATTTTGTTATGGCATCCCTAGCAAATTAATATAGTATATATCCAAGATAAATGAAAACATATGTCCACACAAAAATGTGTTCATGAATTTCAAAGCATCATTATTCATAATAGCCAAAAGGCAGAAACAATCCAAAAATCCATCAACAGAAACAGCACAATTATCTATCAACTGATGAATGCATAAACAATATTGTATATCAATCCAATGGAATATTATTCGGATATAAAAATGAATGAGATACTGACATATGCTGAAACATGGGAAAATTGTGTTAAATGAAAAAAGCCAGATATCAAACAGAAGATGACATACTATATGGTCCCATTACATGAAGTCTCAAGAATGGGCAAATCTAGAGAAACGGAAAGTGGATTGGTGGTTGTTAGGGGCTAGGGAAGAGAGGAATGGAGAGCAGCTCCTAATGGGTATAAGGTTTATTTTGATTAAATGCTCTAAAATTAGATAGTGGTGATAGTTGCACAGCTTTGTGATATACTAAATCCACTGAAATAGCATGTGTGTTTTAAAAGGGTCAATTTTAGGTTTATGAATTATATATCAATAAAGTTACAAAATAAAAAACGGAGAAGTAAAGCAGAAAGGTCCTTGCTTCTCAATACTTAAACCAGAAAGAAGATGGTCATTTCAAAAGAGCTAAAGGAAAGGAAAAAATCACCTGATCTAACATTTGGAAGTGCAGTGCAAAATTACAATAGACTAATGAGATTATGACTTTTTATTTTATAAATTTAAAATAATATGTTAAAAGTTTTCTTCTTTTTGTTTTAACAAAATCACAAAGGTAAGGGTGAATTACTAAATGTACCAAAATGTACTAAACGAAAACAAACAAACAAAAACAACTTTACTTCCTGTGAATGTGAGATTCTGACACTACATAATAAAAGGAATTGAAGGAAGTAAGGGAAGGGAAGGGATATTTGGGGTAAAAGAAAAAGCTGTAAAACCGAAATGAGAATATCAGTCACTTATTATTGTGAGAGATGTTGAGATGCTTGACTGGGCTTTGTCTTAACAGTAAAACACAAATCAGGTGCTTACCTTCTTCAAACTGGGAACTTCTGCAAAAGCAGTGACTTTGGAGTCATTTATGAGGGCTTAGCATGGCTACTAGACAGCATCACCTTGCCCTCAAGGTACCTAGACAAAATAAAGACCTGCAGACTCCTTGAGGGACAATTAGCAGAAAACCACCGGTCTCTGTGGTGCTCCCATTACCATAAATCAATCCTGGGGATCCCAGCTCCCTCCACCCTGTCTCTCTGCCCTGGCATCCTTGGATAAGGTCCTACTAGGTCTCTCTGTGTTTTCTCCAAATTCGGCCGCTCTGAATTCCTCCCACCAAGGCCAAGCATGTTACTCTCCTTGCCAATTAGACACTTCTTTTCTAGATGATGGCTGACTCTTGGGGTCACTGTTGATGTTCTGGGGTCACGGCTGCCATCTTTGCCTCAGCCACCAGCAGGCATGTGGCACTGCTGTGACTGGGCTGGGGCAGGGCCACTCTCTCTCCAGTTTGGGGGTCTTACTCTAGTCCAGAGTATCAGCTATATTAATATCCCCAGCTCCTCATGACCTCTGTCCTACTTCCATATCTTTCTTTCTGGGGACAGCTTGCCCCACCTGTCCATATATCTCCTTACTTGGCCCACACTTCAGAAAAGACAATAGTTTCCTGCTTCTTCCTAACTTCTACTTCTTGATAAATGTCCCCTTCCTCACTTTCTTTCATGTCTCAAGAGCATTTCTTCATACATCTATGAGTGACAGTGCACTTAAAAACAGTAAGAAATCTGAAAATGTTTCATGAATTCAAAAATGGTTATTTTTTCTAATATTCCTATTAAAACAAACATTTCACTCTCCTTTTGCCAAAAACTAATGAAAATTAAATGTATGTATCAGACATCAATGCAAGGTGATTATAGCATACCCTAAATTTTTAAGATATTCACAGGATATCTTTTATTTTCTTTTTGGTGTAGCATATGGTTAAATTGTGTCTTCTTTTTTGCTATTATTGATTTCTGTTATAAGATGCTAAGGGGTGTTTATATAAGTTGCCCTATAAATGGCTTTGTACTCAGACAATGAAATGAGAAATGTTCACCTATAACCATAGTCCAGATGCTTTCTTGAAGATGCTGGAAGATGTTACATTTAATGCTGTCAAAAAACCTTGTTTCAGGAAAAAACAACAACAACAACAACGGGGACTTCCCTGGCCATTCAGTGGTTAAGACTTTGCCTTCCAATGTAGGGGGTGCAGGTTAGATCTCTGGTCAGGGAGGTTAAGACCTTACATGCCTTGCGGCCAAAAAAACAAAACATAAAACAGAAGCAATATTGTAACAAACTCAATAAAGACTTTTAAAAAAATGGTCCACATCAAACACAAAAAAATCAAAAACACAACAACCAATTTGTTCCCTTTAATTGACATACCTTGTCTTACGAAACCAGTGTCATACAAAGTCTAAAACTGCATGAAAGAAAATGTAGTTGCTACAGCAGGCGGGGGAAAATAAAAACCTAAGAGAAAATCCTAATATTGAAATATTTAAATTCTGATTTAAATTCTGATTAATCAATTTTTACCCAGTTGTTGACATTAAACTCAGTGTTAGCACTGTGTAATTTACAGCCACCAATATAACTCCATATCTAATGCCCAGAGACTTTGATGGCCAGAATTAAATTATTTTTCACTTATTTGCCAGATCTCTTCTTGTATTATTTCAGAACTAGATGGATTGTTTAAGCTGCAGGTGCACTGAAAAGATTGAGAAGACTCTAGATCCACAGCATGCCATAACTTTTAACATTTTAAGAAATCCTTCCTCTTACAGAAACAGTGACCTCACCATGAAGAGCAGAATAGAGGAATTGGTTTGTCATAAAAAGCCTACTTTTATCTGAGAAAATAATCAAAAACAGTGAATCATATAGTTATTTGACTATTATTTCATTTAAAAGTATGTGAAAATCTATTCTTATTTCCTCTTTTCATGGTCCAACACACTGAAAGAAGCCTATCCCAGGATTCTGAAGCATAATGATAAAACGTATCGTCCAAAAAATGTAAGAAACATACCAAGTCCTTGCTTCTTTTCTAAAACTGAGAATCTTCCTACCGTATACGGCTAGGTTTTGAACTGACAGAGAAAAGTAAATCATTGCAGCAGATCTCTTCTTAATGGAACAAGGAAAGGACAAAGGAAGATGTGACTTAATAGAGGCTTGGTGTCATCTCCTAAAAGTGCAATTTCCTTCTCTATCTGCAGATTCCAAGGGATGACTATAATGCCAGTTGTGAGAGATGGAATAATAATAAAAACTAACATAGAGAGTGCTCCATATTACATTAACTAGTGCATTATTCATTTAATATATTTAATATAGAGAGGAGAAAAACTTAAATGAATACTGAGTGAGCCAGTGGCCAATGTGTGAGAGCATATTAAAATTACACACAGGGACTTCCCTGGTGGTGCAGTGGTTAAGAATCTACCTGCCAATGCAGGGGACACGGGTTCGAGCCCTGGTCCAGGAAAATCCCACATGCCACGGAGCAATTAAGTCCCTGTGCCACAACTACTGATCCCGCGAGCCACAACTACTGAGCCCAAATGCCACAACTACCGAAGCCCATGCTCCACAACAAAGAGAAGTCACCACAATGAGAGGCCTGTGCACCGCAATGAAGAATAGCCCCCGCTTGCGGCCAATAGAGAAAGGCTGCGTGCAGCAACGAAGACCCAACACAGCCAAAAATAAATATAAATAAATAATAAATTTAAAAATAGTCAGACACATCCACACACAGACACATCCACACACAGACAAGCTTAAGGAGTGACAATGAAATATATTATAAATTTCATAAGTCCAGATCAAGGGCCCTCAAAAGATTGAATGATAATGGAGACTTTTGAGTGATATATGACAAAGAAGTAAGGAATGTTTGGTATGGCTAGAAGACCTGGGCTCCAAAGAAGCAGCATGCAAACAAGCCCTGAACTACAAAGACAGTTGTTTTTAAAAACCTAAAAGTATAATACATAGTCTTGTAGATAAAACAATAGAAGAAAAGGGCAAAAACGCAGAGGAAGGGCAAATTTGCTCTTCCTGCTTGAGCTGACGCATCTATCTCCTCCTTCCCTTGGATGCTGGAGCTCCTGCTTCTAAAGCTTTCAGACTCAGATCAGGACTTAACACCATCGACTCCCATGATTCTCAAGCCTTCATACTTGGACTGAATGGCACCACAGGCTTTACATCTCTAGCTTGCAGACTGCAAATCCTGGGACTTCTCAGCCTCCATAACCATGGAACCTATTCCTACAATAAATCTATATATGTGTATGTGTACATGTATATACAGAGTTGAGCCTGTGGCTCAAGGTCTCCCACAAGGCTGCCATCAAGGGGTCAGCAGGGACTGGTGTTATCTCCAGGCTGACTGGGGAGGATTCTCTTCCAAGCAACACTCACATGGCTTTTGGTAAGGCTTAGGTACTCACTATCCATTGGCCAAAAACATCAGTTTCTTGCCATATGGGGCTCTCCATTGGACTACTTGCAACATGGCAGCTTGCTTCTTCCAGAGTGAGGGCACTGGGAGCGAGAGAGGAAGAAAGGACACGCAAGACAGAAGTCACATTCTCTTATAACCTAATCTTGGAAACTACTCTCAAACACTTTTGCTGTAGTCTCTTGATTAGAATCATGACTATAAGTGCAGACCACCCTCAAGAGGAGGGGATTACATAAAGTCATAAATACCAGGAATAAGGGATCACTGGGGTCCAGCTTAGAGCCTACTCACTATTCTCCTTTTTCTTCTCCCTCCTTTGCTCTCTTCTCTCCATATCTCTTTTTTTCCTTCATCTAGAACCAAGCAGGACCCTGTGGGGCCTTCCTGGGGACAGACCACTCAGTGTCCCCTGCCTCTTGTTGGTAGAAAATCTTTAGCCTCCTAGGACTTATCCAAGTTCCAAAGAGCAAATTTATTCATAGAAGTAAAAAAATGCAGAAATAAGGAAACAAACGAAAATAGCCAGGTAGGACAAAATTGTAATAGTTTAGCCACTAAACAAAGTCAAGGGCCTTTAGTTGCTCCTCAAGGTCTGTAGATAACATCCTGAGACATATCCTTGAATCGTTTTGCAGATACTAAAACCCCAACCAAGTAGAAGAAGTTAACTGCATGCTGCCCACCAGCACATAGACCCCAAACTGGCTGGAATCAGAGGTTGATAATTGAGATTACGAAAATACCACCCTGTTACTTCACCACCAACCAGTAAGAAGGATGTCCACAAGCTGATCACACACCTCGCGACCATCTCCCTCACTTTGCCTTTAAAAATTCTTTCCTGCAAGTCGTCAGGGAGTTCGGGTCTTTTGAACATCAGCTGTCCATTTTCCCTGCTTGACCCTGCAAAATAACGCTGTACTTTCCCCGGTGTCAACCCAGTGTCAGTAGATTGGCTTTGCTGCTCATCAGGTGAGTGAACCCATTTTTTTCACTAACACATCAAGAATTCAAGTTAGCCCACTGATCCACACCTAATAGTGAATAAGTGTGTGTGGAAATTTGGCCAAGGTCCATTCTCTTAGGATGACTCTCTTCAAACCACCAGCTTTTTATTGTAACATATCAACATTTTCCTGCATCCTTGGTGACAGGAGAGCATGGAGTGAACGCTTCCTGAAACTCTTTATCAACTACTCTGTAACATAACATGTCCCCTGGGTGCCTACCCTAAAACTGCAACCTTAATAGGAAAGAAAGGGGAAGAGGGAGAAAAAGAGAGAAGGAGTCATCAATAGAGCTAGACCTAGAAAGTGTTAATGAGTGAAGCAACTCCTTTCAGCTGCTCAACCAAAGACTTCTTTTCACTGTTTTTACAGACCATTAAAAATAATTACCTGCTTTAATATATGTCTCAGAAAGAGAAGGGACACGTTTGTACTGTTTAATTTATGTGCTTTAGTATCCAATTTCCTATTTAACTCATCACTCCACAGTGGATCTCTGAGAATCTTCCAGGTCACTAAAATGTATATGGAATTAGCACATGTCCAATTTTTGTGACCAGCTGCCTCCTCGCAGCTCCTCGGGGTATCATTAGCACCTCACTGTCCCACACTGATAGACTAGAAGAGGAACTTCAACATGGCCAAGAGCAATTTATATTATTGACACTGTAACAGCTAATTTGTCTTCATGTTCTAGCAACTACCACTCTGGCCACTCTTCTCCTCTCTGGTTGTCTGGTATTGGCATTTGGTAAACATATATTTTTTTATAAATGATTTGCAATAAAGAACTGACTATTGAAACTAAAGTCCATTGTTTTTGGAGGTAAAATTTGGTGCTTAGCCTTTGGGAAGCCAACAAAACAAAGTGAGACATATTAGTACATATTCAAAGATTTTTTTGAAAATATGCTAATGATACATTTATAAATTTTCTAGTAAATAATTGCTGTTTATGATACAAAAACTTCTCTTGGTGTTTGCATGCACTGATTAATAAATGATATGTGAATCCTAATTAATATATCTGATAGGGAAGTTCATTAGTTACTGAGGCATTTTTAGCTGATGAATGGCATGAAATGTCGTGTATCCAAATATATTTTGGAGAAGACAAAAATTGTAATTAAGATTATTCTCCCCAATTAATCCTGACCAAATATTTTCCAATACTGACCTTGCCTCTCTAATCTTTTTGGTCCTTTACTAGTGAGTAGAAATGGAGGGAAATAAGGAAAGGCAAGAAAAGGAATGTGGAGCAAAGAAGATGAAAGAATAAAAGGGTAGTTTGTAAAGTGAAATTTTTTTTTCCCAGAGAGTTATCAAAACCTCTATGGGAAAAAAAAAATGATGATTAAAATCCAAAGAGTTGCTTTAACTTCTTTTGTTCCTCAATTTTCAGTGCAGAATAATTATACTCAGATATTTATTAGGAATATCAAAATTATAGTTATAATTGTGAATATTATGTATTATACAATAGATGGCCTAGTACTGTTTCCATTGGTTGTTATGAAACTCAGAAATAAACACGCAGCACACCTCTAAGAAATACACACACTTTGTATGGTATACATTTTATATATATTTTATTCTAACTTTTCTGCTGGATTTAGCTTATTTTTTTCTATTTTCACCTGGTGGGGAGGGGGGCAGGGAGGGACAGTAAGAGAGGGCTTATATTTGAGAACTTTTTTTTTTGGAGCACTTTTAGATTCCCAGGAAAATTGAGAGGAAGGTACAAAGATTTACCCTGTTCCCACACATGAATAACCTCCCCCATTGTCAACGTCCCCCACTGGAGGGGCACTTTTGTGCAGTTACTGAATCTACAGTGACACATCATAATCATCCAAAGCCCATAGTTTACATTAGGATTCACTCTTGGTGTGGTACATCTATTGGTTGGACCAATGTATAATGACATATATCCATTGTTATGGTATCATACAAAGCATTTTCACTGCCCTAAGATTCTTCTGTGCTCCACCTATTTATGTCTTCCTTTCCCCCAACTCCTGGTGATCACTGGTACATTTACTGTCTCCATAGTTCAATATGGCTGTATCATTTTGCATTCCCACCAGCAATAATGAGAGTTCCTGTTGCTCCACATTCTTGTCATCAATTCGAGTTTTCAGTGTTCTGGATTTTGGCCATTCTAATAAATGTATAGTGGCATCTAATTTTAATTTGCATTTCCCTGATGACCTATGATGTTAAGCATTTTTTCATATGCTTTTCTACCAACCGTATATCTTTTTTTTTGGTGAGGTGTCCATTAAGGTCTTTGGCCTGTTTTTTTAACAAGGTTGAGTGTTTTCTGATTGTTGAATTTTAAGTGTTCCTTGTATATTTTGCATACCAGTCCTTTACCAAATGAGTCTTTTGCAAACATTTTCTGTCTGTAACTTGTCTTCTTACTCTCTTGAAATGTCTTTTACAGACCAGAAGTTTTTCATTTTAATGAATCCAGCTTATCAATTATTTCTTTCAAGGATAATGCCTTTGGTATTAAATCTAAAAAGTCATTACTATACCCAAGGTCATCTAGGCTCTCTCCTATGTCATCTTCTAGGATTTTTATAGTTTTGCATTTTATATTCAGGTCTATGATCTATTTTAAATAATTTTTGTGATGGGTGTAAGGTCTCTGTCTAGATTTTTCTTTTTGCATGTGGATATCCAATTGTTATAGCACAATTTGTTGAAAAGTCTATTTTTATTTTTGTTCCATTGCGTTACATTGCTTCTTTGTCAAAGATCAGTTGACTATATTTATAAGGGTCTATTCTGGGATCTCTTTTCTGTTCCATTTATCTATTTTTATATCCTTTTTACAATACTACACTGTCTTGAGTACAGTAGTTTTATAGTATGTCTTGACTTTGGGTAGCGTCATTCCTCCAATTTTGTTCTTCTCCATCAGTATTGTGTTGACTGGTGTCACTCTAAGAAGAGGAGACTAGGACATAAACACGAACAGAGGTAAGACCATGTGAAGACACCAGAGGAAGACTGACATCTGAAAACCAGGGAGAGAGGCCTCAGAAGAAACCAACCCTGATGACACCATAATTTCAGACTGCTAGCCTCCAGAATTGTAAGAAAACACATTTCTGTTGTTTAAGCTACCTGGATAAGCTACACATTCCATGATACTTGGTTGTTAGGACAGTCCCAGCAAACTAATACACCCCTTTCAAATCAATGCACAAAAATAGAGCTCAGATTGGGAGTGATATTCTTCCTCTTAGGGTGCTTTCTTGAGGCTGCTGGCACAGACATGCCCCTGGGCAACAGCTATGAGAGATTCTATATTTTATTCTCTCTTTGTATGTTATAACAAACTTTGCTGTTACCAGCATCATGTGTTTGGGGGGCCTGGGTAATCATGCATCTTGTGCAACAAGATAGATGTTCAATAAATCTTAATTGCATAGATAGAAAGACACATAAAAAAGGTAGTGCGTAAAACTGGAAATTGGAAGAGGCCATTCTGGTATGTTGAAATTGATCAAGAAAATGGATAGGAAACTTTTCAGCTTTCCCAAAAGCAATATTTTAGTTACTTACTTGAATTCTGATTTGCTCTATCCTGCAAAAAGACCTTTTTGATTTATGCCTTTAATGAAACCTGCACTGAAGCAGAAGAGTAATATCTCTGCATGAATTTTAAAAATCTGCTTCATAGGATAAATGGAAGAAACTTGAACCCTACATTTATTAGAAAATGATAGATAATCTTAATAGATAATATAATGGTACTATAATAAACTGGGGTTCTTCAGAAAAGCACAAATCAGATAAAACGTTTCCCATAGGATTAGTCAGTGAACTAAGAGGAAGTACTGAATCAAAAATATACAATGGAGTAAAGTATATAAATTATAGAAGAACATGTATTCTCCATGCTTACTTTGCAGTGAGGATACATATTGTAAAGTAGAATAATGAACTATTATTAGCTATGATTAAGTAGAAATAAGAGTGAGGTGTTATAGAAAAACTTTAAAAAAAAAAATACCAGAAAGAACAAAGTGCTGTCATTGGGATTCCTCAGGAATAAACTCTGCAATGGAGATTTGCATGGAGGAATTTTATTAAGGAGTGTTCTTGGGAGCAACATATGAGAGAGGGATTGAAGGAAATAAGGGTAGGCAGTGAGAGAAATCGAACACACTGCCTGTCACCCTCCTCGAGTATTATGACAAAAACCACAACTTATTGACAGATACTAGTCGATCATATAAGAGGAGATAAGTCATAACAAGGTAAGTATACTGGAAGGTGTGCTTGGATAAACCAAAGCATAGCTTAAATAAAGCACCTAGTTTACACCTAGATTTCATAGCCTATGAATGCCTTGAACTAAATCTAGCCCACACCCCTCCCATCATACTAGCACGAGCCAATCAAATAAAACATTCACCTAACATTTAAAGTATAGAGGATAGATATTTAAATACTAACAGTGCTATAGAGAAAGTACTATAAGGGAATGATGAAACATTAAAAGTAACAAAAAGCAAAGCTTACCCCTTGTACCATTTGCATGATGATTTAACTAGCAAAATTTTAACAAAGAGAACTTAAGTTAAACCACTCGAAACCAGACAAGCTACTTATAAACAGTTACTAGAACGAAATCATCTATGTGGCAAAATAGTGAGAAGATTTATAAGCAGTGGTGACAAACCTAACAAGCCTGATGATAGCTAGTTGCCCAGAAAAAGAATTTCAGTTCAACATTGCACAATACTAAGAACTGCTTATAAGTTTCAATGTATATTTAAACGTTAGTCTAAAAAGGTACAGCTTTTTAGAGATGGGTACAACCTTAACTAGAGAGTAAAAACAAACAGCACCATAGTTGACTTAAAAGCAGCCACCAATTAAGAAAGTGTTCAAGCTCAACAATAAATATATCTTAATAGCAATATTAAATTAACTCCTAGTCTTATTACTGGACTAATCTATAAAATTACAGATACGACACTGTTAATATGAGTAGCAAGAAATATTTCTCTTTGCACAAGTTTACATTAGCAACTAATAATATACTGATAATTAACAGTAAATAAATATAGCCCAACACTAGACTATCTATTAAACACACTGTTAATCCAACACAGTTGTGCACCCAAGGAAAGATTAAAAAGAGTAAAAGGAATTTGGCAAACACAAACCCCACCTGTTTACCAAAAACATCACCTCTAGCATCATTAGTATTAGAGGCAATGCCAGCCCAGTGATGACTGTTAAACAACCGAGGTATCCTGACCGTGCAAAGGTAGCATAATCATTTGTTCTCTAAATAAGGACTTCTATGAATGGCCACAGGAGGATTTTACTCTCTCTTACTTTTAATCAGTGAATCTGACCTCCCCGTGAAGAGGCGGGGATAACAAAATAAGACGAGAAGAACCTACGGAGCTTCAGTTAGTTAATCAAAAAAAAAAAAAAAAAAAAAAAAAAGATTAAACCCCCAAGGGATAACAAAATTTCACATGGATTGGTAATTTTGGTTGGGGTGACCTCAGAGCACAAAAAACCCTCTAAGTGATTAAAGCTTAGACCCACTAGTCAAAACATAGTATCACTTACTGATCCAAAAAAATTGATCAACGGACAAGTTACCCTAGGGATAACAGCGCAATCCTATTCTAGAGTGCATATCGACAACAGAGTTTATGACCTCAATGTTGGATCAGGCCATCCCAATGGTGTAACTGCTATTAAAATTTCATTTGTTCAACGATTAAAGTCCTACGTGATCTGAGTTCAGACCAGAGCAATCCAGGTCAGTTTCTATCTGTTATGTATTTCTCCCAGTACGAAAGGACAAGAGAAATAAGGCCCACTTTAAACAAGCACCTTTAAAGCAATTAGTGGCATAATATCAACTTAATAAGCAAACACTAAACAACCACCCAAGACCAGGGTTTAGTTAGGGTGGCAGAGCCTGGTAATTACATAAAACTTAAGCCTTTATACCCAGAGGTTCAAACCCTTTCCCTAACAAAATCTTTATAATTAATATCCTAATGCTTGTTATTCCTATTCTCTTAGCCGTAACATTTTTAACATTAGGAGAACAAAAAATCCTAGGCTGCATACAACTCCGAAAAGGACCAAACATTGTAGGACCACGTGGCCGACTTCAACCCATTGCCGACACAATCAAACTATTCATTAAAGAGCCACCATGACCAGCTACATCCTCCACCTCCATATTCATCATCGCACCGATCTTAGCCCTGACTCTAGCCCTAACAATATGAATTCCCCTACCCATGCCATACCCCCTCATTAACATAAACCTAGAGGTGTTATTTATACTAGCCATATCAAGTCCAGCCATGCACTCTATCTTATGGTCCAGATGAGCCTCCAACTCAAAATATTCATTAATTAGGGCTCTACAAGCAGTAGCACAAACAATCTCATAGGAGGTAACACTAGCAATTATTCTCTTATCTGTACTCCTAATAAACGAGTTTTTCACCCTATTAACCCTCACCACAACACAAGAACAACTATGGTTGATCTTCCTATCATGGCCACTGGCCATAATATGATTTATTTCTACCCTAGCAGAGACCAACCAAGCCCCGTTCGACCTAACAGAAGGAGAAACCGAGCTCTTATCCGATTTTAATGTAGAATACACGGCAAGCCCTCATAACCCACATACACCAGAGCTATATACAATCAACTTCATCATCAAAACACTGTTATTAACAATATCCTTCCTATGAATTTGAGCATCCTATCCTCGATTCTTACATGACCAGTTAATACACCTTCTCTGAAAAAATTTCCTGCCTTTAACACCAGCCCTGTGCATATGACATGTATCACTACCCAGCATAATGGCAAGCATCCCCCCACAAACATAAGAAATATGTCTGATAAAATAGTTATTTTGATAGAGTAAATAATAGAAGTTCAAGCCCACTTATTTCTAGAACTATAGGAATTGAACCTACCCTTGAGAATTCAAAATTCTCCATGCTACCATATTACACCACATTCTATAGTAAGGTCAGCTAAATAAGGTAACGGGCCCATACCCCGAAAATGTTGGTTTATGTCCTTCCCGTACTAATAAACCCCATTATCTCTATCATTATTTTAGCAACTGTCGTCTTAGGGACTATGGTTGTAATAACCAGCTCCCACTGATTACTAGTCTGAATTGGGTTTGAAATAAATATGCTAGCCATTATCCCCATTATAATAAAAATCTTCAACCCATGAGCCATAGAAGCCTCCACTAAATATTTCTTAACGCAAGCCATCAGATCCATGTTACTTATAATAGCAGTCATCATTAATGTACTCTATTCCGGACAATGAACCATTACAAAAATATTCAACCCAGCAGCATCAACAGTAATAACAATAGCCCTGGCCATAAAGCTAGGACTATCCGCCTTTCACTTTTGAGCGCCCGAAGTAACACAAGGCATCCCGTTAACAGCATGCCTAATCCTGTTGACATGACAAAAACTTGCACCTCTATCAGTCCTTTACCAAATCTCGCCATCAATCAACCTAAGCCTAATTAACTATCCGTATCCATGTTGTCCATTCTAATCGGAGGGTGAGGTGGGTTAAATCAAACCCCACTCCAAAAAATCATGGTCTACTCATCAAACACCCACATAGGATGAATAACAGCCATCTTACTATACAACCCAACTATGACAACTCTAAACCTCGTCATCTACATTATAATAACTCTCACTATATTCGTATTATTTATTCCCAGCTCAACCACCACTACATTATCCCTATCCCACATAGGAAATGATACGTATTCTCACAGCCCTTACCCTAGCTGCCCTGCTATCGATAGGAGGACTCCTGCCACTATCAGGTTTCACGCCCAAATGAATAATTATCCAAGAAATGACAAAAAACAATAACTAATAGCCATACTTAGTCTGTATTTCTACATGCGACTCACATACTCCACAGCACTGACCACATTCCCCTCCACAAACAACATAACAATAAAATGGCAATTTGACTCTACAAAGCAAATAATCCTCCTACCAACCATGATCGTAATATCCACAGTACTCCTGCCTCTCGCACCAATACTACCCGTGTTGGAATAGGAGTTTAGGTTAAACCAGACCAAGGGCCTTCAAAGCCCTGAGCAAGTATAATTGACTTAATTCCTGCTTAATAATCGTTGCAAGGCTATATCCTACATCAATTTAATGCAAATCAAACACTTTAATTAAGCTAAATCCTCATAGATTGGAGGGATACATCTCTCACGATGAGTTAACAGCTAAATACCCTAGTCAACTGGCTTCAATCTACTTCTCCCACCGTCCCGGCAGAATTGAAGCTGCTTCTTTGAATTTGCAATTCAATATGGACAATTCACCAGAGGGCTTGGTAAAAAGAGGAAGACTTAACCTCTGTCTTAGATTTACAGTCTAATGCCTACTCGGCCATTTTACCTATGTTCATAAACCGCTGATTATTCTCAAACAACCACAAAGACATCTGTACTTTACACTTGCTGTTTGGTGCCTGAGCCAGAATAGTAGGTACTGGCCTGAGCCTACTAATTTATGCTGAACTAGGCCAGCCCGGAACACTGCTCAGAGACGACCAAATCTACAACGTGGAAGTAACAGCCCATGCGTTTGTCATATTTTTATTTATAGTCATGCCATCGTAATTGGTGGCTTCGGAAATTGGCTGGTGCCTCCAATGATCAGAGCGTCTGATATGGCTTTCCCCTGTATAAATAACATGAGTTTTTGACTACTCCCTCCTTCTTTCTTATTATTGCTGGCATTGTCAATAGTTGAAGCCAGTGCAGGTACAGGCTGAACTGTGTATCCTCACTTGGCCAGAAATTTAGCACATGCAGGGGCTTCAGTTGACCTTACTATTTTGTCCCTACATTTAGCTGCATGTCCTCAGTTCTAGGGGCTATTAATTTTATTACCATTATTATCAATATAAAGCCACCTGCTATATCCCAGTATCAAACACCACTATTTGTATGATCAGTATTAATCACAGCAGTATTACTTCTATTATCCTTCCCTGTACTAGCAGCCAGAGTCACTATATTACTAACTGAAGTTTAAACACAACCTTTTTTGACCCTGCAAGGGGAGGGGATCCAACCTTGTTTCAGCACCTGTTCTGATTCTTTGGACACCCTGAAGTATATATTTTAATCCTGCCCAGTTTCGGGATATTTTCACACATTGTAACCTATTACTCAGGGAAAAAAAGAGCCTTTCAGATATATGGGCATGGTGTGAGCTACAATATCAATCGGATTCTTAGGGTTCATTGTATGAGCCCACCACCTGTTCACAGTAGGTGTAGAAGTTGACACACGAGCATATTTTACATCAGCCACTATAATTATTGTTATCCCAACAAGGGTAAAAGTGTTTAGTTGAATAGCAGCACTCCACGGGGATAACATTAAGTGGTCCCCAGCCATGATGTGGGCCCTAGGTTTCATCTTCCTTTTCACATGCGGCAGGCTAACAGGTATTGTCCTAGCTAATTCATCATTAGATATTGTCCTTCATCATACCTACTACATAGTTGCACATTTTCACTATGTCCTCTCAAGGGGAGCTGTCTTTGTTATCATAGGAATGTTTGTACACTGATTTCCACTATCCTCAGGATATACACTCAACATGAGCAAAAATCCACTTCGTAATCATATTTGTAGGCGTCAACATAACCTTCTTCCTACAACATTTCTTAAGTCTATCCAGCATGCCTCAACGATACTCTGACTACACAGATGCCTACACAACATGAAATACTATTTCATCAATAGGCTCATTCATCTCATTAACAGTTGTCATATTGATAATTTTCATTGTCTGAGAGGCATTTGCATCCAAACGAGGAGTCCTAGCAGTAGAACTTACTACTACAAACTTAGAATGGTTAAATGGATGTCCTCCACCATATTATACAATTGAGGAACCAACTTACGTCAATCTAAAATAATCAAGAAAGGAAGGAATTGAACCCTCCTTTATAGGTTTCAATCCAACACCATAACCACTATGTCTTTCTCCATAAATGAGGTATTAGTAAAAATTGGTGTAACTTTGTCAAAGTTAAGTCACAGGTGGAAATCCTGTATGTATCTATGGCATATCCTTTCCAACTAGGATTTCAAGATGCAACATCACCCATCATGGAAGAGTTACTACACTTTCACAACCACACACTAGTAATTGTCTTCTTGATTAGTCCTCTGGTTTTTTATATCATTTCACTTATGTTAACAACTAAGCTAACATATACCAGCATAATAGACGCACAAGAAGTAGAACCCATTTGAATGATCTTACAGGTCATTATTTTGATTTTAATTGCCCTGCCATAACTGTGAATCCTCTATATGATAGATGAAATTAACAACCCATCTCTTACTGTAAAAACTATAGGTCACCAGTGATACTGAAGTTAAGAGTACACTGACTATGAAGATTTAAGTTTTGAGTCCTATATAATCCCAACATCAGACTTAAAACCAGGGGAGTTATGGCTGCTAGAAGTAGACAACCTAGTAGTGTTACCCATAGAAATAACAATCCGAATACTAATCTCCTCCGAAGATGTATTGCACTCACGAGGTGTACCTTCCCTAGGCCTAAAAACAGACGCAATCCCAGAACGCCTAAATAAAACAACCCTAATATCAACACCACCAGGTTTGTATTACGGACCGTGTTCAGAGATCTGTGAGTCAAATCATAGTTTCATGCCTATTGTCCTCAAACTAATACCCCTAAACTACTTTGAAAAATGATCTGCATCAATACAATAAACTCATAAGAAGCTAGGCAGCGTTAACCTCTTAAGACCTAGAGCTAAGACTCTCCTTAATGGTATGCCACAATTAGATACACCAACATGATTCATTACCATCTTATCTATGTTTCTAGCACTGCTTATTATCTTTCAACTAAAAGTCTCAAAGTACACTCATTACTTCAACCCAGAGTTAACACACACCAAAGTGCAAAAACAGTCTACCCCTTGAGAAACAAAATGAACGAAAATCTACTTGCCTCTTTCATAACCCCGACAATAATAGGTCTCCCTGTAGTTATTTTAATTATTATGTTTCCAAGTATTTTATTTCCAACATCAAATCGACTAATTAATAATCGCATAATTTCTCTTTGACAATGACTAGTCCAACTCACATCAAAACAAAAATTAAGCATCCACAATCACAAGGGGCAGGCTTGATCATTAATACTAATGTCACTCATTCTATTTATTGGGTCAACCATCCTTCTAGGGCTACTACTCCACTCATTTACACCTACCATGCATCTCTCAATAAATGTAGGAATAGCAGTTCCCCTATGAGCTGGCTCTGTGATTACAGGTTTTCGTAACAAAGCAAAAGCATCTTTAGCTCACTTCCTACAACAAGGAACACCCACTCCCTCATCCCTATACTAGTAATTATCAAGACTATCAGCCTATTTGTCCAACCAGTATCACTAGCGTGCAATTAACAGCCAATATTACAGCAGGAGACTTGATTCCTCTAATCGGAGGGGCAACTTTAGCATTAGTAAGTATCAGCACCGCTACAGCTTTTATTACATTCATCATTCTTATCCTACTTACTATCCTCGAATTTGCCATTGCTATAATTCAAGCCTATGTGTTTACCGACCCAGTAAGCCTCTACCTACATGACAGTACATAATGACCCACCAGATGCATGCATACCACACAGAAAACCCCAGTCCTTGACCTCTTACAGGAGCCCTTTCAGCCATCTTAATGACATCGGGCCTAATCATGTGATTCCACTTCAACTTGATAATATTATTAATATTAGGCCTACTAACTAATACTCTAACAATATATCAGTGATGGCAAGATGTCATTCGAGAGAGTACTTTCCAAGGCCATCACACACCAATCGTCAAAAAAGGGCTTCGATATGGGATAGTCTTATTATCTCAAAAGTCCTCTTTTTTACCGTCTTCCTTTGAACCTTCTATCACTCAAGCCTCACCCCTGCACCTGAATTAGGCAGGTGCTGGGCGCCAACAGGCATTCGCCCTCTAAACCCTCTAGAAGTACTGCTCCTCAACACTTCTGCGCTACTAGCCCCTGGCGTGTGTATTACTTGAGTCCACCACAGCCTTATGGAAGGAAATCGCAAGCACGTACTCCAAGCCCTCTTTATTACAAGCGCCATAGGTGTATATTTTACACTCCTACAAGCCTCAAAATACTATGGAGCTCCATTTACAATTTCAGACGGAGTATGAGGATCAACTTTCTTCATGGCCACAGGATTCCACTGACTGCACGTAATCATCGGGTCCACTTTCCTTATTATCTGTTTCCTACGCCAATTAAAATACCACTTCACATCCAACCACCACTTCGGCTTTGAAGCCGCTGCTTGATACTGGCATTTTGTAGATGCTGTATGACTATTCCTTTACATATCTCTCTATTGATGAGGCTCATAATTCTTTTAGTATTAATTAGCACAACTGACTTCTAATCAGTCAGTTTCCATAGAGCCCGAAAAAGAAGAATAAGCTTAATACTGGCCCTACTGACAAACACAGCACTGGCCTCATTGCTCGTACTCATCTCCTTCTGACTACCCCAGCTGAATATTTACACAGGAAAAGCAAGTCCCTATGAATGTGGGTTTGACTCCATAGGATCTGTCTGCCTGCATTTTTCGATAAGATTTTTCCTAGTAGCAATCACATTTCTTCTCTTCGACCTAGAAATTGCCCTCCTACTTCCCCTCCACTGGGCAACTCAAACAAATAATCTAAAAACAACACTCACTATAGCTCTGCTCCTAACCTCATTATTGGCAATTAGCCTAGCCTATGAATGAACTCAAAAAGGACTAGAATGAACTGAATGTGGTATTTAGTTTAAAATAAAACAAATGAATTTGACTCATTAGATTATGACTAAAGTCCTAATTACCAAGTGCCTTTAGTATACATAAATATTATTATAGCTTTCACAGTATCCCTTGTAGGGCTGCTAATACATCGATCCCACTTAATAGCCTCACTATTACGTCTAGGAGGCATAATATTATCACTATTCGTCATGGCAACTCACACTTCACCTTATCCGGCATACTACCCATCATCCTGTTAGTGTCCGCAGCCTGTGAAGCCACACTCGGATTATCCTCGTTAGTAACAGTATCAAATATATATGGCACCGACTACGTGCAAAGCCTTAACCTCCTCCAATGTTAAAATTGATTGTTCCTACGATTATACTAATACCCCTGACTTGATTATCAAAAGATAATATAATTTGAATTAATGCTACAGCCCGTAGCTGCTAGTTAGTCTCAGAAGCCTGCTTCTCCTTAATCAGTTTAATGATAATAGCCTTAATTTCTCATTAATGTTCTTTTCCGACTCCTTATCTGTACCGCTATTGATGTTAACAATATGACTCGTACCACTAATATTAATAGCCAGCCACTCTCACCTGCTCAAAGAATCACTAACCCTAAAAAGCTACACACCACTATACTAATCATAGTACAAACATCTTAAATCATAACGTTTACCACCAAAGAACTAATTTTATTTTACATTATATTCGAGGCTACACTAGTTCCTACACTCATCATCATCACTCGATGAGGTAACCAAACAGAACGGCTTGATGCAGGGCTCTATTTTCTATTCTGTGCACTAGTCAGATCACTCCCACTTCTATATATCCAAAACACTACGGGGTCTCTAAATTTCTTAATACTCCAATACTGAACCCAAACATTACCCAACTCCTGATCCAACGTCTTCATATGACTAGCCTGCATAATACATTTTATGGTAAAAATACCCCTCTATGGCCTCCACCTTTGACTACCCAAAGCACACATAGAAGCCCCATCTCAGGCTAGTCCTTGCAACCATATTACTAAAACTCGGGGGCTACGGCATGCTACGAATTACAGCAATACAGAATTCATAGCATACCCTTTTCTTATGCTTTCCTTATGAGAATAACCATAACCAGTTCAATCTGTCTACACCAAACAGACCTAAAATCGCTTATCACATATTCTTCCATCAGCCATATAGCACTTGTCATTGCAGCTATTCTCATCCAGACTCCTCAGAGTTACACAGAAGTCACCACTTTAATAATCGCCCACAGCCTCACATCATCTATAGTATTCTGCCTAGTAAATTCAAATTACGAGCGAGTCCATAGCCGAACAAAAATCTTAGCCCGAGGCATACAAACCTTCCTCCCATTGATAGCCACTTGGTGACTGTTAGCAAGCCTAGCAAACTTAGCCTTACCCACAATTATTAATCTGATCAGAGAACTGTTCATAGTTATATCATCCTTCTCAAGATCAAATTTTACCATTATCTTAATAGGATCCACCACTGTAATTACAACCTTATACTCTCTATATATACTAATTACAACACAGTGCAGTAAATACACACACCATACACCCTCTTTCACACAAGAAAATATCCTTATAGCCCTTCACATTCTACCCTCCTACTCTTGTCACTAAACCCCAAAATTACCCCAGGCCCACTGTATTGTAAATATAGTTTTAAAAAAGCACTAGAATGTGAATCTAGTAACAGAAGACTAAAACTTCTTATTTACCGAGGTTATGCAAGAACGGCTGATTCATGCCCCCATGCCTAAGAGTATGGCTTTTTCAAGCTTTTAAAGGATAGTAGTTATCCTTTGAGATTAAGTCACAACAAAGGACTCAACTGGTCTTAGGGAGAGCTACGGAAATAGGAGGGTTCTTAGAGTTGTTTCCCATTGACAAAAGGAGATAGAATTTTTATCTTCTCACAGTCACTGGACATAAGCTTCCTCTGGGGGTGGGGCATAACTTTAGAAGAGGCAGCTCCTTCAGCTGAGTGTAAGTCCTCAAGAGGGACTCAGATTTGAATCTTTGGCAAGCATCAGTCTCAGAAACTGGAGAAATGAATGCCTTAGTTCTGAGGGGGGATCTGGGAAGTGAACCATGTAGCCAACCACAGTCCACCCTGGCACTATTAATTGCTATTTGCCTCATAAACATCTTATCAAGGAATATCTTATCAAGGAATATCTCCTCCAAGATTCAAATTTGTCTCTTTTCCTACAGAAAATTACAAGAGAAAGGATAGAGGGGTAAGCTATGTCTTCTACTGCTGCTAGTCTATGGGGTCAATCAAAGGAAAATATTACAAAAAAAAATTACTCAGATCAGAATGTAAAGATATTAAAAACTTGTGCTATATGTAAAGTATATAACAGGCAGTGACATTCATACACAAAACAGATGTCCACTAGATTGTGAGTTCTTTGAAATCAGGGATTATGTCTTATTCATCTTTGTATGCCAAACACCTGCCACAATGCCTTGCAAAGAATGCTTGGTAAATATTTTATGACTGAGGGAGCCAATTAATTAAGAAATTGGTGAATATAAATTCTGTGCTTACATTCAAAATTTATTTCCACTCTCTAGTAAATGATTTGTCTGAGGTTGACTGAGGTACTTTTTAAATAAAGTTGCGAACATAAAAAGTATCTTCACAGGATTTTATCATGGGAATTATATAGTTTACTAAAAGGAATTTAAAGTTCTTTTTCTAAAATTGGTATATAGCAGCCTGTGTTATTCAACAAATACTATTAAAGCTAGCATATATTGATTAAGGATAAATTACATGACAAGATGCTGCTAGGTGTTAGGAAGTAGGATAAATAATGCATAATTCCTTCCTCCAAGGAACTTATAATTTTCTAGTGATGGTAGCATTTATGTGAAAACTAATTTTGATCAGACAAAATAACATAAGAATTAAGTAGAAGTATGTGGTTGAGAGTGATAATTCTTTACTCAGCTACCATTATTCCCTCCTTGAGTGACAGAATCAATTTTTAGCTGGATACATAACCCCCCAGAGTAATTTTTCCCCAGCCTCCTTTATTGCTGCAGTAGCCATGTGTTATGGACTGAATATTTGTGTCCACCCTAAAATTCATACTTTAATCCCCAATATGATGGTATCAGGAAGTGAGGCCCTTGGGAAGTGATTAGATCATGACAGTCAAGCCCTCATTAGTCCCCTTACAAAAGAGATCCCAAGAGCTCCCTCACCCCTTATACCCTGTGGGGACACAGTGAGAAGATGGTGGTCCACGAACCAGGAAGAAAGTTCTCACCAGACACTGAATCTGCGAGCTCCTGAGCTTTGCAGCCTTCAGACTGTGAGAAATAAATGTCTGTTGTTTAACCACCTCAGGTTATGGTATTATTGTTATAGCAGCTAAGCTAAGACACCATGTGACCAATCTCTGGGGGAAGGAGGGTAACAAAGTGTTCTGTGAGATTCCAAGAAAGTCTTTTTAAAAGATGCTGTCTCCTTCCCTCCAGCTGAATCCCTAGAATGGGTACGTAACGAGCAGAGTTCCAGAAACCGTCAAG
Organism: Neophocaena asiaeorientalis asiaeorientalis; assembly: GCF_003031525.2. Taxonomy (NCBI): domain Eukaryota; kingdom Metazoa; phylum Chordata; class Mammalia; order Artiodactyla; family Phocoenidae; genus Neophocaena; species Neophocaena asiaeorientalis. The sequence continues at coordinate 5,356,991 of NW_020172817.1, read as the reverse complement.
TACCATGAGGTAACCATGAGGAAGGAAGCCACATGCTGAGAATAGTAAACAGTAAACAGCCTGAGTCTCTGGTGATTATGAAACCACCACACTATCAGTGGGAAACAAAAAGAAACTTCTGTCATTCTTAATCCACTTTATCTTGCTTATATTTGTTTGTATACTTTATTAAATAAGGGCAAACCTAGGATACTAGAGGAGTGAAAAAGCAATAATTTATTCTTATAGGAGAATTAGGAGTTTTAGGGAGGAGGTATCTTTTGAGGTAGACCTGGGAGAATGAGAAAAAGTTGTTCATCTATAAATTCTGAATTCAACTTTTATCATTAGCCTGAAAAAAATTGGAGGTGTACATTAAGATATTTGTGTACAATCCATTCTGAAGGAATAGTCAGTAACAAGAGATCTATTTATTGAGGTTCAGTTGTTCCAGGCTTCCTAATTAGCTATGGCTATATTGAAAAGTTTTCTTTGGATCCTTGAAATGAAAGCCATAATTTATTTGCCTATGAAAGACAAAAGTATCATACAACAAATTATAATTTTAAAATCACAATTTAAAAATATACATAACAGCCAATTATGCTTTCAAAACAATTAATTTTGAAGGCAGAAATATATAAATGTATATTTTCATGAATATATGAAAATGAGCTACTTAGACACCGTTAAATACAGAGTGAATTATTTTTGCATCATATTAAATATAATAAGATGTGGTACAGAGCCTTCTACAGATAACTGTGCAAAACCGATAGCAAAATCTTTCACTCTGTTGACAGTTATTTGTAGACGGCAGCAATTTTTGTGAAGTAGGTTACTACCTTCCTTGACATATATTCCTAAACATATGAACACATAGGTTGATATGCATTCCTGGAAAGAGTGCATATGAGGTTTGGAAGAAGGAGGAAGGAGAATATTGGGGAGCTATGGCAAATTACATAATACTGTAACTAACCTAAATATGTTCCTGGAAAGAACCCTGAAGTGATATTTTGGTAAAGCAAATAATGTTTCTGTAATTTTTTGAAATTGTTTGTCAAAGCCTATTAAGAACTGCGTAGAGTCTGAGATTTACCCTTCTTGCCAGCTAACAGGTTGCAAGGTAACCAGTTTCCTCGATGCTGATGGAAGAACCGACACTCCTGCTTCATAGACAAAGGGTTTTATTAGTCATGGCCCTGCACTGCAAGCAATATGAGCTTCACGCTCACATACATTTCTCTTTCCTCAGATCCCATGGAGGCAATGCAGAAGGGCACAGGAGGATACTGTACACACAGTAGGCAGGTGTCACAGAACCCAAATTCTTTAGAAAGAAGTGAAAGCAAACTTTCCCAATGTTGGCCAAAGAGGAATATATACTGGACAGTAAACAAATATGCTCTGTTGTGGAGACAGAAGTACCTGTGTCTTCTGAGGCTATATAAACATCCTTAAGAAGACAGGCAGTGCTTCTGGTTACAAGATGTGCAGAAGAATGAACAACCCAGGGAATACTCTCAGAGAAGTACAAGCCTCTTGGAACACATGACAAAAGCCAAGTCTCTAGGAGAAGAATCAGGCTGCAAGTATAAGGAACGAAAAGGAGGCCAGGAAGTCTCTATGTGGAGCAAGTTAGGAAGGAAGAAAGCATGGAATAAGACAAAGTTAGAGAAAGAAGCAAGAGATGGATTATGTTGGGACTTTTAATCCATGGAAAGAAAGCAGGATTTATTCTGAAGACAAAAGGGAATCACTGAGTGTTTTCAAGCAAGGGAATATCACACTCGGCAATGTAATTTATATTTTTTAAATATTGCATTTTAAAATATTACAAGTATTGGCCAAAGTGTGCAAAGTTTCAGTTACTCAAGATCAATGAGCCCTATAGATCTAATATACAGCATAGGGTCTATAGTTAACAATAGTGTATACACTACTTAATACTACTGTATAGTTTAAATTTTATATACAATTTTGCTAAGAGAGAAGATTTTATGTTAAGTGTTTTTATCACAAAATAATAATAAATACAAAAGGTGGGAGGAAGTAATGGGAAAAGATATTGGCTGCTGTGTTGGGAATCCAAGAAGAACAGGAAGAGCAGCAGGCAGATCAGTTATAGAAGGAAAAAGGACTATGGAGACAAGGACTAGCACAGCTGTGTGGGTGGCAGAAAGATGCGATCAAAGTCTGTATCAATTTTGAAGGTAGAGGGGCTTCCCTGGTGGTGCAGCAGGTGAGAATCCGCCTGCCAATGCAGGGGACACGGGTTTGAGCCCTGGTCCGGGAAGATCCCACTAAGCCTGTGCTCCACAACTACTGAGCCCGTGTATCACAACTACTGAGCCCGTGTGCCACAACTACTAAAGCCGTGCGCCTACAGCCCATGCTCCACAACAAGAGAAGCCACCACAATGAGGAAGCCGACTCACCGCAGTGAAGAGTAGCCCCTGCTCGCCGCAACTAGAGAAAGCCCGTGCGCAGCAATGAAGACCAAAAACAGCCAAAAATAAATAAATTAAATAAATAAATTTTTAAAAATTAAAAAAAGAATTTTGAAGATAGAAACGATAAACGTTAGTGATGACTTCTGTGTGAAGCATTGACTAAGAGGAATAAATCAATAATGGTGCTTAGATTTTTGCCTTGATAAAATATCATAGATGATGACGACTTCGATTTGAGTGAAGGAAAGAACAAGGATTTTGGAGGGGATGGTGGGAATTAAGAGCTCTATTTTGAAAATATTAAGTTGGGGATCCTCATTGTGCTTTTAAGGGAAGATTATTAGATGGACAGTTGAAAGCATCAGATAGATCAGGGGTTAGATTTGGGCAGAAGATATGTATCTACTGGGAAAGCGTAAGTAATATAATATGTAAAGATATAGAAATAGCTGAGGACAGACTAGAGAAAGGAACGTTTTGGCAAGGAGATTGACATGACCAGCTAGGATAGAATAGGAGGAAGGAAAGACAAAGGAGCAAGACAAGAGACCACAAATTAGGTAGATGGATGTGCAAAATAGCATGTTGTCATGGAAACGGAGAAGAGAATATTTCAAAAACCTGTGTCACAAGCTTCTGAGAAGTCAGGTAACACAAAGATATAAAAGTTGCCCCTTGGATTTAGCAACATGGAGTTTTCTGATTACCTGAACAAGAATGGTTTCACTGCAAACCAAAGTCAAATTAAAACTTGATTTAATAGTTCCCATCACCAGAAGACATTATAATTGTGTGACACAATAGAGGTATTAGCTAATGCTATAATGGCAATCATATTGCAATATAAATGTATTAAATCAATATGTTCACCTTGAACTTATACAATGTTATATGTCAATTATATCTTAATTTTTAAAAGTGAGAAATTTGGTAAAGTTTAAAAATGAGCATTCAGTCATTCAAGGGCATTTCCATTTAATACATTATAGAATATTGCTTATTATGCTATAATCCTATCTGCTTTATCAGTAAACTAAGAGATCTTGGAGAACAGAGACAGTGCCTTTCACCTTGGTATTCAGGGATGTGTAATATGCATTTAACAAAGAATTAAAATAAACTGAAAAAATGAGCTGATTGAGGAGGAAATGATAAGTACTTAGGTGAAGACTGAAGAATGGTAAGCATAGATGACTCCTTTCTGGAGATCTGCTCTGACACATGACAGAGATACAGGGCTAGAGGAGTGTATGAGGTCAAAGAATTTGTTTTTAACGGGAGATGGTGGAGCATATTTCATATTATTGGGAAAGAACCAAAAAAGGCTGTGATGCTGAGGTCCAAAATGGAGGTCAGTCTTTGGAAAGGCAAAGAGGGCAAGTGGAGAAATTTATGTTCCAAGGGCTCAAAGTCAATTCTTCCCCAAAATAGAAAGGTAAATGTAAAAATCTGTGCATAAAGGAAATCATATTTGTAGATTTGGCATAAAGAGAAAGGAGTTCTACCCTAATGAAACTTCTATTTTCTCAATGAACTATTGTTCCTCATGTTTCTTCTTAACAAAGTGTCTTATTTTCTGAGGGTACGACGGAGGTCAGGAGTTGAATGTAGAGATGAGGGACATATTGGGACAGATGGGAGGATTGAGAAAAGAGGAGAAAGATAGGAAAAATGAACCTACTAGCAAGAGTAACTCTTTTAGAAGGCTATGACTTTGTTCCTAAAGAATGAACATGAGGGACTTCCCTGGTGGTCCAGTGGTTAAGACGCTGCACTTCCACTGCAAGGGGCACAGGTTGGATCCCTGGTTGGGAAACTAAGATCCCACATGCAAAAAATACATTAAAAATGAACATGATTCTAAGAAGGCTGTGAGTAGTAGAGAGTATAAAGAGAGCATGGTTCAAAGTGAGGAGTAATTAGGAGAAGAGCTTGATAATACAGGTTGTGTTCACAAGCCTGGCTACACTATGTTAGGTGCCTAATGTGCATTATTTTAATTCTCAAAAATCATGAGGCTGTATTATACCTATATACAACTATGTAGAGAAGACCAAAAGGAAACATATAAAATAGTTTGTAACTTATTTAAGGATAGTGGGATTACATATTTCCTCATCTATTTTTCAACTATTCTGCACTATTGTTTTAATGCTTTAATAATATAAATGTTAATTCATGGTATAAAAAAAATCATGAGGAAGGTATGATTTTCCCATTTTACAGTTGAAAATACCAAGCTTAAGAGATGTAACACAGTTTTTCTAAGGTTAACCACAACCAGTAAGTAGCAGAGTTTGTATTCACAATCAAGTCTGAATCCTAAGCTCATGCTCTTCTCCCAGCAGTGGAGAGCATGAAAGACCTTATTCAAGGAAGGTATGTGAAGAGATCTCTGTTTCAGGAAGACAACTTTTGTAAAAGTGTGGCTAAATTGGAGGAACAGAGACAAGAGGTAGCAACGAACTTGGCGAGTATTACAATTGTCCAGGTACTTGATCAAGGCATAAAGGGAAAGGATACCCTGATGGAAGGATAGAGACTAGAGACCCATAGGTATGTTAAGTAGGTATTGAGGTGATAGACCCAACATCTACCTAATCATTTCCTCTCCACCAATTTACTTCTATTCTGCTATGGATGGCTTTAAAAAGGAGACGTTAGTGTCATTTTTCCCTCCCTTTCCTTTTCACCTTCTCCCACAACTTCAGAGTAATTGGGGAGGAGGGAAGAGGAGGGGGGGAGGGATAGGAGAAGAGGACTTGCAGGGCACTAAGGCAAGCTCAGTCACGCTGTCTCAGGAAGTTTCAGGAATAGGTTAGCATGAGTGACCTGGAGTGATTCTAAGCACTAGAAGGGAGATGCTGGCGCCCCAGGACACTGGCAAGATAATTGCACTTCAAAACCATCCTCCTCATGGGCTTGTTTTGCTTGAAAAACACATTCCCCATTCACTTTGTGTATGTATGTGAGGACTATGGAAAACTGAAGAGAACACTATTTGAAAACAAATGATCCAATATTACTTTAAAACCAATTGCCTTATGTGAGCATATTCTCAATCTTCTCCATATGTTTGTAATAAGCAGAAACATTTTCCTAACAGGTGCAGTTGCCACAATGCATGTCACAGTGGGCACACGAGGTGTTTTATCTACAGTTGGGTCATTGAAGCAAATGCAGAATAATGAAAATATATGCCTGCTCAGATGTCTTCAGAACAAATCATTTGCCTGATGGTAACTGATTCTCACTGAAGGCAGGGGAACACAAGGAAAGTGCTGTGACTCACTCCATATTTCTGTTGCCACCTGTATAGCTACTCCACAGAGTATAAAGTGTGAATTTGTCTTTGGGGCAGTATATAATTGCATGTATTTTTTCTGCCTCAGGTTTTCTGTTATTCCTTTTTCACACAACAGCTTTCTTTGATTTTTTTTTTAATGTGCCAGGTAGTACACATTTGTTTCTCTTTTTTCCCCTCATGGTATGAGGGAATATCCCTGAAGAGATGTTGTGTTAAAATTGACGAACTCACTTTGCTTTTGATGTGCCATGTTCACAGCTACTTTTTGGAGAACACATTGGAGGAATGTACCCCTTGTTGTGTACTGTACATTTAATAGCAGGAAGGTAGTTGGAAATGCATTGTAACAGAACTCTTGAAGACAGCAGTGTCCTTGAGCACTCTGTGACAAGCAGAAGGAAAAATCTGGCAAAGCGTTCACAGAATGAGACACAAAGGTTGCATTTATAAGTTTGTTAACGGCTAAGAATAATATTAAATATTTTTAAAAAGATATCCATAGTAATGAAATGCTCAGGTCAGGGACGGTTTTAACAACTCAAAGAGGCAGTTTCAAAGCATTAAAAATTAGAATAAAGTGCAGGGGAAAAAATCCCAAAATAAACAACAAACAATTAGTAGCAATATTTCCCCTAAAACCAGTTGGCAGTGAAACTTCATAGGTTAGGTCCTCACCCTCTTAAACACAGACACACAAATACATACACACACACACACACACACACACACACACACACACACACACACACCATTTTTCTCCGACCTAAGCTGATATTTTATACTCAAAGCTGTGATAAAAATTAACTGAACTTAACCATTGAATAACCAGCTTATACATTGGTTTTTATTCTCTGTAGTGAAAAGCAGGAGATTAAAATGGAGCCATGTTGAAACACAGCCTATCCTTAAAAGTAGACCCTGCCAGCCTGGCCATTTTTAATCTGGAAGATGCTGACATGATGTATAGAGAGGTGAGATATAGGGCTAGATTAAGGGTACCTACAGGTTTTACGGGGAAATGTATTATACACACAGGGAATTGAAAACATTGAAATAAAAGGAGATGATTACAGAATGCTTTTGAGAGAGAACTAACGGTATTCCAAAAGTACTGAAATGGTATAAATGTGCACTATAATAGTTTGCTAAGGCTCCCATCACAGAGTAATAAAGACTGACTGGCTTAAACAACAGAAATCTATTTCCTCACAGTCCTCTAGTCTGAAAGCTCAAAATCAAGATGTCAGCGAGGTTGGTTTCACCTTGAGATCTCTCTTCTTAGCTTGTAGATGGCCATCTTTTCCCTATCTTCACATGGTCTACCTTCTGGGCTCTGTGTCCTAATCTCTTCTTCTTAAAAGAACACTGACTACACTGGATTAGGACCCACCACCAAGAACCTCATTTAGCCTTAATTACCTCTTTTAAGACCTTATCTCATCAGTCACATTCTAAGGTGCTAGGGGTTAGGGCTTCAACATATGAATTTTTTTTTTTTTTTTTAGATTTTGTATCATTTTTATAGAAAGATAGAAACTCTGACTGGTATAAAAACTATACAAGTTTCCTGTGGACACTACCACTCCCTGGCATTATCAGAAGGTAAAAAAGTCTTCTTGGATCTCCTACGTGTTATCAGGAAGTAATTTTTTAAATAAGAATGATACCTGTACCTAGAGTCTGTCATACAGAGTGAAGCAAGTTAGAAAGAGAAAAACAAATACCTTACACCAACACATATGTATATATATATATATATGGAATCTAAAAAAGAAAAAAGGTTCTGAAGAACCTAGGGGCATGACAGGAATAAAGACGTAGATGTAGAGAGTGGACTTGAGGACACTGGGAGGGGGAAGGGTAAGCTGGGACAAAGTTAGAGAGTGGCATGGACATATATACACTACCAAATGTAAAACAGATAGTCAGTGGGATGCTGCCGCATAGCACAGGGAGATCAGCTCAGTGCTTTGTGACCACCTAGAGGGGTGGGATAGGGAAAGTGGGAGGGAGGGAGATGCAAGGGGGAAGAGATATGGGAACATATGTATATGTATAACTGATTCACTTTGTTATAAAGCAGAAACTAACACACCATTGTAAAGCAATTATACTTCAATAAAGATGTTAAAAAAAAAAGAATGATACCCGTTGAGTTTAATGCACTGGGGTTCATTTTAATGCATTTAAAGTTAAAAAGAAAACTTAGATGTAATAACTTACAGAAATCTGACATGTGTTGGCATTTCTCTGAGTAGCTTTAGAAGAACTTGATTTTTGACTTGTAAGTTTTCCATCTCTGGTCAAATTCAACATAAAATATTGTGTTTTTCCCCCCTCCCGAGTCATTCCACAAGTATTTATTTGCTTACATTGTTTCCAGCAAAGAGGATACAGCAGTTAACAAACCTAAGACCCTGCTTTCATGAAGCTTATATTCTGGGGAGATGTAGGGGAAGTGAGCCTTAAGCACACAAATAGTTGTGTGATGGAACAGGGATAGGGGCGTGAAGAGAAGTGAGGAGAGGCAAGGGGACAGAAAGTGAGGAGGTGGATGGAGGGATGGGGTCTTTCTATTTTATAAAAGAGGTCAGGGAAGCTATCTTTATAAGGTGAGATGTGAACAAAGACTGAAAGGAAGGGAGAGACATGATGCTAAGGCTATGGTCCAGAGCATGATCCAGATGCAAGGCCATGATGAGGGGGGTGCTCAGGAGCAGCAGGGGAGCTGGAGATGGGGATGAGGGAGCCAGGAGAGATGAGGTCTGAGAAGTGATCGTGGGAATCCTGGTGACATGGGGCTTATGAGCTGCGGTAAGAATTGGCCTTTTATTGACTGAGAGAGCAAGCTCCTGAAGGGTTCCATCTGACTTATATTTTTATTATTTATTTATTTATTTATTTTAGACTTAATTGATCATATATTTTTATCATGCATCAGTCTTTTGCAAACATAAAAAGGAAAATGTGAACCAACCAAACTGGTAAAGCTTTTCCTAAAGCTTTTTTGTTTTCTTTTTTTTTTTAAATATCTCTCTTAATTCTTTTTTTATATAGCAGGTTCTTATTAGTCATCAATTTTATACACATCAGTGTATACATGGTAATCCCAGTCGCCCAATTCAGCACACCACCCCCAACCCGCACCGCTTTCCCCCCTTGGTGTCCATAGGTTTGTTCTCTACACCTGTGTCTCAACTCCTGCCCTGCAAACCAGTTCATCTATACCATTTTTCTAGGTTCCACGTATATGCATTAACACATGATACCTGTCCTTTTCCCTCTGACCCACCCTACTCTGCACGACAGTCTCCAGATCCATCCACGTCTCAATAAATGACCTAATTTTGTTCCTTTTTATGGCTGAGTAATATTCCATTGTATATATATATACCACATCTTCTTTATCCATTCATCTGATGACAGGCATTTAGGTTGCTTCCATGTCCTGGCTATTGTAAATAGTGCTGCAATGAACATTGGGGTGCATGTGTCCTTTTGAATTATGGTTTTCTCTGGGTATATGCCCAGGAGTGGGATTACTGAATAATATGGAAATTCTATTTTTAGTTTTTTAAGGAACCTCCATAATATTCTCCATAGTGGCTATATCAATTTACATACCCACCAACAGTGCAAGAGGGTACCCTTTTCTCCACACTCTCTCCAGAATTTGTTGTTTGTAGGTTTTCTGATGATGCCCATTCTAATTGGTGTGAGGTGATACCTCATTGTAGTTTTGATTTGCATTTCTCTAATAATTAGTGATGGTAAGCAGCTTTTCATGTGCCTTTTGGCCATTTGTATGTCTTCTTTGGAGAACTGTCTATTTAGGTCTTCTGCCAATTTTTGGATTGGGTTGTTTGTTTTTTTAATATTGAGCTGCATGAACAGTTAATATATTTTGGAGATTAATCCTTTGTCTGTTGATTTGTTTGCAAATATTTTCTCCCATTCGGAGGGTTGTCTTTTCATCTTGTTTATGGTTTCCTTTGCTGTGCAAAAGCTTTGAAGTTTCATTAGGTTCCATTTGCTTATTTTTGTTTTTATTTCCATTACTCTAGGAGGTGGCTCAAAAAAGATCTTGCTGTGATTTATGTCAAAGAGTGTTCTTCCTATGTTTTCCTCTAAGAGTTTTAGAGTGTCTGGTCTTACATTTAGGTCTCGAATCCATTTTGAGTTTATTTTTTTGTATGATGTTAGGGAGTGTTCTAATATCATTCTTTTACATGTAGCTGTCCAGTTTTCCCAGCACCACTTATTGAAGAGACTGTCTATTCTCCATTGTGTATCCTTACCTCCTTTGTCATAGATTGGTTGACCATAGGTGCATGGGTTTATCTCTGGGCTTTCTATCTTGTTCCATTGATCTATGTTTCTGTCTTTGTGCCAGTACCATATTGTCTTGATTACTGTAGCTATGTAGTATAGTCTGAAGTCAGGCAGTCTCAGTCCTCCAGCTCCGTTTTTTCCTCTCAAGACTGCTTTGGCTATTCGGGGTCTTTTGTGTCTCGAAACAAATTTTAAGATATTTTGTTCTAGTTCTGTAAAAAATGCCATTGGTAATTTGATAGGGATGCATTGAATCTGTAGATTGCTTTGGGTAGTATAGTCACAATATTGATTCTTCCAATCCAAGAACATGGTATATCTCTCCATCTGTTGGTATCACCTTTAACTTCTTTCATCAGTGTCATTGTTTTCTGCATACAGGTCTTTTCTCTCCTTAGGTAGGTTTATTCCTAGGTATTTTAATCTTTTTGTTGCAGTGGTAAATGAGAGTGTTTCCTTAATTTCTCTTTCAGATTTTTCATCCTTAGTGTATAGGAATGCAAGAGATTTCTGTGCATTAATTTTGTATCCTGCTACTTTACCAAATTCATTGATTAGCTCTAGTAGTTTTCTGGTGGCATCTTTAGGATTCTCTATGTATAGTATCATGTCATCTACAAAGAGTGACAGTTTTACTTCTTCTTTTCCAGTTTGTATTCCTTTTATTTCTTTTTCTTCTCTGATTGCTGTGGCTAGGACTTCCAAAACTATGTTGAATAATACTGGTGAGAGTGGACATCCTTGTCTTTCTCCTCATCTTAGAGGAAATGCTTTCATATTTTCACCATTGAGAATGATGTTTGCTGTGGGTTTGTCGTATACATGGCCTTTATTATGTTGAGGTAGGTTCCCTCTATGCCCACTTTCTGGAGAGTTTTTATCATAAGTCAGTGTTGAATTTTGTCAAAAGCTTTTTCTGCATCTATTGGGATGATCATATGGTTTTTCTTCTTCAATTTGTTAATATGGTGTATCACATTGATTGATTTGCATATATTGAAGAATCCTTGCATCCCTGGGATAAATCTCACTTGATCATGGTGTATGGTCCTTTTAATGTGTTGTTGGATTCTATTTGCTAGTATTCTGTTGAGGATTTTTGCATCTATATTCATCAGTTATATTGTTCTGTAATTTTCTGTTTTTGTAATATCTTTTTCTGGTTTTGGTGTGAGGGCGATGGTGGCCTCATAGAATGAGTTTGGGCGTTTTCCTTCCTCTGTAATTTTTTGGAAGAGTTTGAGAAGGATGGGTGTTAGCTTTTCGCTAAATGTTTGATAGAATTCACCTGTGAAACTAACTGGTCTGGTGGAAGTTTTTGACTATAATCTCTTCAAATATTTTCTCGGGTCCTTTCTCTCTCTCTTGTCCTTCTGGGACCCCTATAATGCAAATGTTGTTGCATTTAATGTTGTTCCAGAGGTCTCTTAGGCTGTCTTCATTTCTTTTCATTCTTTTTACTTTATTCTGTTCCACAGCAGTGAATTCCACCATTCTGTCTTCCAGGTCACTTATCCATTCTTCTGCCTCAGTTATTCTGCTGTTGATTCCTTCTAGTGTATTTTTAATTTCAGTTATTATATTGTTCATCTCTGTTTGTTCTTTAATTCTTCTACATTTTTGTTAATCGTTTCTTGAATCTTCTCGATCTTTGCCTCCAGTCTTTTTCCGAGGTCCTGTATCATCTTCACTATTATTATTCTGAATTTTTTTCCTGGAAGGTTGCCTATCTCCACTTCATTTAGTTGGTTTTCTGGGGTTTTATCTTGTTCCTTCATCTAGTATATTGCTCTCTGACTTTTCATCTTGTCTATCTTTCTGTGACTGTCGTTTTTCTTCCACAGGCTGCAGGATTGTAGTTCTTCTTGCTTCTGCTGTCTGCCCTCTGGTGGATGAGGCTATCTAAGAGGCTTGAGTAAGCTTCCTCCAGCATATGAATTTTGGAGAGACACAATTCAGCCTTATAACGTGTACCAAATAAATTGATGTCACACTGGACACTTGTTAGTGTAAAGAACTGACATGCTTGTTCCTCATCTCCAAGAAGCTTACAAATGAATGTGACATATAGTCCCTATAGATCCCTATAATAAAGTATCCTTCACAGAGCACTAGAACGTTCATGTTAAAGGACTACAACTGATTGAATAACCAAGTCAATGAAATCAAAGGAGACACACAGAACATGTGACATTTGATCTGTGACTTGAAACATGATCAGGAATTCACTAAAAAGGGAGGTATTATGAAGACTATGTCTGAGGGGACCATGGCAGCCTGGCAACGGCATAGACATTTCAGAGAGACTTAGTCAAGGCTTAAGATATCCCCAGGCACAAGCAGTGAATTAATACAAATGTCATTAAAACTGCAACATCTGAGAGTTATAATATATTCCAGAAAATGAAGGGAAATCCTATATTATGTATAAAATTCAACTTTAAGGTTGGGCCTTCATGGATTTTTGTACCAAGCTATTGCTCCAACCTTGGAGTCTTAAAACAGTATTCAAAATTTGACATTGGGAATTCCTGATCCCCCAGGAGGTTGGGACAGAGATGCATTTCAATCAGAATTAAGATACAAGCTAAAACAATCACTCATATGTGGGAAAGTGGCTTTATGTACACAATGGACTTATCTACCAGGGACTCTCATCACATTTAGATGCGGTTCAGGAATTTTTGTGACATTTTCTCTTTAATTCATCTTAGAAAACTCAAGATTTGACTGCCTCATTAACCAGAAAGATAATTCTTTTAGTAGGAATGGTGGATATGACCATCTTATGTGACTGTAAATTTTGTAAAGTCATCAACTAAGGACATACTCATCTTTTTAGGTTAATCTATAACAACTCAGTTTATTTCTCTGGCCAAGGTCAATCACACGGTCCTTGGAATGCTATTGGTGTAGCTTAAATGGAATTCACAGAAGTAGAAAAGAATAAGCTTCCTGTTGATACGTGATTTACATCTGATTCCTGACTTAACAGTGCTCATTAATTTACACATTCTAGCTCAATCTCTCAAAAACCACAGTATTTATTTGTAGCACACCTTGTGTTGTAACACCCTGAAAAACAAAAAAACCTGGTTACTAATTCTAGACAAGGAGGTACCTAATTATTTGTCTATTCTGAGGTGTGTAATCCCTAATTGTGTGCCTATCCTTGTATCCATTCAATCCATAGATAATAATAACTAGAAAGATCTTCTCGCCAGAGCTCTGTGAAGTGACAAATAATAGGTTGAGAATAACTGAGACCACCGTGTCCACAAAGATTCAAGCACAACAAACAAATAAGGATATACAATAGATTCTGATATTAGTCTCCATGTCCCTTTTAAAAAATACTGTGACTAAGGAAAAAGTTTTGATGCTGGGTGTCTTCTGTTTTCCTGGTCCCAAGCCATCTAAGAGAGATGCAAGCTTCTTGCTTCAGAACCTTTTACTGAAATCTTAGATTTTGTAGATGTACTTGCTCAAAATGGAACTTTTGATTATTGGGTGTCTATCAGCTGATTTTTTTCAGGATAGCTTGCTTTCATTTAGTAAATTCAGCAAACTAATACATGTGATGGTATGGTACCATGGTGCTCTTTGTCTCACCCAGCTCAGTGGATCTAGGTCTTCTAGACCTGGCAACAAGGTTAGATAAGCAAAGAATAAGAGAGAGTTGTAGCAATGAGGGGCAAACGATGACAGTTGCTGAAACGATCTTTAAGATCTGACATTTTCTATGTGCCTCATTAAACATGTCACCGGAAGTATACTACAACTTCAGTATTTAAATGTCTTGCCCAAAGCGAAGGGCCTACCTCAGCACTAAGGCTTAGTATACATTGTATTCAGCAAGCACAGACTTATTTTCTTTAACTTTATATATAAATTATGATGACTTACATAAAAAGTAACATTCCAAATATTTTTTATGTTAGCAGAAAATCCTACCATCACCTAGCTAGTCTCTAACTGTCCAAACACAGGACATTTTAAAGTGCTAACAATATTAACGGTATGTTGAATGCAATATAAATATTGTACACACATGTATATACACACAGATAATTATGTATTTTAAACAGTAACAATAGTTATTGATCAGAAGAGTAATGCTATCTTGCTAATTAACCAATTTCCAGAAATATGGGGATTTTATTTTTTTCATTTACAATGTTACTAAAAATGATTAGAGATTAGTGCTACTTAACCACTAAGTAGTCAAATCAACTATATGAGAACATGGAATAGAAAATGTAATAACATCCCAACTACATGTTTAAATGTTTTTCTGATTTGTGCTATTATCCATTTTTTGCACCCATTATTCTAAAGTTGCATTTTCACTTAAAAAATAAAAGAAGAAAAACGTGCAAACAGGTAAGTTGAATTAAAGGAATGATACTATTGGGAAAGCTTCTAGTTACTAGGGAAACCAGATTCTTTGTATGCCTATTTAAATGGCCTTTTTCTTGGTAAACTGAGACTGCTCTTGTGAAATAAAAGCAAAAAATAAAAGTTGAAATTACAATAGGTAACTACACATGTATTAAATAAAAAATACAAAGTTGTACTTACAAGCTATGAGCATTTATATTCAGTCAGCACATTGATTAAATTATCTCATTGTTATTCATAAAGATAATACTAGTGGGCATAGTAGATCATACTAGTGGGCAAAGATAACACTATTGAGCACAGCTGAAAATATCAAAGCATTATTAGATGTCATTTTATATCAAAAATGGGTAAAATTTATTTTTTTCAAATGGCAAATATTTCTGAGTACCTATTGTGTGTAGGCACAGAATTAACTGTGATGTTCATGATTAATATTGCATTTTACAATATGCAATATTAGCTTCTTTACAACAGCTACAATAGTAGCTACAATAGTAGCTTCTTTACAACAGCTACTCACTATCAAATAAAGTACAACATAGAAGAATTCAGGGCCATATAAAACCATATGGGCATCGCCCCTTAAAGCACAGTTAACCGTTGTCATCCTTATTTTACAGGCAGGAAAGCAGATGGTCAGAAGGATTAAATACCTTAACTAAGGGTCCCTCTAATCATTTTATGTATTTTAGATATTTTTGCAACTAGACTGTATGACTTTGGAGAGTATGAATAATGACTTACACTGAAAAAAAAAAACAAGAAAAGACATCACAATAATATTCAACAATTTGTTGCAGTTATAGTTATGACATAAGTTGTGGCTTCTGATAGTGTGTCTCCTCTGATGGTTGCATCACAGATTCAGTCTTGTCCATTCAAGACTGGAACTAGCCATAATCTGTTGCTTCTTCTCCTCCCTTAATTCCCTTCACATTTCCTATCCACTTTGTCTAGTTCATCCTGTTTGATTTGAATACATAACTAACATGTATAATCATTTGCTATACTTTTATTCTTCAGACTT
The DNA here is from genome assembly GCF_003031525.2 of Neophocaena asiaeorientalis asiaeorientalis. Taxonomy (NCBI): domain Eukaryota; kingdom Metazoa; phylum Chordata; class Mammalia; order Artiodactyla; family Phocoenidae; genus Neophocaena; species Neophocaena asiaeorientalis. Next base: position 5,341,486 of record NW_020172817.1, on the reverse strand, counting down.
CTACTTATTAAAAGAAATGGCAGAGTTTCACATTACATAGGTCTGCTCTCAGAATTTTCAAGCAATAAATAATTCCCTCCTAGTGTTCTCTCCCCTTTTGCCCTAAGATTCTTCATTCTCAGGGTGATGCACCTTCTGCCTGATCCATAAAATTCTCTCCAAGCCAAGGATGGACTTCATTTGAATTCTTCACATGAGATAAATGTTGTTTACATTGATAATTTGGGTTTTCTTGTGAAGAAAAAAGCTTTGTATGATTTGAGGATCATTATTGTTACACTCTATTCAAATGAAGTCTTACAATTATCAAATTAGATTTGGGGGAAGAAAGTAAAGGTCAGTCCATTTAGAACAGAGGTATTTGGGTCTGTTTGAATGACTTCAGTTTCAGCTCAAATGGACCAAGGTTCTAGTATATTAGATCTCTAGAGCTTATTTACTAATTATCACTACAATACAATCATACAACAACATACAAATGTATCAAATTAAAATGATGTGCACCTTAACTTTGCACAACGTTAAATGTCAATATATTTCAATTAAAAATAATAAAAATTTTAAAATTTCTTCTGTGTGAGGGGTAAATTGTTTCTATCTGAGAAAAAAGAAAAGACTAGAGAAAAGAAAACAAAAAGAAAAAAGAGAAGAAAGTAATAAAAAAGAACGCCAGCAGTAGGTCATTCATACAGTGAAAAAAGTGCCCTTGTGTGGTAGAATTATTTCTGTCTTTTTGCTGTGTGACTTGTCAAGAATAAAAGGAGTTGTGAACAAGGAACTTGAAGGAAAAGAGAGAAACCTTTCTAAGAATAACTTGTAATCAGGAAATTGTCATGTTTTTTCTCCATGAGTGGAAGGATTTGGCACACTGAAATATTATTCTGGCATGCAGAAGGATTTGACAAAAAATTTGACAATTCAAGGTGAGCTGATACCTTCAAAATGGGGAGGAAAATGGAGAAAATTAAATTCTATAAAACAGTAATTACTTAAAATATAATTTTCAATAGTAGTGTATTTTAAACATGTTTGCCCTTCTGCATAATTTTCTGTAACTGATTCATTCTTCTTATAACTGCAGTATTTTAATACTATGATCGTTTCTTAAATAAAGAATTATGATATGTTTTTCCAAACAATAATTACGCAGTTAATTATTATGTTTCAGTTAGTTACTATGGGAGTGTAGTTGCTATACCAGGATGTTATGGTAAAAAAATGTGTTGTCCAACCCCCGATAGCAAACCCTAATTATGGAACAATCAGAGTGGCATAAACTGCCTCATGGGTACCAATTATTCAAATACAAGACTGGGAAGTAAAAACAAACATTACACGGATCAAGTTCTGTTCTAAAGCTGAAAATGTATATGGTACAGAAAAATTGCAGTGCAGTACCTAAAAGCAGCAGAAGTACTGAGCATTCCTGTCCTCCAATGGTGTCATATTACTGCACCTGGAGCATTTACTTAACCACCACTTGGGCATTTATGTAAACGCTAATACTACTTTAGCATTTACTTGACCTTGGCCCTTAAAGTGTCAAGGTCAAGTTAGGAGAGATGTATTTCTACAGCTATTAACATCTAATTAATGTTCAATGAACTTTGAATTACTTGTAGGAAATGTTTTCTCATAAGAAAAAAATACTATTTTTTTTCTTTTTTTTTTTTAGTGGATGCTACCTCTAGATAAAGGTAGCAGATTTAAGCATGGACAAATGTTCTATGTCTCAAATATGACATGATACTATGAAAGATACTAGAGGGTTTTGAGGGACTGGTCATGGGTAACAGTAAAATTATTACTGGAACCTTACAACATACTTTGTTTAGAATTGTCAAAATCATTGGCAAAGAGTAAAGGTCCTAAGATCCTTCTGATTGTGGAAACATTGCTTTGTGCCTCACACTTTAAAAAGTACCATTTTTTGTGAACCATGAAGTGCTTTACACATAAACTACAATTAACAGTAACAACAATCCAAGGATAATTTTTCTTAGTTCACAGATGTGGAAAACTTCCTGGGGTTTTCAGGTAACTAGAGTCATAGCCATGTGCCTGGAGACAGAGATCAATTTTTCATTCTTTCCCCAGAGACCTTATACAATGAGGTCTGGTAAATTCCTTCATGTTCCACATCAATCAACTCCTTGCCTGTAATTTTTTTTTTTTTTTTTCTGGTATGCGGACCTCTCACTGTTGTGGCCTCTCCCGTTGCGGAGCACAGGCTCCGGACGCGCAGGTTCAGCGGCCATGGCTCACGGGCCCAGCCACTCCGCGGTGCGTGGGATCTTCCCGGACCGGGACACAAACCCGTGTCCCCTGCATCAGTAGGCGGACTCTCAACCACTGCGCCACCAGGGAAGCCCCCTTGCCTATAATTTTGTCTTATGATATTGCAACAGGGAAGAGCCAAATCCGACTCCATGTTGGATCTGTTTCTTTTACTTTAACCTTTGCCTTCCGCTGCTGTGGTTCACTAAAAGGATACTGTCTGTACACAATGGCCTGCTCAGGGAACCCTGCCCCTTTGCCTGAATGTTAAATGGAAGTTCCTTTGTTCAGGGAAGTATCCTGACCCTGTCCACCTGTGGATGGCTGCAAGAAAGAAGAAATTAACACATCCCCTCCCAGAGGCTGGCCATTCCAGAGGATATTTACAAAATTTATGGCCTTCTTACTTTACTTCCTCATCTCCTCCCCATCTTTGTTCTGTAAAAAAACTGGCATCCAAACCCCTATAAGATGGGGGTTTTTTGGAAACATTAGTCTGCCATCTTCTCAGTCTGCCGGCTTTCCAAATAAAGTCGTACTCCTTGCCTCTACACCTCGTCTCCCGATTTATTGGCCTGTCCTGTGACGAGCAGAGTGAGCTTGGACTCGGTAACAGTATCACCATTAAGTATTAATCATAGTGATCTCTGTTTTCAGGAACCCCCCTTCCATCCACCCAGTACTCTACATCCTCCTGATCTCTCGACCCAGGTTTTTACTGGGAGGTCTGCCCCTTTGGTAGAGCTTCTCAGTTCTGGGAGCTCATTTAACTTCTCTAGGAAGGATTATGGTTACTAGTGGAGGGTATAATTCTGTGTCTGTGGAAGCGTATATAGCTGTCTGCTGCTACTCCTACAACGTTCCATTCTGAAGCATATAAATGTTTAGAATGTTTAGTTTCAATTGAGACTAACTAATTTCTGGTGTAGTAACCTAAAAAACTGAGGAACTGGTTATTGCTATTGGAGACTCATAAGTATGTATTAATTTTTTTTCCATTATTCTGAAAATTAGGTTGCCTTGGACAGAAACACTTGGCCACTTGGTGGGATCCTTGAGTTGGTAGTAGCATCCTTGGGAATTCATTTGTATCTCCAAGAAAAGTGTCGGGGAGGAAGAAATATCCCTCTGCCCTTCTAGGTTCTTCTTGTTGGTCTAAGAATTAACTTGACATGAAATAGATTAACAAGAGAAAATCAAACAAAATTTTAATAATATGTATACATGGAAGAGACCCAGGAAAACTGAGTGACTCGTCAAAATGGCTGAAATCCATGGATGGACCTAGAGTCTGTCATACAGAACGAAGTAAGTCAGAAAGAGAAAAACAAATACCGTATGCTAATGCATATACATGGAATCTAAAAAAAAAACATGGTACTGATGAACCTACTGGTAGGGCAGGAATAAAGACGCAGACATAGAGAATGGACTTGAGGATGTGGGGAGGGGGAAGGGTAAGCTGGGATGAAGTGAGAGAGTGGCATGGACATATATACACTACCAAATGTAAAATAGATAGCTAGTGGGAAGCAGCTGCATGGCACAGGGAGATCAGCTCAGTGCTTTGTGACCACCTAGAGGGGTGGGATAGGGAGGGTGGAGGAAGAGGCAAGAGGGAGGGGATATGGGGATGTATGTATGTGTATAGCTGATTCACTTTGTTGTACAATAGAACTAACAGCATTGTGAAACAATTATACTGCAATAAAGGTATATATATAAAAATACCATCTTCAGCTAAAAACAAAAGAGGGTGTTGGGGGTAGTGGTCTGGGACTTCAAAGGAGGGAAAGTCAATTCCTGTGGAGATTAAAAGCAAATGTTTGGTAAACAAATATTTGCTGGGCCTGCAGAGACAATGTGACACAGAGTGGGCTCTGATCTCTAGGCCCTGCTGAGTTTCCCTCACCACTCTCAGCCCTATTCTTTACACATATCTGTGGTGGTAGCTCTATTCTGGGAATCGGCCCTCTATTTAAATTCTCTTAGGCGGTTAAGGAGAAGGTCACGGTTTCTTCCTGAGTCTTTTGGGCCTTGATTGTTTTCAGCTTGAAATAATCTGCACGGCCAAGAGACATTTTAGGGTGGCAAGTTTTGCTCCCCTTTGAAAAGGAAATATTGTTTTGCTCCTGAAATTTTACCAGTAATTTTCTTACCAGTGGAAAGAGAAGTATAGTCATACAGACTGGTTGTACTATCCTTGCTTTTCTATTTCCTACCTGACCAACATTAAGAAAGTTACCTAACATCTCTAAAGTTCAGATTCAACATCTGTAGAATGATCTCTCCCACACAGGATTAAATGATGGATGATATATGAACGAGTCTAGTACAGGCACTGTCATACCCTTTTTATAAATGCATCTACAGTTAACAATTAATATGTTATTATACCTTTTTGACTAACCTTATTATTCCAGACAGATGGAAAGTTTATGGATAACAATCCATGTCTCAAAACTCTTTAATATCTCATGGGACACTGGGATACTGCTGGGTATAACGTAGGCACTGATAAACTCCCAGTAATTGGCAAGTTCAAACAGAAGGCATCATAACAACTCCGAGTCTCCTAATCCCTCATGTTTACCATTACTTTCTTCTGCATCACTTCCATGGACTCCTGGGAAATGTCAAAGAAGTTACTGGGCTATGCATATGGGAAAGAAATTATAAGAAAAACTTGGAAGGGGAGAATTTGGAGAGTTGAAGTGATCAGCAGTTTAGGCTAACACTGTCAGTTCCTGTAGGAATAAACAAAAAAGAATCAGGTGTTTAAAACTTCCAAGATTAAAAACAAAAACAAAGCCTCCAAGAGACTAAAAAGGGTGATGGAAGGGCACCCCCAAGATCAATTTTCAAGTATCACATAAATGTGCCCAGTACAACCTCAGCTCTGAAACAAGAGGCTTCTAGGGGCACAAAATGACAGTCTTTTCCCTCAAAACCTTTTTTTTTTCCTTATTAGTCATACTCTTCAATTATCCTCATAAAAGCTGGTAATCCCATTCTGAAAAAGAATAGTATTAATGGCAACATATTTTAAAAGAAATGGAGAATCAGAGGAACACTGATATTACTTTCCTTCTTCAAGGTCACTGAAAAGTTGAGACTAGAACCCAAAGGGTTTCAGGTTTCTAGGTCAAATTTTTCGTTATCTGTTTCAGTATAAGCATTAGTTTGGATGAAATTAGTACTAGAAAAGCAATTGCAAGATTTAAAAATATCCTTAAAATTTTGAATATATATGTATACACACAAATATACACATATATACATATATACACACACATCTATATACATATACACACAAGTATATACATACATATATGTACACACATGCATAAATATATGATTAAAAGGGAATCAATTATGAGTTTCCATAATAAATATAATAATCAGGTATAGAAAAATAATAGCCACTCTAAATCATATGGTGTCAGTATTCACTACTGTTTAAGTAGGTGCTACTATTCCAATGAGTTATTTCACAGCAAATACACTCCACTGATTTAATTTTTGCATATTTGTTTCAAAAATAAGTTTTAAAAAAAGGAAAAATAATCAAGTTACATACAAAACTTTTTTCATACTTAAACACAAAAACAAAAATGTGTTTTAAATTAGCTGTTTCTCAAAAACGTTTCATTTTATTTTAGAATCAATCCAATTTACAGCAAACCACCCTTAGCAAACTTATGAATATGACAAATTGTATTTTTTATACAGGTGATTGTTGTTTGATGTATTTAAAATCACCTTCAACTATGCTTCTTTAAACAGAAAAAAGTCATAAAGTATGTGAATCATAAATAAGCTATAAATTATAATTTCCCTTGGCATGTCACAATCTCAGTTTTCCCACTTTTTCTTCCCCGGGAGCAGCTGACACAAATATAAGGAGAAGATAATCTCTCCTCTGATGCTTGGTGACTACCACATGTTCACACCACCACCATGTCTTTAAGGGCCTCAAGTTCATGTACGTACATAATGACCAAGCATCCTGGCTTACTGCATTCCTGAAGTTGGTGTAAGTTGCACCTAACTGTGACCATAACAAGCTAGTTGACTTCTCTGGACCACTTTGAAAAAGTTCCCGAGGAGTTTTGGGGAAAGAAGTAAAAGGCAGACTGGGTTACTTAGTCCCCAAACTTTCCTCAAACCCTTCAAAATTCACCGTTCCTAACTGAGGACAGAGCTAATGTCTGCAGAGAACCATTTGCTCTCTGATTCAGGAGAACATCAAGAGAAACTTTCTGTTAACAGATGCTCTGCTGTTATAAATTCATCGCAAAGATAGCTAAAACCCTGAAAAAAAAAATGTAGGAAAATTGCTAGCTTCTAAGAAGACACATGAAGCCAAAAGAAACTCCTCATTTGACTGGAAAAATTCCAAACACCAAGAGACATTCATTTTAATGAGTTGTCATGAGGTGTTAATAAGTATAGAGATCTGTGCAATGCCAAAATGTACCCTTCCTCCACATTTCTTCTTTTTCTCCAGAGCTTGTTCTGTTAGGGATACAAGTTCTCTCTTTTAGACAGTTGTTTTTCATCTCGTTTTGGTAAAAAAATTCACTCCCCCATAAAAAATAGTGTATCTCACAAACTATAACTTAGTTATAAAAATCTCAAACTTCTGCTCTATACTTTTTGCATAAAATTTACTTCTGCTTTCTTCTTTTATGCTTTGAAACATAAATTTTATGACTACCCTTTTCCTATTTCCTATGTGAAAAACCAGACTATGTATTAAGATCCCCATGGAACTGAACTACATCCTTTGTGATTAAGTCCTGGAATTGCTTTGAATGTTGCCCATATCATTCTCACTCTTGGCTCTTTTAACCACTCAACAACATTTTTTAAGCACTTAGGATGTGGAAAGCACTCTGATGGAGTCAGTGAAGTGCTTGCACTTAGAGGAAGGCCAATCCTGCAGACCACCATTGAACTAAATCCAAGAGCATGAAAGGCATGCTTGTGCAGAGCTCCAGTGGGAGACCAGAGCTCTTCCTGCTTCTGTCAGGTTGCCTCTGCATCCCTCCCTCCCCTCAGCCCTCACCACATCTCCATCATTCTGTACCTTGGACCAACCGGATGAATCTAATTGTGTGCTTTATTCCTGTTCATCTCAGTCACCACAAAAGATCCGAGACTCCAAGGTCCTTCTGCATCCCCCAAAGGTCAATCCACACCTGGCTCCATGGCTGCCTTTTCTGATTCTATCTCCCACTCTCCACCTCCTGAAACCTTTCATTCACTGTGCCCCTGAAACACTAAGCCAATAACCAGTCCTTTCCCTTGACCTCAGCATCTTCCCCCAAAGTCCCCAGCACATTCTTAACTTGACTGAAACCTGGCTGCCCCTGAAGGCACTGGTTCCCTTCCAGCCCTCTGAGCAGTGGCTGTTTGCCTCCCACTCTCCTTGTGCTATGGGGTCTGGAGCTGGAGTGAGTGTCCCCTTTGTTCCTCATCATTTGCAGAACTTTCTCTCTTGTCCACCGAAACTCTCAGCACTGGGTCATTTCATCAGACACTTTGCCTCCCTGCTGCCCACAGGACTCCACCTCCCTTTCTTGCCAGAAGAGTTTAGTTTCTGGCTACTGTCACTCTTTCCAATATCCCATTATAATTAAAACCCACATTGGTCATCCTTCCAACAACCTGGCCTCTCAATTCCCTGAATTCCTCTCTTCTAAAGATCCTTTTTTTTTTTTAAACATCTTTATTGGAGTATAATTGCTTCACAATGGTGCGTTAGTTTCTGCTGTATAACAAAGTGAATCAGCTATACACATACATACATTCCCATATCCCCTCCCTCTTGCCTCTCCCTCCCACCCTCCCTATCCCACCCTTCTAGGTGGTCACAAAGCACAGAGCTGATCTCCCTGTGCTATGCGGCTGCTTCCCACTAGCTATCTATTTTACGTTTGGTAGTGTATATATGTCCGTGCCACTCTCTCACTTTGTCCCAGCTTACCCTTCCCCCTCCCCATATCCTCAAGTCCATTCTCTAGTAGGTCTGAGTCTTTATTCCCGTCTTACCCCTAGGTTCTTCATGACCTTTTTGTTTTTTCCTTAGATTCCATATATATGGGTTAGCATACAATATTTGTTTTACTCTTTCTGACGTACTTCACTCTGTATGACAGACTCTAGGTCCATCCACCTCACTACAAATAACTCAACTTCGTTTCTTTTTATGGCTGAGTAATATTCCATCATATATATGTGCCACATCTTCTTTATCCATTCACAAAGATCTTCTCTTTAACCCCACCTTGCCAACTTATTCCCACGGTCATATCTTAATGTTACATCAATTTCAATAATCCCCCAAACCCTGATCACTAACTCTTAACTTTTAGCCCACACTCTATATTAACTGAAGTCTAAGGTTATGGATTAAATGTTTGTCACCACCCCAACCAACACCAACACCACCCACCACGCTCCTATCCACCACACAGGGGAGAGTTTATATATATAAAACTCATATATTAAAGCCCTAACCTCTAATGCCATGGTATTTTAACCAAGCAGGGCCCTGTGGGGCCTTCCTGGAACAGACTCCCTACCCCCTGCCAACCTCCATGTCCTCCGCCTGCCTCTTGTTTGTAGAAATACTTTAACCTCCTAGGCCTTCCCCAAGTTCCAAAGAATAAACTTAATCAGAGGAGTGAGAAAATTCAGAAACAAAAGAAAACAGTCAAGCAAGACAAAATAAGAACAGTTTAGCCATTAAAAAAAAAAGTCAAGGATCTTTAGCTCCTTCTCAAGGGCTATAGATAATATTCTGAGCCATATCCTCTGCGCTGTTTTGCAGATACTGAAACCCTCACCAGGTAGAAGAAGGTAACTGCATGCTGCCCACAAACACGTAGACCCCAGACTGGTTGGAACCAGAGGTTGATCCTGTTGACTCCTGGTTACCTCACCACCAACCAATCAGAAGAATTTCCACAAACTGATCACACACTCTGCAACCCTCTCCCTCACACTGTCTTTAAAAACCTTTCCATGAAACTTTCAGGAACGTTCAGGTCTTTTAAGCACTAGCTGTCTGGACTCCTTGCTTGGTGCCTTCAATAAACGCTGCCCTCTCCTTCACCACAACCCAGTGGCAGCAGATTGGCTTTACTGCATACAGGTGAGTGGACCCATGTTTGGTTCAGTAACAGTATTTGGAGTTGGGACTTTGAATGGTAATTCGTTTTAGATGAGATCATGAGAGTAGGGCCCCATGATGGAGTTAGTGTACTTAGAAGAGGAGAGACCAGAGCTCTCTCTCTCCACCATGTGAGGACACAGCAAGAAGGAAGGCTGTTTACAAGACAGGAAGAGAGATCTCACCAGAAACAGAATCTTCAGGCACCTTGATCTTGAACTTCCCAGGCTACAGAACTATGGGAAACAAATGTCTATTGTTTAAGCCACCTAGACTGTGTCTTTTCCTTATGGAGGTTCAAGCTGATTAAGACATCTAACAATTCTTCAAACCCACCAGGACCTACAATCTATTGATTCACCATGTTTTTACTTTTGCTCACCCATGATTTCCTCCTCTCTTCTTTCCTTATGTAGCTTAAGTCCCACATTTGTTTATCATAAACACTTGCCTGCATGCACCTTTATCTCCCTTACTCATCCCCTGCTTTTGTCACCAGTTTCTTTCCTCCCATTCTTTCTTGAACCATTCACGTCATGTTTTTGCCTCCACCACTCCATAGAAACTGTTCTTTTTTTTGGGGGGGGGTACACGGGCCTCTCACTGTTGTGGCCTCTCCCACTGTGGAGCACAGGCTCCGGATGCACAGGCTTAGTGGCCATCGCACACAGGCCCAGCCACTCCACGGCATGTGGGATCTTCCCGGACCGGGGCACGAACCCATGTCCCCTGCATCAGCAGGCAGACTCTCAACCACTGCGCCACCAGGGAAGCCCAAAGCTGTTCTTCTTGAGGTCACCATCATTGCCATTTTGCTAAATCTATTGGCCATTTCCGGGTCCTTATCTGTCATGATCCATCAGCAGAATTTGACAGAATAGATCATGACATTATTTTTGAAATACTTTCTTCTCTTGGCTTCCAGAACACCTAATTTGCTTTATTGTTATCACATCTCTCTCCATCTCCTTTGCTATTTTTTCTGATCCTCAGTTTCAAAAGGATTTCCCCAGGGTGTATCTGTTGGACCTCTTCTATACACACTCCCCAGTTGATCTCATCCACCTTCATGTCTTCAAGTATCATCTATACACTGATGGCTTCCGATCTTACATCTGGAGCTCCAACTCCTTCCCTGAAATCCAAACCCACATCTCCAATTATCTGCTTGATATATTTCAGAGCATATTTAGTAGACTTTTAAAATTTAACATGCTTGAAACTAAGCTTCTAATATTTTGCCAAAACCAACTCCTCCTGCAGCTTTCCCCATATCAGTTCATAGTAGCTCCATTCTTCCAGCACACAAGCCAAAAATAGGTAGTTATATTTGTCAGGATTTTTTTTTCTTCACCCTAGATGTCCATTCTGTCCAAATTTCCTGTCTGTTCTACCTTCAGCATACATCCATAGTTTGACCATTTCTCATACCTCACTATCCAGTTAGTCCAAACCACTGTAATTTCTAGCCTGGTTTACTATAGTAGCTTCCTATTTAATCTCACTTCTTCCATCCTTTTCTCTCTATAGTCTATTTTCAACACAGTATCAAGATCAGCCTTATTAAAGCTGTAGCAGGCCAGGTCCTCCATTTACTCTAAAACCTCAAATGTCTTCACATCTCACTCAGAGTAAATAATAAAATTCTTATCACTTACAGGTTCATACACTATCTGACTCCATGTTACCTCTCTCTCTGATTCTCCTACTCTTTCCTCTCTCACTCCTCTCTCCACTACAAAGGACTCGATGTTCTTCAGATGTACTTGAGATGCTACAGTCTCATCTCAAGGACTTTGTGTTTGCTCTTCTACCCACCTGAAACCCTCTTATTCTAGATATTTGCCTGGATATCTCCGTCCCTTCCTTTATTCAAAGTCTTCCCTCAGGGATGTCTTTTCTGGCCATCCTATATAAATTTCAATGCTGTCTCATATTTGTTTTCTGTGTCACCTCATATTAGGGCACTTGACTTGCTTTCGGCAGGAGCAACCCTAGCAAGGGTGATGCTATTTACATGGTCATTGATCCAGGTTGCAGTGGTTGCTGTAGATCCAGGAACCCATTGCAACAGGAACTCCCAGTCCCTCCTTTTGCTCATGGCTACTGCTCATCAACATCTTGCCTTTTTCCCTCTTCATACACTTCTTACTTCCTGCCTTGCAACTTCTATTCAGCCACTAAAGCCAGAGACAGCACAGGAGCTGGTCAGTATGCTGCAGGCACAATCTTAAGCCATCAGCTAACTTCCTCTCCCTTTTTCCTCCCTGACATGCTGCTCAAAGACACAGTAGCTTCACTTATGCCCTCTGAAGAGGTGCAGGGAGAGCAAATGACTGCTTATCCACAAACAGTGGCAAGTGTGGTAACAGTTTCTTATATTTGCTTTCCTAGAATGGTCCATGTTATTGATATTTTCCAAAAGCATCATTCTCAGTGCATTAGTCTCCTGGTTTAAAACCTGTCCATAGTTCCCCTTTGCCTATAGAACAAACCACTAGGTTCCTAAAGTAGTATTAAAGTGTGGTAACAATCTGAAGTCTTGTCTCTTGCTTGCCCTATGTTCCAGCCAAAATAAACCAATCACCATCCCTAAGTTACATCCAAAATTTCCTAACTATGTGTCTTGGCTCAGAATTTCACCTCCTCCAGGAGCCCTAAGGTCCTCATTTCTTCCTACCAAAATTCTTTCTATATTTTCATGATCCAGATCAAATGTTACTTCTTTCTTGAAGACTTCCTTGCTCCTCCCCAAATAAATGATTCACAGTTCCCTGTGTGACAACTTATCCTGGTATTCTTATTATTTGTGCATTCATTTCTAATTGCTCCTTGAGGGCAAAGAAGTATTATCTATCTCTGTCTCCCTTGCAGTAACTAATTAAATGATATGAATGATTATATTTGCTCAAAAAATGTTAACTCTAATCAAATAGCAGGGCAAGCTATCTGGCAATACCCAAAGAGACCAGTGTGTTCTAGACAGTATGAAGCCCAGGAATGCCACAGAAAATTAGAAAAGAGCAATCAACCTGGGGTCGGGTTGAATGAATCTTGAGTCTGCCATTTAACAACCATGCAGTCTGGGGCAAGTTTTCTTTCTTTTTTTCTTTTTTTTTTAACTTTTATGAATCTCTGGCCCCTCTTACTACATGTAGTGAATATATAATTATTTTAGTTTTCACTGGAGTATAGTTGCTTTACAATGTTGTGTTAACTTCTGCTGTATAGCAAAGTCAATCAGATATACGTATACATATATCCCTTCTTTTTTGGATTTCCTTCCCATTTAGGTTACCACAGAACACTGAGTAGAGTTCCCTGTGATAAACATACAGGAGGTTACTTGTAGTGAATATAAACGTAGATACCACATGTAGATAATCGTATCTACAACATATGGTTGCTTTGAGGGTTGTGTGCTTTTTAGAGTACCTGGCCTAAATTCAAAGATTTGATTCAGAGTCCAGAGTGCTAACCATTCCACTGTGGAACCGCCACGGGAGACCTGATTCAAAGCCCACGTCTCCCAGAGGTGAGAGTTTGGCTTGTGCTACGATAGCCCTTATAGTCTCAGAGTTTTCATTATAAAATTATAGAGCTTGACTTGATGTCCTTAAACATTTTTTAATTTTATTGAGGTGTGGTTAGTTTACAATGTTGTTTTGGTTTCTTTTGTGCAGCAGCGTGACTCAGTTGTACATATATATGTATGTTCTTTTACATATCCTTTTCCATTATGGTTTATTGAATACAATTCTGCAAAACAGTGCATCTTCAGGCTAGATGAACCTTTACCAAACTGTATCTCCTGAAACAATGGCTCTATGAGCTGCTCTGTGAAAAATGTTTGATCATCAAATAATTTTGGGAAATTCTGAATTTTAAAAAATAAAATAAAATAACGTACCTGGACTAGGACCCCAATCCTCATGTCCTGATTCTGCATTCTAAGCACCAAAGGCCCAGGTCTCTCTGTGTTACCTCTGAGGAAGCAGCCTTAGGTCACAAAGGTGATGACACACAGAGGTTCTTCCCCTGTTGGACAGGGAATGAGCCATGCTGGCTGGTGAGGCTCCAGGCAGTGTCTTTTCTCCAGACCCACAGGGGCCTCATGTCACAGGACTGATCAGTGACAGCAGAGGGTGGCTTGAGTGTGAGAAGCCCTTCTTATCTCTCCCCGTTCAGTTCTACGTAGAACCATATGTCCTGTGAGACGTGGAGACAAAAAAAAGAGGATGTGGCATTTGAGGCAATCAACTGAGCAGAGAGTGTGGAAAATAAACCCTCAAAAAGAGGAGGGTGACATCACCATGTTTTCCATGTTTATTTCTCTCAAAATGGCTAAACACTCAAAGAATTATGCAGAATTTCTGGGAGACAAAAGGAAGCTGAATAATGCTGGTACAAATTATGAAGTAGAATTAAAAGAGGAAGCCATTCTGAAAACAGAAACCATACGTGAAGACCCTCAGTCAGTGTGCAGTGAGCCCCAGACCAGGTATCATGGAAGGACAGCAACACCAATGATCCCTCCACTGACTGACTGAAGGGGATGCCCAGTGGGAGTGCAGGTGTAGTCAGCACTAATGGGAATGGCTATAAAGGCAAAGTATTCAATCATCATTCGGTTTTTGCATATTTACTATGTTCCAAGTGGGATGCATTAATAATCCAAATTCTCTGTCATTAGAGTCTAGTGAGGGGACACAGGCAATGAAATATAAATACAATCAATAGCTTAATTACATAGTGAATTAGAAGGTGATAATTGTTATGGAAAACAGAGCCGGTCAAGTGGAACCAGAAGGGAGGTAAGGATGGTTGCAAACATCAATATCATTGTGTGATCAAGTCAATGTGCTCAAGATGGCAGCCCTGCGAACAAGCACATAAAAGAGTAACAGACCTGGGGATGAACTAAGAATTAAGAGGAAATGATTAACTAAATGAGATGAACATTTGGATATAGACATACAACTATAGCTGGAGGAACTGGAAAATCAACAGAAGAAAGAGCTAAAGAAAAATTGGAGAGCCTTGAAATAGTGAAACCTGGAGCTGGAACACTGTATAGGAAGGATGCCCTGAGTTTCATGTCAGGAAGGGTGTGTGCAATGGCTCTTATTTCCCCTAGTCAGGCTCCCAGGACAGAGGACAAGGCACTGCAGGGGACCACTTAAACATTCATTTTGGTTTATAGTCCTATCAATATTAATTGAATGCTTTGAAAATTATTGCAGAACTAACTGATATGTATTCTAGGAAGCCTGGATATGTCTGTACAGCATGATAATTAAAGGAGAAGCAAAATTAATACTGCTGAAGGCTGACCCTTCTAAAAGAAGTGCCAGCTGACTTTAGGGTGGAAGGTCAGTGGGTCTCAGGGCCCTGGGCTTCTATGGACTTTTTATATCTCTCCATCCATGTCCTTCATAGCAAGCAAGCGTAAATTCATCTGTTCTCTGCCTGGGCTGGTGTCCTCCATAATTTTTCTAGCAGTGTTCAAAGGTTAATTCTGTATCTATCATTGTGAGGCTCAGAGGACACTACAGTTACTATTTTCAATTGTCAGTGTGGTTATCATGGAGAAGGACAGAAGATGGTGTCTAAGGGAACCTGGAATCTACATCTTGTTAATGAGGTTCCCTTAAGACTAACTGCAAAACCATAACCGCCAACAGATCAAATGAAGGAAAGGTATATACTGATGTTGCTCTTTATTTTTGAGTATCACTTTCAGGGCCTAAGGGACAGAGATGCAATTAGCATCTGGACCATCAGACACCTGACTTATTTGTTATGTATTTGGGGAGGAGCTAAGTGTGGAAAGTTAGACACAGACCCATGCTTGATTTGTCACAATCCAGTGGAGGTGTTAAGAGTAAGCATGTACATATGAGCACAGAATACTACAGAAGAGCTATGTACAGAACATCAACAGTCATAAATGGAGAGAGTTATAATGTGATAGAGGACAGGAGAGAGAAAAATGAAACAGAAGGTGGTCTTGATACGACTTGGAGAATAACTAGTTTACCAGACAAATAGAGAACATTCCAGAGTTGTGTCATTTTTGTTTTGAATAAAAAAAACACTTCTGCTACTAAACCTCAAAGATGTCTTTTTAAGTAAAAAGAACACTGTATTAAAGCAACTCAAGTGATCCTAAACTTCACTTCCAGAAACAAGGATTTTATCAAAAACAATTAATAGCACATTTCCCAAGTTATTTTCCTTTGTAAGGAAAGTGGCTGACCTATGTGATTATGCTTCATAGACTCAAAAAGACCTGAAGTAGCTGCGCAAGAATTAGGTTTGAGTAGAGAGAGAAGCTTAAGTATTTTTCTTGTATTACATTTATACACAGTTACGTATATACATACATATGTACTTGCACATATAGATATATATATATGTATATATACACACTCATACACAGTTGCCCCTCATTATCTGCGGGGGATTTGTTCCAGGACCCACTGAGGATGTCAATGTGTGTATGTGGGGCAGGGAGATTTTAAGCACAGAGACCAGAAAATGCATGACTGGTGAAAAGTTAAAGGGTTTAGTAAAACTGTTATCCATGTTTAGTTTCATTTCAAAAATGTTATATAAAGAGCTTTGAACAGATAGGTGTTTGAATTTTATTTTTAAATTAGTAAAATATTTTTGATGCATGTTCAAAGACATTCTGTGTAAGTGTTAATAATGTGTTTCTCCAAAATGAGGAAACTTGCAGAATTTGGAACAACAATGTTTAGCATTGAAGTTTTATATCTCACAGAGCCCCAGCTAGTTAGAGAATGAACTCTGCTCCAATCCATCTTGTCTCCCACTTAGTCTGGTTGATAAAAGGCCGGACATCAATCAGGAAAGAGCATAACTATCTAGTGCTTTAGGGAGAAATATGGACACCTTAGCAAGAACATGAAACCATTACGGAATAATTTGAGTTTGGATGAGCATAGGTCAAAAACATAATTTCTTGAAAAATGTCATTGGCATTGAAATCAGACTCTATATTGAAGGGGTGTAGTTCCCTAAAAAGTTACAAACTTTCTTCCTTTGAAGATACCTTAAAAGCTATGTTGTTTAGATGCACAAAATCAAAGTGTTCAATACAAAACAATTTCAGTTGCATAACACACATGCCCAACAAATCCAGCTGTTCTATGCCCTTCTCTGTAACCGGTGTCAGCATTAATCCAGTTAATCAAGGAAGGTGACCTCCAGCATCACAGAATCATTCCTCTTCTTCCTACAGCCCTCCTACCTCCAACCGAAGTCTCTCCTCCTTTCCATTCCTTTTCAGGGCATCATCTCCTGGTAAGCAAAGAAGGCAACGGATGTGGAAAGCAGATCAGTAAGGTGGTTAAAAGCCCATGTTTCTGGATTCTGTAAACGTGCATTTGAATCTTCATCTCCTGCTCACCCACCAGCCATGTGACCTTGAAAAGTGACACCATCCCTCTGAGGATGGGGATAAAAGTAAGCAGGTAAGGAAGATTTCATTTAGGCGATTTCAATGGGGATAGAATCTAAAGGAACTAACTCCACTGAAACAAAAGGCAGGAGGGTTTTTAAGCAGAGATGAGCTGAAGGAAAAGCCTGGAGGGCAGGCCTGACATTGATCAAAGGGATGCACTGAGCTCACTGAGCTATTCCCAAGTTTGTCAGTGGTTTTCTCTGTAATTATGCCATTAATTTGTTAATTGGCACCCATCCAAGTTAAGCTCCTACCTCCCACACAGACAGGTGATAGGGACACAGAGGTACTTTCTTACTTGATGTTTAAGTTTCAAAGAGATGGTTCTCAGGTCCTTGAGAAAGACATTTCCTGGGTTGTGAAACTGGGGAGAAGCTGGGCGAAGATTTACATACCTGTCAAGTAGCAAAGAATTTACAGCTGCTAGTTTTCTAAAGCACTAAAGCACATGCTCTAAGAAGAGGTACATCAGGGGACTAGTGTCAGAAAGAAATCTGCCTAAAGTTTAGCCAAGTGGAGAAAAACATTAAGTCTGTCCTAGTCAAGGTTGTATCGTTAGAACAGCTACAGACACAGACGTTTCAGTCACTAGAGTTGCCGACTAGAAGATCCCATTATTGAATTCCTGTTCTCGTTTCCACAAAATCATCCACTGTGACGTGAACGTATTTGTGTGTGTATGTGTCTTTGTAAAGTACCACTTGAGACTTTGAAAGGATTGTTGCTGTTTTTCCTGCTAGCAAGGGACTGAACATTTATGTCCCCCCCCAAAAATATGTATGTTGAAACCTTAACCCTAATGTGATGGTATTTGAAGATGGGGTCTTTTGGAGGTAATTAGGTCATGAGGGTAGAGCACATGATGGGATGACTGACCTTATAAGCAGAGGCCAGAGGCCTAGCTCCCTCACTTTTGGCCATGTGAGGATACAAGGCGGTCTTCAACTGGTAGAGGGCTCTGACCAGAACCCAATCCTGCAGGCACCCTGATCTGGCACTTCAGTCCCCAGAATGGTGAGGAATAAATGACTATTGTTTAAAGCACCCAGTCTACTGTGCTGTAACAATGTTTTGTTACAGTATCCCAGGGTAACTAAAACACTGCTATAAGCTCCAATGTTGCCCGATTTACAGTTATCTTATCTTCAATATTATCATTAATGTTATCAGTAAGTGGGCTCCTCAAGTGGACTAACAGACTTCATTTATTAATGATCCATAGCAGAAATTTCAAGAACAGCAACAAACCTTCCACTGAATCCCCTCTCCTCTACTGAACCGAACCTGTGTCTGTGCATGTTGATTGTAAAAATCTCAATGGAATTTAGAAGGCTCTCCCTGGAGCATCACGGGTCTTGCATCTCATAAGATTACATTCAATTAGCTTTCTAAAATCGAAAAGTCACTGCCAATTCTGTAATTTAAGTAATTGAGTGCCTGAGGAAAGAAGGCACACTGCAACGGGAGGGGAATGCAGTGCTTCTAGCTGGGCTATAATTTTGGCTCAGCCGATGCTCTAGAGATGAGATAAAGGTGATATATGCCCTCTTGCTTCTCCAGAGAAGCCAGCAAGATTGTGACACCCTCAGTTTGAGAATAGTCTCTTGGGTTCACAGAGCACAGAACAAAGCCAGCTGAGACTTCAATTGGTGACCTCATTTTCTACCTACTCAATAAGAAAAATAATATACTCTGTCCTTCCAAATTAACCTTCTAAGTCATTAAAAAAAATAAATCTCATGAAGGCATATCTTCAATGTAATGACAAAATTAACTGGATAAGCATGAGGGAGATAGGTTCTCAAGATCATAAGAAAGAAATGAAAGACAATATACCAGTGGCAGCAATATACTGATATAGATACACACACATATATCTTTTCTTATAACCCCAGCTCATCATCAGTGACAGTTAGAGAGAGAGAAATTTTCACCCATTAGCTAATTAATTCTCACTACATCCTTTTCAGAGATAACCATCTCCCCAGTCCTTTGTACCTGCCCATGTGGAGACAAAGCTGGGTTTTCAAAACGTTCTCTTAAAAAGGTAAGAACTGGAAATTGAACTAGATATTTATGTTTCCACCTGCTCATTGAAAATTCAGATTTTCATTTGAGGAGGTCTCCTGAAATTGGACTTTCCCAAAGCTTACCTTTTCAAAATCATAAAAATTGACACCAACTGGGATGAACTGAAGCCACCAGGAAATAAGCTGCTTAATGACGATGCACAGAATTTTAGAGTGTAGAGTTCCAATAGACCTTTAATCTATATTGCTCCTCTTTTTGAAAATAATAACTAACCAGCTGCTTGTCAACACAATAGGCTATATAAATCTTCTATTTTCTTGCCAGTTTTCTTCCCCAATAATAACAGCATTTAAACATCAATTATACCATCACTTTAAAAGAAGCAATAGCTGTGAGCAGTAAAGTTAGAACAGGTACACATTAGGTATGACTTTGGGGTCAAGATTTCACCTTGCCTAAAAATTGTTACCTTCAGATAATATGTACCAACTCTTGTAAGGTACTAGCTTTCCGTTAAGCATATAGAAATATGTAAATTATGTAAAAGTATCCAACTCTGCCTGGGCTACCAGATTTAGTTTCTATCCTAAGTCATAAACTTTATATTAATTTTATATAATTTTAAAAATTGGAATATAGTCACATCATTCGAAAATAGAAAAAAAATTTTAACATCTTTATAGAAGTATAATTGCTTCACAATGGTGTGTTAGTTTCTGCTTTATAACAGAATGAATCAGCTATACACATACATACATCCCCATACCCCTCCCTCTTGCCTCTCCTTCCACACTCCCTATCCCACCCCTCCAGGTGGTCACAAAGCCCCAAGCTGATCTTCCCGTGCTATGCGGCTGCTTCCCTTTGCTGTGATTTATGTCATAGAGTGTTCTCCTTATGTTTTCCTCTAAGAGTTTTATACTGTCTGGCCTTACATTTAGGTCTTGAATCCATTTTGAGTTTATTTTTGTGTATGGTGCTAGGGAGTGTTCTAATTTCATTGTTTTACATGTAGCTGTCCTGTTTTCCCAGCACCACTTATTGAAGAGGCTGTCTTTTCTCCATTGTATATTCTTGCCTCTTTTATCTAAAATAAGGTGACCATATGTGCAGCGGTTTATCTCTGGGCTTTTTATCCTGTTCCATTGATCTATATTTCTGTTTTCATGCCAGTACCATACTGTCTTGATTACTGTAGCTTTGTAGTATAGTCTGAAGTCCAGGAGCCTGATTCCTCCAGCTCTGTTTTTTCTTTCTCAAAATTGTTTTGGCTATTCGGGGCCTTTTGTGTTTCTATGCAAATTGTGAAATTTTTTTCTCTAGTTCTGTGAAAAATGCCATTGGTAGTTTGATAGGGATTGCATTGAATCTGTAGATTGCTTTGGGTGCTATAGTCATTTTCACAAGGTTGATTCTTCCAACCCAAGAATATGGTAAATCTCTCCATCTGTTTGTATCATCTTTAATTTCTTCCATCAATGTCTTATAGTTTTCAGCCTACAGGTCTTCTTTCTTCCTAGGTAGGTTTATTCCTAGGTATTTTATTCTTTGTGTTGCAATGGTAAATGGGAGTGTTTCCTTAATTTCTATTTCATATTTTTCATTGTTAGCTTATAGGAATGCAAGAGATTTTTGTACATTAATTTTATATCCTGCTGCTTTACCAAATGCATTGATTAGTGTTAGTAGTTTTCTGATAGCATCTTTAGGATTCTCTCTATATAGTATCATTTCATTTGCGAACAGTGACAGCTTTACTTCATCTTTTCCAATTTAGATTCCTTTTATTTCTTTTTCTTCTCTGATTGCCATAGCTAAAACTTCCAAAAATATGTTGAATAATAGTGGTGAGAGTGGGCAACATTGTCTTCTTCCTGATCTTAGTGGAAATCATTTCAATTTTTCACCATTGAGAATGATGTTGGCTGTGGGTTTGTCAGATATGGCCTCTGTTATGTTGAGATACGTTCCCTCTATGCCTACTTTCTGGAGGGTTTTTATCATAACTGGGTGTTGAATTTTGTCGAAAGCTTTTTCTGCATCTATTGAGATGATCATACAAGTTTTATACTTCAGTTTGTTAATATGGTGTATAACATTGATTGATTTGCTTATATTGAAGAATCCTTGCATTCATAAACCCCACTTGATCAGGCTGCATGATCCTTTTATTGTGCTATTGGATTCTTTTTGTTAGTATTTTGTTGAGGATTTTTGCATCTATGTTCATCAGTGATATTAGCCAGTAGTTTTCTTTCATTGTGACACCTTTGTGTGGTTTTGTTATCAGGGTGATGATGGCCACACAGAATGAGGTTGGGAGTGTTTCACCCTTTGCTGTATTTTGGAAGAGTTTGAGAAGGAGAGGTGTCAGCTCTTCTCTAAATGTTTGATAGAATTCACCTGTGAAGCCGTCTGGTCCTGGGCTTTTGTTTGTTGGAAGATTTTAAATCACAGTCTCAATTTCTGTGCTTGTGATTGGTCTGTTCATATTTTCTATTTCTTCCTAGTTCAGCCTGGGAAAGTTGTGCTTTTGTAAGAATTTGTCCATTTCTTCCAGGTTGCCCATTTTATTAGCATATAGTTCCTTGTAGTAATCTCTCATGATCCTTTGTATTTCTGCTATGTCAGCTGTTACTTCTCCTTTTTCATTTCTAATTCTATTGATTTGAGTTTTCTGCCTTTTTTTCTTGATGAGTCTGGCTAATGGTTTATCAATTTTGTTTATCTTCTCAAAGAACCAGCTTTTATTTTTATTGATTTTTGCTATTGTTTCCTTCCTTTCTTTTTCATTTATTTCTGATCTGATCTTTATGATTTCTTTCTTCTGCTAACTTTGAGTTTTTTGTTGTTGTTGTTGTTGTTGTTCTTTCTCTAATTCCTTTGGGTGTAAGGTTAGGTTGTTTATTTGAGATGCCTCTTGTTTTTTAAGGTAGGCTTGTATTGCTATAAATTTCCCTCTTAGAACTGCTTTTGCTGCATCCCATAGGTTTTGGGTCATTGTGTTTTCATTGTCATTTTTTTCTAGGTGTTTTTTTATTTCCTTTTTGATTTCTTCAGTGATCTCTTGGTTATTAAGTAGTGTGTTGTTTAGCCTCCATGTGTTTGTATATTTTACAGATTTTTTTCCTGTAATTGATATCTAATCTTATATCGTTGTGGTCAGAAAAGATACTTGATACAATTTCAGTTTTCTTAAATTTACCAAGGCTTGATTTGTGACCCAAGATATGATCTATTCTGAAGAATGTTCCATGAGCACTAGAGCAGAAAGTGTATTCTGTTGTTTTTGGATGGAATGTCCTATAAATATCAATTAAGTCCATCTTGTTTAATGTATCACTTAAAGCTTATGTTTCCTTATTAATTTTCGTTTTGCATGATCTGTCCATTGGTGAAAGTGGTGTGTTAAAATCCCCTGCTATGTTTGTGTTACTGTCGATTTTCCCTTTTATAGCTGTTAGCATTTGCCTTATGTATTGAGGTGCTCCTATGTTGGTTGCATAAATATTTACAATTACCTTATCTTCTTCTTTGATTGATCTCTTGATTATTATGTAGTGTCCTTCCTTGTCTCTTATAATAGTCTTTATTTTAAAGTCTATTTTGTCTGATATGAGAATTGCTACTCCAGCTTTCTTTTGATTTCCGTTTGCATGGAGTATCTTTTTCCATCTCCTCACTTTCAGTCTGAATGTGTCCCTAGGTCTGAAGTGGGTCTCTTGTAGACAGCATATATACTGTGGGTCTTGTTTTTGTATCCATTCAGCCAGTTTATGTCTTTTGGTTGGAGCATTTAATCCATTTAATTTAAGGTAATTATCGATATGTGTGTTCCTATTCCCATTTTCTTAATTATTTTTGGTTTGTTATTATAGGTCTTTTCCTTTTCTTGTGTTTCCTGC